>NC_041226.1:86567262-86576828 GCF_002837175.3 Physeter macrocephalus
GCATGTGGGATCTTCCCGGACCGGGGTACGAATCCGTGTCCCCTGCATCGGCAGGCGGACTCTCAACCACTGCGCCACCAGGGAAGCCCAAGAACAACTCCGTATGTTTTTATGTTTGTCTCTGCCATTATTTCTAAGTAGTCTGCAACTGTAGCTCTGAGCTTCTCTTTGACCTGAGTTATTTCAGCTAGTGACTTCATATACATGTATATATATTTGCCAGTATTTTGCAGTTTTGTTTTGATTGTTTAAAATTGTGTCATTATCCAGCTTTATTACAATGTCAGAAACAGTGCAATGTCATTTCTACATCTGACTTGATATGATCAATTTTTCAAAATGTTTTGTGGCTTCTGGAAAAAAACAAAGTTTATTCTTGATGTGTACCCAAATTTAATACAATCATTACCTGGCCTTTACTAATTATATAATTAAAGAAAGAAAGAAAGAAAGAAAAGCTTCCCTTTCATCGTCTGTCCTGTGTAGTGACTGTGCAAAATCTACCAGAGCTCAGGAGAGCTTCCCACGACAACCTCAGCCCACCCTGGCCTGCGAGGAGCACAGAGGGGAAGAAGGGAGATGGGCCCTCATCTGCACAGGTGCTTTTAGCTTTCTGGCAGTTTTTCAAAGTCAAACAGAAAGTATGTCTGATGAGCCACAAGTTGGTTTGATTGGCGTGTCTCTCTTCCATAGTCAAGGATGGGTTATAGTTAACCAAATAGAAGAGGCAGCTTCAAGGAATAGGAAGAAAATAAAGACGGTTGAACAGAACAAGACAGAAAAAACCTCCGACACATCCAGGTACACTCCTATTGGAGGCTGATTACTAGTATGTTTCCACACACAGTGGATACATCCTAACCTAACCGAAGGTCTTTTGATGACATTGAAGGAACAGCTAAATCTGACACCCATGTTTGTCCAATGCAATATCCAAGCCATTTGGTCCAAGGCTCTTGGTCATTTAAGCTGTGCTCTCATCCAGAAACTCATTAAAAGGGATGTGGGGAAAAAAAAAAAAAAAAAAAAAGAAAAGGGATGTGACTTCATCTAAATCTTAACCTCAGTTAAACCCCTCCAAAATCTTTCTCAGAAAAGTATCACATAAAAGTGACAAAAGAGAGACATTTACCTGGCTGCTTTGTCGAGCGAGGATACTAACTTCTGTTGAAGCCGCAGATGCTGCCAGCACTAAATCCCTTCAAAGAATAAAACCGGAAGACCATTAAATTTAAGCAGCAACAGTTGTACCTTGACTTGAGTCACTGGTAGCATCTACAAGGCTTCCACTGGGATGTGAAGGAGAAAAGCAAGGTTTTCTACCTGGCTGAAGAAAGGTAAGATTTTGGCTGTAAAGCTTTACTTTTTAGTTCATAGGCTAGAGCCCTGGAGACTCAGCCAACTGCCTCCCTACTTAAGACAAAGGAGAGACACAACAGAATCAAGTCAGAATTCCTGATAAATATAATACCCTCCTTTAGAGAGAATAATCTAATTAGAGGAACAGAAGCTTTGCTTCAAGTCATCTATCTTTCAAAGGGACACTTCTGCTCGGAGGGAAGCTTTAGTATGTTCCTTAAATATCAGTATTTTCTTAAGTCATCACTGGAGTTAATGAGAAAATGGGATTTCTAAGTTTAGTATGTACTCGAGCTAAATAATTCAAGACTGGGAAAACAGAAGTAGTTGTCAGCAAGGCACTATCTAGCATGAGCTGAAAATATGTTCGGGGTATCTCCAGCCTCTATTTTCCTCCCTTACAGAAAGGAGACAAAACAGAACAAGCAGGACCAAGTGACTCAGGTGTGACCTGACAGTGAGGGCAGGTTGTATCCTCCCTGGGTATGCGGCTCACCATTCTTCAATGTAGCTGAGGTAGTAATGATGCTGCCTCTCTGTACAGCTGCCATAGCAGGGCTCCATAAAGTTCACAAACACTTCAGGGTGCTTTTCTTCTTTTTTCTACAATGAACAGAACGAGAAAAAAACAATCTCATGGGCGATTCTTCTTGAATCCTACACAGTTAAGAATCTCAAAAGATAAAATCATTTAAGTTTTATGAGAAAATTCATTCAAAATATATAGACACTATATAAAGGCAGCATTGAGGAGTACAAAGAACAGAAGCACTGGCCACTGACCAAACTGAATTCAAAGTTTTCTGTCACTTTAGCATGGACAGATTACTCAACCTCTCTGATAATGTTTTCTCTCATGTATGATGGACCTAAAAAACCTACATCAAAGGCTGTTGTGAGATATGAAAGGATACATATAAAGCATCTAACCCAGTCTAACATGGAACATAAATTGTATTCAATAAATGCTAGTGTTAATATTATCCCTGTGAAAAGAAAATCTTAAGGATATCTTGAAATAAGGCATCTTAACAAACTTATTTTTAAAATTCAACATTGTCAGGAACCCAAAAGAGTTAATAAAAACAAGCCACTTTTTTCTCATATCAGATTGGCAAAGATTTAAAATGGTACCATCGCATATTGACACACATATTGGGAAACTGGTAGTTCCATCCCTGGTAGGAGTATAAACGGATATAACTTTTCTAAAAGACACTTCGGCAGTGTTTTCAAAAGCCTATATCAAAAGAGCATACACTGCTTGACCCAGCAAATTCATTTCTAGGTATTTATCCTAAAAAATAAACATAATCGCATTAAGTGTACATAAAAGAGTGTTAGTATTCTTTAAAACAGGGAAAAACTGAAAGCAACCCGAGTACCCAACAGTAGAGGAAGCGCTAAATAAATTGATTATCTGCCCAAAAGCAAAATTCAGATTTACTGAGGTAGAAAGACAGTTGCAATTTACTAAGTAAAAAAGGTTGCAAAACAGAATGACTAGCATCACTCCCACTTTTGTTACATTTAGACTTTTATGTCTGTATTTAATGTTTTTCTAGACTTTGAAAGCTAACATGAGTTGGAAATATAAGCCCTGCCTCATTTGCTGTTTTTTAATGCCACTACAATTTAGTAAGACAGTGCAGATCTTATTATTCAGGTCCTTCTTTATCCTCCAAAATGACTCACTCCCTCACTCAAATGGCTCCTCCTCAGAGGCCTTCCTTGACTACCCAAGCTAAATCACACCCCAGTCATCATCCACCCCTTACCCTGCTTTATTTCCTGCATCACCCCATCACTCCTTGATCCGACACTTGTTTGTGGACTAGCACATTCATCCGAATGCAAGATCCACAAAAGCAAGGACTTTGCCTTGGTCGCAGCTATAGTCTCAGCTTTAAAGCACACTGTGTAGGCATTCGATAAATATTTGATGAATAAATAAGTGAACGAATTTTGAAAATCAAGGTACTTTCTTGCTTTTCTAAAATGTCTTTATCAGGTTAACATCTACCACAACTCATAGTTTGCAACTTAAGCAAAGTAAGTTTTAGGACTTTTTTCACCTTGTGACTCCACAGTAGAACATGCTCTAAGTGAACACCACCATTTTGGTCCCTAGGCTCCCAGTGCAGCATTAAAATCTTACACCTCAAGTTGCACGACCACTGCCAGCAAGAAAAGGAAACTGAAGCCTAACTGCAAACTTTATTAGAAGACTTCTAAAATTCTCAAATAACAGAGACATCCTTTTCATAGACATACCGGGAGTAGAGCCATCACCACATCTGGAGCAGTTTCCAAGGTCCCGTCTGCAGCAGCATATACTATTGTGAATTCATATGTACCGATCCACAGCACATCCAGAACTGAAAGACATACATCCTAATAAGCCATCTTGTGCTTGGAATAACCCCTGTACATTATATTACCATCTCACGGATAAAAAAAAAAATCCAACTCCTATAGCTTTTAAAAAGGTCCAGATTTCACTAACTAAATACAATTCACAAAGACTCAAGAAGCCCAAATTCATCCCAAAGTGGTGTTTTTTTTTTTCTGGTGGATTATAATCAAGGCAAATAATGAAGAATTCTGATTTAAAAATCAGGATCCATTTAATGTCATTTACCAAGAGCCACAGGTGTCTACCGGCGGATTATTGTTACAGTGACTTAATTAGCTAACTGAAATAATGGGAGTTTTCCTACAGGAGGCACCAACACTTCCCTGAGCAGGTATGCAGGTACATCACATGATCTGAAATTTCTGCAATATGGACGGCACCTCATTAGAGGTCAGCCCAGTAAGAAAAGCAGATGTGTTACCTCTGACAGGATGATCTGCCTCATAAAATGGAGGACAAGGAATGACTTTTTTTTCCTGCAAGGTCTGAAAGAGATTTGAAGAAAAAAAAAAAAAAAAAAAACAGAGTCGAATGAAACAATCCCCAAACCAATGAAACTGTCAAATCCAATAAGTTCCCCTAGAAACCACCTAAGTCTCATCTCCCCAGCCAGGAGAGAATGAATACAGAGACAAGTGGATGCCTACTTCTAGAATCCTACCCTATGGAAACACTCACAGCAACGCCATCAGTGTAGGTAATGAGGATGCTCAAAGCAGTACCACTTAGAGGAGCAAAACCGCTCACACTGATACAGATAACCATCAATAACGGAACAGAGATAGTTACATAGTGGAGTCCTATGCAGCCATTCAAAAGAATGAAGTAGCTCTATAGGTAACGAGCTGGGAAAAAAAGACTCCAATACACTTATTTTCTTTTTTGGCTGCAGCGCGCAGCATGAGGGATCTTAGTTCCCCGATCAGGGATGGAACCTATGCCCCCGGCAGTGGAAGAGTGGAGTCCTGACCACTGGACCACCAGGGAAGTCCCTCCAAACACACTATTAAGTTAAAAAAAAAAAAAAAAAAAAGCAAACAATTAAACCAACTGTATTAACTTTTTACAGGCTAATGCCCTAAAAGAATATGTACCAAATGTCACATAACTTTTTGTGATGACAAAGAAGAAACAAAACCTTAACCTCAAACCTATTCCACCACATTCACCACTTGGCAGCCCCTCAGAGAAAAGGAGGTACGCACAACAGCACAGGCCTTGGCATTGCCTGTGAACCCCTCCTTCCCATTCAGATGTGACCAGATATATATGGATTCTTTGTCAATTTATATTGAAGAATATTCATGAATATTACCTCTGGAAGACCACAGGGGGAAGCTGACAGAGTGGACATGCAACAACTCTTTCCTGCATTCACTTGTGTACTGAGAGATTAGTTGCAATGAGCATAAATTACATTTTAATAGAAAAAAACAGCAAAGATACTCCAAACCACCCCCAAAACAGTGGGTAACTTAAGTAAAAAAGTTCTGAAGTCCAAGGCAAGACTTACAGGAAGATACTGGACCACAGTTCCATTCTGTTTCCCCACTGCCAGCTGCTTTCCTTTGGGGCTCCAGCAGACTGGGTAGAGAAGAGAATGCTACCAATTAAAAACTGAATAAAATGGAGCAAACCAATGAGATCTGTACCAAAACAGCTACGTAATAACCGCTTCTTGTTCCTCTGTCAGTCCATGGAAGACTGTGGGATCATCCTTACTTGGCACAGTGAAAAAAGAAAGATCATTTTGATGATACAAGCCAATTGTGATTTATCACTGGGCCACTGAATCAGCTGTTAAAAATGCTTTTTCAATGGAGTATTGCCCAGAAAGCTGTGAAGTACAGAAAACTCTGTAGTCTTTAGATAAAACAAGGAGAATACAGAGGGTTCTCAAATATCAAGAAATCATTCTCTTGCTCCTATTTGATATTTTCTCATGCTTTTCCTCAAAGGTACAAATGACTGTTTCAGAGTACGACTCTTTTAGATCAAAACAATTATTCCTAACAACACAGTTCTAAACCAACTATACCAAAATATTTCTTTCTCCAGAAAACCCAAGCACATTCAAGTTAAATCATGTATGCTATTTGGCTTCAAGGACATTAACTATGGAAATAAAAAACACTCTCTCCACTTCTACCAAAGAACAACAGATATGACAAAAAAAAACCCATTTGCTTTTTTTTCCCGAAATTAAATTTTAACTAGATTACCATTACCATATGTTACAGAGGAGAAGACTTTATTACCCACCAGATGTTACTCCTACTGTGGAAGGAAGAGTCGCACACACTTTCACTGCCTCTGTGATTTGTAGGACAGCAATGCTGCCATCAGCCAGACAAACTGCCACCATGGAGGAAACAGTAGGGTTCCACTTCATATCGATCACCATGCCTCCTGCATCTTTCAGGAGCTTATGATACGCAAACGGGCGTTTCTGCTGTTTGGCCTTTTAAAACAAATGCCCAGAAGCAAAAATAAATTAGTAAATTAATAAGTACAGAGACATTTAATAGTCAAAGAAAATTACTGAATCTGCAAGTTTTCTCGAATTACAGTTCACTTTTCTCCATGACCATGAAAAGAAAAATGTAGCTCTGCACAACAGTCTATTTGTTACAGACAATTTTAACACAACTTTGAAAATGGCAATCAATTGTTATAGCATACCCAGAGGGACTCGCAACAAAAGAATACACAAATGCAAAATAATCCATAAAGAGCAGACACTAAATAAAAATCTGGGCTCTGCTTCTTAATAGTGTTGGGCCCTTGAATTTTAGAGAGCTCTCATCTTAAAATATTATACCTATTTTAACTGGTATGCAGAAACCACCGAAGGCTTCAAAATACCAAAAGAGCTTCACTGAAGATTTGTTGTGGAAGGTTAATGAAAGATTAAGGATATAAAAGGTACCCCAAACAAACAAACACACAAGAACCCCATATACTTAAACTCTTTGGGCCTGTTTCTCTACCTATGAAATGAAGACGACAGTACCTACTGCATAAGGCCATGAGGGGTAGGCATGAATGAGAACAAGGCATGTAAAGCACTAGTACAGGGCCTGGCACACAGTCAGTATAAACACTCAATATTATTGACTACTATCATTACTAAACGGCCTGCAATGGAAGAACACCATATTAGGAGGCCAGAGATCCAAGATGTAGGAGCTTCTGACATTAATTACTAACTCTATGGTCTTGGGCAAGTCACCTAACGGTCCCTGGGCTCTGGCTGTCTCATATATAAATGAGAAATGATAACATCTTGGGGCAGGTGGTATTATGAAATAATTTCTTGAAGTCACCTCTATCTCCAAAGATCTATGATTCTATAATTAAGGACCCCTTTTTTTTTTTTTTGCGGTACACGGGCCTCTCACTGTTGTGGCCTCTCCCGTTGCGGAGCACAGGCTCCGGACGCGCAGGCTCAGCGGCCATGGCCCACGGGCCCAGCCGCTCCGCGGCACGCGGGATCTTCCCAGACCGGGGCACGAACCCGCGTCCCCTGCATCGGCAGGCGGACTCTCAACCACTGCGCCACCAGGGAAGCCCTTAAGGACCTTTTAAAAACCCATATTTTAATCTAGAAAAAGAATTCAAAGGTCAACCAAGAACTGCCAGGTTATGATTCAATACCAGGAAATCTTCTTAGGTCCCTACGGTTTGCCAGCAGCTTACCTCATTGGAGAAAGTGCGAACATCAAAAAAAGCAATAATGGAACCATATTCACTGGACATCATGCACACGGAAAGTGTGAGGTTATCACAGCTCAGGGCCAGGTGATGTATCGGGAATTTCATAGGAACTAGCAAGCTTTGAACTTTATCAACTATGAAAACATAAAAAAACACAAAGCAGAAAATGGAATGTTCTAAGCATAAGCCACAAACTCTCTATTCAGGTCTATGTGAAACAATTTTTGCATCTACATAAAAATATGCACACACCCTGATAACAAGTTGTACAGATAAATCGTAGCTTTCTTACAGATGTATAATGCTGCATTAAGTATCACAGGTACTCTTCCTCATCTGACCTGAGGAAACTAACTGTGGCTGCAGCCCTTGTTGAAAACAGTGCCCTGTACCGTATTTTTGCAACAATGCTCCAAATAGCACACATTCCCATTTGTTTGGATGGCGCCGTTGTGACAACTAAAAAGCCACGCAATCAAACTCTTCTCCCAGGGAGCTGGAACCCAAGTTCAACTGAGCGTGGCACAATGGTAAGCTGTTCTTCCCTCTGAGTTCAGAAGGACAGCTCATCAAAAGAGAAATACAAAGGACCAAAGAGAACACCCAGGAGGGCTTCCAGAAGCCTATCTAGAACTTCCTCTTCTTTGGGATCAATCTCAGGACTAACGGCAGTTTTACTACTAGAACGATTTCTTGTAAATCAAATGACATGAGCACTTCACTCCTCTATCATGCAACACAAACCAAGGAACTTACCTATCTTATTGGGATCATCTCCAGGTTTATTCTGAATAAGAAGATTTTTAGTAGGAAAAATCTGCAACCCACTGGCTCCACCAGCGAAGACCAGGCCATACTTGTTGGACACGACAAGCAGATTCGAGCGTTCCTTGGGCAACTCCTCAGGGGAGTCAAAGATTCTCACCTTCTTCAGTGCTCTAAACTGAAAATCCTGTGGTGCGGGGTCAAAACAAGATCAATTCAGGGAAGACAGGAAATTAAATCACATCTGTCATTATATTTCAGTACACCCAATTCCAGTACAACAAAATATACATTACCCTGAGGGTAAGGGCTGTGTGGCTCAGTCATTTTTAAGCTTCCTGTGATATTGTGGCACCCGGTATAGTGCTTATTAGTATTTACTGAATAAATTAAATTAAAAAAAATTCTTTCATGAAGCCTTCCTTGACTAACCCAGATAACACTGATCTTTTCCTTTTCTGAATTCCTAGCTTATTTATTGTCTGAACCACCACACAAGCTGCACTTTTTTATTTACAATCTTGTCCTATTTCATGGTATGTCTTATGATCCAGAGTAGTGCTTAATAAATTGTTGTTAAATATTGAAAGCATCACTCAACTACCCTGTAAGCTCAAACTACCAGTGCAGTACTCAACAAAGATACATGGAAATAATGACCACTGAAGGGTAACCAAATCCCAAGAACTGGCTTACCTGCATCAGACACTAAACAAAACTCCCACCACAGAAGAGGTCAATCTCTTGGTGTTCAAGACCTATAAACATACCTAGATGCTATGAGGACATCTAAAATCAAGTCCAAACCCCTTAACACAGCCTATAAGGCCAACGTGGCTTGACTCGTCCACTCATCCACCAGCCTCACCTCACAGTACTCTGCTTCCCTCCCACAACCGTGCCATCACCTCTGCCACATCCAGTGCCACCTCCACCCCCCACCTATTTCTAGTTTTCACTTCCTCCCATTTTCATGCTCCTTAGCACCTCAGGGGCTGGGAGCCTTCTCCAACCTCCTGTCAATGTCTGATTCATCCAGTCTTCCATGAATTTATTGATCTGCTTTCAAAGAATTTTCAGTGTGTACCACTTCTTGGTAAAAAGAGTTCCATACGTTTACCATGCATTATGTTAAGTTGTGTTTTATATATATATATATTTTTTTCTTCAATTCTAAACCTATCTTTTTTTTTTTTTTTTTTTTTTTTTTTTTTTGCGGTACGCGGGCCTCTCACTGTTGTGGCCTCTCCCGTTGCGGAGCACAGGCTCCGGTCGCGCAGGCTCAGCGGCCATGGCTCACGGGCCCAGC
>NC_041226.1:86576873-86590509 GCF_002837175.3 Physeter macrocephalus
GGGCACGAACCCGCGTCCCCTGCATTGGCAGGCGGACTCTCAACCACTGCGCCACCAGGGAAGCCCCTAAACCTATCTTTAAGTCAAGGTTTTGGTGAAAAGAATATGAATCTCCTTTTGCTTACACTCTAAAAAGTGTAAAAGCCAAAGACAGCCTTTCTCAGCCTTCATTTGTGTCCATTTACGGTGTTTCATACAGGATCCCTAACACACCCCACATGCTGATTTCCTTGGATTCAATGTTTAAAACATATTTGCTAAAAGATTAACTGAAATACTCTTCTTAATTCCAACTGAGTATGGTGATCAGAAATGCACACGGCTGGGCTTCCCTGGTGGCGCAGTGGTTGAGAGTCCGCCTGCCGATGCAGGGGACACGGGTTCGTGCCCCGGTCCGCGAAGATCCCACATGCCGCAGAGCGGCTGGGCCCGTGAGCCATGGCCGCTGAGCCTGCGCGTCCGGAGCCTGTGCTCCGCAACGGGAGAGGCCACAACAGTGAGAGGCCCACGTACCGCAAAAAAAAGGAAAAAAAAAAAAAGAAAAAAAAGAAATCCACACGGCTTTCCAGGTCAGACCATAAAATTTTCAACCTTTTTTGTTAATTCTCATCCTGATAACCCCAAATATCCTACTTGGGTCTTGTAATCAGAAACTCAAAGGGAGGCCATCATTTTCTAAGTCTGTGGTTCCAAAACCTTTTTATCCTTGTGCTCCAGCATATGAAATATGGCGCACTCTCATTGGGTTGCTCACCCTTGGCGGTGATTCTCAAGAAGCACGAGAGCATCACAATTCTAAACATGGTGTGGATTACTACTCCCTAATGCATTTCAGTGATTTGTTGTTCAAATGCCTAAAATAGTCCTACAACTTATTTCCTTTCGGGTGTTTACAACCATCATTTGGATCACCTGGCCCTCTCAAGTCTCCTGACTTCAGGCTGATTTCCAGTACCGAAACAGCCCTCCGATCCTAGTTAACTAAAGCTCTTGTAGGGTAAGTGATGAACCCTGGCTCTGCATTAGGCAAGCGTGGACCGCCTCACTAGTACAGCGGGAGAGGAGGGTCTTAAAAACAGTAACAACAATCTGGTTTTCAGCCCGCTTGTCAAATGCGGCTTTGGGTAAGTTACTTACCGAGCCTCAATTTGCTCCTCTACATTAACAAGTACTTCGTAGGGTTGCTGTGATAATTATCAGTGCCTGGCACAGTAAACGCTCAATAAACAGTAGTTAGTACCACTACTCCGATCACCACATTAAAGTAGCTAGGATAACTCAAGAGGCTCGCACAAGACCAACAGGGGACGCGGAAAACGCATTCGGTGGGGGCTTTCACGCCGATTGCACTGCACAGCGCTCCAGGACGCGGTAATGAGAACTCTGAAAGCGGCAAATTGCCCAAGCAGGAGGCGCGGGGGCGGGGGGGGGGGGGGGGGGGGAACCCTGGCTCTGCATTAGGCAAGCGTGGACCGCCTCACTAGTACAGCGGGAGAGGAGGGTCTTAAAAACAGTAACAACAATCTGGTTTTCAGCCCGCTTGTCAAATGCGGCTTTGGGTAAGTTACTTACCGAGCCTCAATTTGCTCCTCTACATTAACAAGTACTTCGTAGGGTTGCTGTGATAATTATCAGTGCCTGGCACAGTAAACGCTCAATAAACAGTAGTTAGTACCACTACTCCGATCACCACATTAAAGTAGCTAGGATAACTCAAGAGGCTCGCACAAGACCAACAGGGGACGCGGAAAACGCATTCGGTGGGGGCTTTCACGCCGATTGCACTGCACAGCGCTCCAGGACGCGGTAATGAGAACTCTGAAAGCGGCAAATTGCCCAAGCAGGAGGCGCGGGGGCGGGGGGGGGGGGGCGGGGAGGGGGTGGCGGGTCAGCGGACATCCGAGCTTCCCGGGTCAGCGGGGCTCCAAGGCAACACCAGAGCTAAGGAAGGGAGGGAGGCCCCGGCCAGTGTCTGACCTTCATCTCCCGCTCGGGGATCACGGCATCCATTTCGTCTCCCATCGCGCCGCCCTCAACTGGTCAAAGCAGCTACCGCAGCTGCCCGCGTCCTTACAGACACAGCCCAGGCGGTTCCCAGGCCAACTTCCTTCCCTCAGCTCTAGCGGCGCGCGGGCATGACGCACTTCCGGCGCGCTTCGATGACATCACCCGTTTCGGGCCGAGGGAGGCGGAGGGACCGTTTAAAGTCGCGAGCCCTTCTGGCCGCCGCCTCCCATTCGCCGGCTCTGACAGAGTAGGGGGCGTGGCCCGGGGTCCGTGTGCCTGCGCCCGGGAGCGTCCAGGGGCAGCCACCGCGTTTTCAGGTGGAGCGCGCTTGCTTCCTGTTGGTATCTCACCCTGGGAAGTGCAAGCGCGAGTCCTCCACGTTCGTTTCGTTGAAACTGCGCAGTAGTCTTTGGATGTCGGTGGTTGTTAAGAGTTCCGATTTCAGAGGAGTTGGGAACTTGACAAATATTTCCAAGGGGCTGTAGCTTCTGAGAAAGGCTTTAGAGGAGTGTGGAGGAAAAAGGTTCTCAAAGTTGGGGGGCCGGGTTCTCGCCACGGAAACCCTTACGTGTCTGAAGGCTGAAAGGGGATATTAAAGGGCCCCAGCGATCAGCTTTGTTTACCCGTTGGAGTAACAAGCCTGGAAACTGCGCAAAACACTGCGCAAAGACATCCTAGTCACCTAGTGGTTATCATTGCCATTTAATTGATGAGGCAGCTGGAAGCACAGAGAAGTTAAGAAAATTCCCCAATGCCCCTCAGTCAGAAGGTGGTGAAGGCTGGATTAGAATTCAGCCTTGCTGATTGCTGGCTATTACACAGTCCTACGTAGAGATTTTTGTAGTTGAATTATATTACAAATGCTCTAGGACAGAGATTCTTAACTTGGAGCCCATGGGTTAGCTCCAGGAGGGGGGGGTGTATTCTGCCACTCACTCTTTGGTTTTCAGCAAACTCTTTATCTGCTCCAAGCCTGCTCCTCATTTATCAAACTAGGATGATATAATAGAACCTTACTCATGGGGTTGCTGTGAGGGGTAAAGGCACACAGGACACATTCAGTCATGTCACTATATCAGCTAGCTCTTCTGAATTTGCTCACCCCGGAACCACCCCCAAAATACACCAGTCAAGACGTTGATAAGTTTGTCTGTTTTATTTCCAGTCCAGTACCACACATACTCAACACGCACACGCACACGCACACACATACTGCATCCACTTGAACTTGCCCGACACACTCCTTCCTTTTGAATGGCAGGGACAGAGCCATACTCGGCAGTCCCCAAGCTGCTGGTTATATTAGTTAGATTTGGTCTTTCAGCAAGAAGACAGCTGAACTCCTAGAAGCTGAGCCCGTAGCCAGAGAAGTAAGAGTCTTAGAGCTAATAGCCACAACCTGAAATACATGCAGACCACCCCCCGCTTTCCAGGACCACTCTTGAGACCCTCTCCCTCTGGAAGTTGAATTCCAAACGATGAAGGAGCTGGTAAAGTTTCCCAGGACACTCCCCATCCAATGAGAGAACTCTTTCCTGCCCTTTCTAGAAGCTGGGGACACAGCCACTTGCTCTCCTCCCTTAAGGTTTCCTGCAGTCTTGTAAAGTGTGTAACCCGCTGAAATAAGCCTGGTTTGTTCTGTCCTCCTGTCTGAGTGAGGTACAGATACACTGACTATGATGGGTAGTCAAGGAAGGCATTGCCTTGCTCAAAGGTCTCAGCCTGTCCCAGAAAGGAGAGGCAGTAGGAAGGGGTGGAGACAGGCAGTTGCTCATCTAAGGATCTCGGGGGGGGGGGGGCGGGGGGGGGAAGGCAGGGGAGGGAGTGGGGGTGAGATTTCACATTTACAGGGTGGAATGTTTTGCTGGGGTTTAAACTTCAACTAGGCTTATGCATTTGAAGTACCTCCTTAAGCCGAAGATCAGCCTGTCATGGCCAAATAGTCTTGTTCCTGAACTGGTCGAGACCAGTGGCCGTTTAACCCAACCTGGCCGTTTCCCCACCCCCTACCTGCTTCACTCCCTCCAGCTGCTGTAAAGTCAGCTCCTTGGCCTTGATTACGGGTCAGAGGAGCCACAGGGAGCTCCCAGGGGCTCCAGCGCCCCCCACAGCTCTCCGCTTCAGGTTTGCGAAGGCTTCTCCAAGACCCTTGCCCAGTGTGGGGCCCAGTTAGGCCCCCAGGAGTGCCCTGCAGTCACCTCATATCCTCCTTTCCTAACGTCCGTCGCCTGGGTCTGACTTCCCCACTAGACTCTAAATCCCATGAGTCTGTCCATTTCACTACTGGGTTCTTAGCTCCTGGCCCATAACAGGTGGTTAATAAACATGTTCAGTGGATGAGTGCATCTAAGTCCTGAGTGGGCAGGGGAAGGGACTCCAGAAAACAGGTGGGGTCAAGGCTGGGGTCCCTGCTGATGCCGCCTCGGAGGCACCGGGAAGGGTGAATCCTGGCCCAGGGCCTTGCCCAAGGGTTGACCTAAGAGACTGTCCCTCTCCGCCCCTTCCCTTGTTTTCATCACTGACTGAGGCAGCCCAGAGCAGAGATGAGGCCTGGGCGGGGCATCTGAACACCTGGGCCCCGGTCCGGATCTTCCATCTCCAGATTAACCCCTGACCTTGGGCAAGGCACTTAATCCCTGTGGGTCACCACAGTTTTCTCACCTGTGAACTGAGAGGCCTGGCCCAGCTAACCTACAGGGTGGATCAGGGCTCTAAAACCCTAGTCCTTAATAAAAAACACAGGTGACCCCAATCTAATCCCCGAGCTCAAGGTTTTGAGTGATTTGGAAACAGAATGATGAATTAGAGAGACATTGGACATGGCACATGTCAGGACAAAGTGGGGGGACTTAAAGCTTATAATAGGTTGTAAATAAATACCTGTTGAATGACGGAGTGAGTGAATGAATGAATGAATGAATGGTGTAAGGAAGGTGTGAAGGCAAATGGGGAAGCAGAGTCAGGTTTCAAGCAGATTGGGATCAGAAAGGCAACCTATTCCTCCGCTCCTGGCTTAAGAGTGGTGCTGCCTCTCTTTGCCATGAGCATTTAAGTCCTCATCCTCCTATCCTGTTGCCCTCAACATCCTCCCTAAAAGGTGGGACTAGGCTGAGCTGAATCCCCTCACCCAAGGCCCCTGGATCCCCTCTGCCTCTGAAGCCCCAGCAAGGGTCAGGGGGAGCTGCACCCTTCCTCTGAGCTGCCTGTAAAGGTGTGGCCAGGGGGCAAGGCTACAGGATTCCTCTGGAACCTTCCTGAAGGGCTCAAATTGCCAAGTCCCTCTCCTTCTCTCCTTCTGTCACCTCACTAAGGATAAGACGAAGTGTGGACTGAGAGGGGACCAGCTGAGGAGGTGGGACATTGTGTGGCTACATCCTGGCCCACTCAAGAGCACTGGAACCACAGAGCTGTCCGAGGATACCCTAATGAGGCCCTGCAGCCTTATCCCGACTCCAGGGTCTTCTGAAAGGGGCTGAGGGCCTCACCAGGGCCAGGCCAGGGTACCAGGACTTAGCTCAGTGACCTGGAAGGACAAACAGTACCAGCTTCAAGTGTGGGAATCACAGGCTTCTGGTCTCCCTGTCCTGGACCTGCCCCCTCTGGTTTTTGGTTTAATGTCAGCCCTTCTGCACAGGGAGGGGAGACGCAGGGAAAAAGAGAAGGAGGCGATCTGGACTCCCCAACCCAGAGCCCCTTTAAGGCAGATAACTTGTGCTATACAAAGAGATCACTGACCCTGCTGATGAAAAAACAAACGCACAACGACCAAACAGAACAAATAAGACACATCGCAATGAGTCAAGAAGGGCAGTGAGATCAGGAGGGAGGAATAGGAGTGGGGAGGGCAGGGCAGGTCCAGGCGGGGGTCCTCAGGGCAGGCTGGCAATGTCTCTCTCTGGAGGGGGGCCAACTGGCTTGGGGCTGCTCTCGTTGGCTTTTCCTTCAAACATCATGACTCTGGTTCAGAAACGGAGAAAAAACAGAAAACACAAAACAGGATTAGGACTCCTTTCCTCGTCCAGGGAAAGGTCACCCCGGTCCTCACGTCGGCAGTGTCCTCCACAGAATGCCCTTGCATCCGCTCTCCAGCGAGATTTTCCCAGAAGCCCATGCGGCAACTCCACAGAGGGGGCTGCTAGTCCCATTTTACAGAGGAGAAAACGGAGACACAAAGGGGCAGTGAGACGCGTCAGAGTCGCACAGGCAGCCCGAGGCAGGACGACACTCACTCGAGACCTCGGACTTCCAGGTCATGCGCCTTCCCCTGAGCACACTGCCTGGAGGAAGCAGAGCTCGGCTGTGCCGTGGCTCTGCTCAAAACCCCTTCAGATCTTCAAAAAACCTCCCACTACTCTGACAGTAAAATCTGGGCAGCAGAAGAGGATGGGGGTTCAAAGTATAGCCTCTGGAGGGAAACTGCCTGGATCTGAATCGCAGCCCTACTCCTTCCCAGCTGGTGACTCCTGCAAGACACTCAACCCCACCGATGCTCAGTGTTTCCAGCTGAAAGTGAGGACGCCAAAAGCACTTGCATCCTGGAGCTGTTCCAAGTGACAGTGCCCTTCACCCTCTGTACTCCCTCCCTGGGTGGGCTCCTTCCGCCCCCGGCTTTAAATCCCATCCAAAGTGTGATAGTCGGGCTTCCCTGGTGGCGCAGGGGTTAAGAACCCGCCTGCTAATGCAGGGGACACGGGTTCGAGCCCTGCTCCGGGAAGATCCCACATACCGTGGAGCAACTAAGCCCGTGCGCCACAACGACTGAGCCCGCGCTCTAGAGCCCGCGAGCCACAACTACCGAGGCAGTGTGACACAACTACTGAAGCCCACACGCCTAGAGCCCGTGCTCCGCAACAAGAGAAACCACCGCAATGAGAAGCCCGTGCACCGCAACGAAGAGTAGCCCCCGCTCGCCGCAACTAGAGAAAGCCCATGCGCAGCAACGAGGACCCAACGCAGCCAATAAATAAATTAATTAAAAAATAAAATTTAAAAAAACAACAACAAAGTGTGCTAGTCCACAAACGGCTTACCTCTGAGCTCCAGATCTGCACAGCCAGTTCCCTCCTCAACCTCTCCCCTTGCGTGTCTAGGGGCTCTTCCAATTCAATACATCAAAACTGAGCTCAAGTCCCACCTTCCCCCCTGCTCTTTTCTCAAAGCAAACAGCACCATCACTCAGTTAACCCAGACCCCAGACCTTACAACCATCAGACTCCTTGTTTTCTTTTAAACCTGGAAACAACCCTTCTAGCTCTACCTCCAAAATCACTCCCAACTCTGAGAGCCCCTGCCCACCTCCACTACAGCCTCTCCAGGCTGAGAGCCTCATTTCTGACTTGCACAAGTGCACGAGCCTCCTACCGGCCTGCCTACTGCCACTCTTGTCCCCACCGCAGTCGGAGGGGGCCTTTTAAAAGTCAGCTCCTAGCTTAGAGTACTCCAAGGGCACCCCTCCACGGTAGTACAAAATGCTAAATCAACCATGGCCTACAAAGCCCCACATCACCTGGCCCCTGCCCATCTCTGCAGACTCATCCTTCACTCACTGCACTCCAGGCACACTGGCCTCTGTGCTATTCCTTGAGCATAAAAGCACCGTTCTGCCACAGGGCCTCTGCACTTGCCGCTTCCTCTGCCTGGAATGCTTTCCCCTAGATATTCACATGGCTCCTTTCTTCACGTCTCCCTCGCGCAGAAGGTCAAATGTCACCGGCTCAATGAGATCCTCTCTGCCCACTATCCCGCCCCTCTCTACTCGTCTCGCCCACTTTATTTTTCTTTGTATTGCACTATTGCGATCTGGTGTTTTGGTCTTTTGTTTGTTTTTGTCTGTCTCTTTCCATTAGAATGTAAGCAATTCATGTGTCCCCAGCACCGAGCATAACTCCTGGCACATAGGTGGTGCTTAATAAATATTTGCTGAATGAATGAATGATAAATCTAAGGAGTCAATATGCAGACTAGATGTATCAAATTGGAAGTGCCCAATACATAGTAAATGTCCACTAAATCTTAGGTGTGGTTTTTAAGAGCATCACCACTCTTATTGCTACCACCTGGCCTCTCAGGTGCAGCATGATCTGACCTGGACGGTTTTTCCACCACACCTCCTGCCCCATCCCTGCCTACAATAAACACTCCGACCAGACCAGCCTGAACCGTGGGCTTACCAGCAGGTCACCCCGCTTCCCCCTTTGTAAAGTGAGACAGGTATATTTTACATTGGTACATTTGAAGAAGTTAACCTTACAGATACACACCACTACATATAAAATAGACAAACAACAAGGATTTACGGTGTAGCACAGGGAACTACATTCAGTATCTTGTCATAAGCTATAATGGAAAAGAATCTGAACAGAACATGCATATGTGTAACTGAGTCACTTTGCTGTACACCTGAAACTAACACAATATCGTAAATCAACTATACGTCAATTTTTTTAAGAAAAAGTTAATCTTATCGCATAAAAGCCAAGTGAGTGTCCTTTACAGCTTGAACACATACCATGGGACTCTCCAAGGAATTTCTCTGCTGCTCTCCAGTGGGGAAGTACCCGCAAAGTGTGATTTTGGCCACCATACACTAGGTGTTTGCCATCAGCCAGGTACTGGGCTAGACTCTTCATATGTATTATCTCATTAACCCTCAGGACAACACTTCATGCAAGATATTTATGACCATCTCTGTCTTATAGGTGAAGGAAAGTAATTTGCCCAAGGTCGTTTCAGTAGCAAGAAATAGCATCAAAATTTGAACGATACCTCCCTTTAGAGCCGATTTTTGACTCTGTTATGCTCACAACAACCCCATGGGGTGGTAGAGTCACTACAAACAAGGAAGCTGAGGCTCAGAAGGTTTCAGCAGTGCATTTATCATCATCGTCACCATCACAGGTGGCCACTTACCGAGCACTGATTCTACCAGAGGTTCTGCTACAGGCTCATTTTGCCTGCAAGGTACGTATTAATGTGACCATTTGACAAATAAGAAGATCATGTTCATTGAAAGTAAGCATCTTGCCCAGCAGATCACATAGTGAATTACCTCCTGGCTAGGGACTGGCTGAGGTGCCCGAGCCAGGGAGCCTCTCCACACACTGTGACTTTGCCTCCAGAGGTCCCAGGAGAGGTGGGAGGTACTCACAGCTTGAGGACCGCCGACCGTTTCCCCAGCATCATGTTCACAAAGTCTCGGTAGGAGATGGTGTCGCTGACCCCGCCCGTCACCTCCGAGATCATCTTCTTCATCTCCAGGTGGGTCTTGGGGACCCCAAGCTTCTCCATCATCCTCTTTAAAGACATCAGGTCTGCCGGAGGAAAAGCAGAGCCATTAAGTGGAGACAGGGGGCCGGGCTGAGTGGGGAAGCTCCCCTCTGGCACCCCCCGTGCCCCGAACAAGCCCGGCAGGAGAGCCCATCCCTGGAGACTGCAGTCAACAGCTTTTC
The DNA here is from genome assembly GCF_002837175.3 of Physeter macrocephalus. Classification (NCBI taxonomy): domain Eukaryota; kingdom Metazoa; phylum Chordata; class Mammalia; order Artiodactyla; family Physeteridae; genus Physeter; species Physeter macrocephalus. The sequence continues at coordinate 86,586,329 of NC_041226.1, forward strand.
TCCTCCAGGGAGAATGAGCCCATCACGTCTTCCCTGCTCTCTGCGGAGGCAGTATGGATGAGTGGTTAGGGACTTGAGCTTCTAAAGTCAGACAGACTTGGGGTGGAACCCGGCTCTTCTATCCTTGGCTGTGGGACCTGGGACAAACTACTTAACCTCTCTGACCCCTACTCCCATCAGTGGTAAAATGGGTTGATGGGATCATCTGGAGAGAGGATGCACCAGAAGCACCTGGCACACGGCAGGTGCGCAGAACACAGCCTCTCTTCTTCATTCTGTTGTTCTCTCTGCTGCTGCCTGAGGTTCAGGTGACCGTGAGCCTCTGCTGCTCCAGCTACCCGGGAAGTCCCGGCCCAGTGAGGTGGGGTCAGGGAGTCGGCCTGACCCAGGCATCACCGTGCCCTGACCCAGGGCACGGTGGCAGCTTCTCCTCACCTGCCACTCCCACCCTGCGGTCCCGGGCTCCACCTCGCTGGAAGGGAGAGGCTGCCAAGAATATCCCGCAGAGCAGGAAAGCCACCAAAAGAACAAAATTCAAGAAAAACAAGGGAGGCACCAAAGTCACTACACTCTGAGGAGTTGCTGCCTCTGACCTCCTGGCTCCCAAGATCTGAGGCAATTTCCTTCAGATTGTTCCGTGAACAATGGGTCAGGTCAGAAAAGGACAGCGGGAGTGCGGGTGGAGCAGGGGGCCAATTTTAGGGTCAGGGGAGTAGTGGGCCAGCTCACCGGAGAGGCAGGGCCGGCACGACTGGTGCCAGACCCTTAGGTGCCAGGATGTCCAGGACATTTCAAAGAAAGCTGGGCAGTGTTCTACAGGAAGAAGTGAAAGATCTCCTACACGCTGCTGGCCAGACTCTAAATTGGCAAGACCTTTCTGGAAGGCAATTTGGCAAGATGCTTCAAAAGCCTTTGACCCAGAAGGTCTAATTCCTGAGATTTACTCTAAAGAAATAATCGGCAACGTGGACAATGATGCATGTACAGAGACGTTCTTCACAGGATTATCAATAAGAGTTAAAACCAGACATCATTTAAATGGGTGATACTAAGGCATTGGCTGAATAAATTATAGTCTGTCCCCAAATGGAATATCATGCAGCCATTAATTATATTTAAAAAATGAATATGTCAAAATACTAACAATATACTGTAAAAAATTTAAAAAGGAGGTTCTAAAATGGTATCGAACAGTGTTTGTGATTAGAACAAAGAATGGAAGGATGTAAACCAAAATCTTTATCACAGTTATTTCTGGGAGGTGGGACTGTGGTGATGTACTTTTGTCTTTGTGCTTTGCTGTGATTTCCAAAACGTTTTATGATGGCGATGTACTCATTTGACAACCCCCCCCCTTTATTTTTAAGAAAAAAAGGGATAAAAATATTCAAAAAGGAGAAAAATGTGAGAAGACAGAGGAGGGGGAGAAACGCTGGAGGGAGAACCCACTCGGAAACCACAGGCTGGGATCTGGGCCCTGGCTGCCACTTAACGATCACATGCCCCAAGCAAGCCCTTTCACCTTTCTGAGCCTCGGTTTCCTCATCTGTACAATGGGAACAATAAACCGGCCTTGACCGTGTCATAACACTGCTGGTGAAGGTCAAGGTACGGTCATGAACATAAGTGCCATGGAAAAGGTGTTTGTCACCCCTAGCGCCTGGACGGCAGGACACAATAAAGGTCTGCTGGAAGAGAGGACCAATGTCCATGGAAGCCCCTTGTCAACTGCAGGACAGTGTGCAAATGGAAGGACAGGCTTGGGGACAAAGGAGATGCCAGCCCCCTGGGCCAGGGTGGCAACAGCCTGAGCATCTCCAGCCCTGGGCTGGGTGGCACCTCTATCCTGAGTCCCGGGAGCATCTGGGGTGGGAGGGTGGGGTGTGGGCAGGGAGCTGGGGTCGGTGGGGAGGGAAGCAGTGGGGAGAGGAGTTTGGGGGGCAGGGGATCCAGGGAGAAAGGCAGACAAGTTCAAGGCCAGCTTGGCTGGCCTGGCCCATCGGGGAAGCTTCAGTCGGTGCTTGTCACCCTCAAAATAGAGCCCCAGGCCGCTCACCCATGCAGGTGAGTCAGTGGGGTTCTCCGGACGCCCACACCCCCTACCCACGGAGCACTCTCCCCCACCCCACCCCCCGGCTCACCCAAGGCCTCACTCACCAATCTCGCCCTCATTGTTCAGGTCAAACTCCATGTACTTCTCTGGAAATCACAGAGCAAAAACTGGCATTAACTGGGAAGCAGGGTTGCCCCCCGCAGGGTCCCAGTGACTCCCTTGAGGGCAGTTGCCTGGGCCCCCACGGTGCCCACACCATCCTCCTCACCCCACGTCGGGGTTTTGACACAAGTCCCGTCATTCCTCTGGGGAAAACCATTGTCTCTGGGAAAAGGGCTTTGCCCACCTGCATCACCTGCTCACAGGCACCACGGAGAGAGGTGCCCGGAGGCCACTCTGACCCTGTACCGAGGAGGGCAGCGGCTTCCTCCCGGGCCCCCAGTGTGCGCTGGCTGCATCCAAATCGGCTGTAAAGTGACTGGAATAAATTCCCGGCCCTGGAGATGCAGATCCGCAGGATTTGGGAGGCAGAAATGGGTGCGTTTTCAGACTATCTCAGGTGATTCGGATGGGCAGCTGGGTGTGAGAAGCCCCAATTTAAGAAGCCCCTGTAGTTCTGAACTTTTGGTGGGGGGGTCATGGCTACCACTGAGAATCGGATGCTCTCTCCCGAGAAATGCCCGCGGACCTGCCCTTGACTACAAAGTGGCACATACAGCGCCCGGGGCGCAGAGACCCTCCCCGCAAACCTCACCTACAGACTTGGAGTTAAACCTCCCGGATCAAGGGGTCAGAGCAACGAGCTTGGTGTCTCCTGACAAGGCAGTGGGTGCAAACAAGTCTGGTGGCCTTGAGGAGCCACAGGGTCTATTCTGCACCAGCAGCCAGCACGAGAAAGCCAAGGTCCTCCCAGTGACCCTTGAGCGCAGGCTTGCCGCCCCTCTGCCTGGCATGTTCCTCCCAGGCATCCAGTGACCCTTGAGCGCAGGCTTGCCGCCCCTCTGCCTGGCATGTTCCTCCCAGGCATCCAGTGACCCTTGAGCACAGGCTTGCCGCCCCTCTGCCTGGCAGGTTCCTCCCAGGCATTCAGTGACCCTTGAGCGCAGGCTTGCCGCCCCTCTGCCTGGCATGTTCCTCCCAGGCATCCAGTGACCCTTGAGCGCAGGCTTGCCGCCCCTCTGCCTGGCATGTTCCTCCCAGGCATCCAGTGACCCTTGAGCGCAGGCTTGCCGCCCCTCTGCCTGGCATGTTCCTCCCAGGCATCCAGTGACCTCCTTCCTTCCTTCCTTCCTTCCTTCCTCCCTTCCTCCCTCCCTCCCTCCCTTCCTCCCTTCCTTCCTTCCTTTTTCTTTCTTTCTTTCTTCCTTGCGGTACGCGGGCCTCTCACTGCCGTGGCCTCTCCCGTTGCGGAGCACTTCCTCCCTTCCTCCCTTCCTCCCTTCCTTCCTTCCTTTTTCTTTCTTTCTTTCTTTCTTTCTTTCTTTCTTTCTTGCGGTACGCGGGCCTCTCACTGCTGTGGCCTCTCCCGTTGCGGAGCACAGGCTCCGGACGCGCAGGCTCGGCGGCCATGGCTCACGGGTTTAGTCGCTCCGCGGCAAGTGGGATCTTCCCGGACCGGGGCACGAACCCGTGTCCCCTGCATCGGCAGGCAGACTCTCACAGCCTTTTTAACTGGGCACCGTCAGTCACCCCCGCAAAGCACCTGCTACCATCTGACACACTTTCTACTTCCTTGCTCTCTCTTCACCACCCCTCCCCCACTAGGACACGGGCTCCTTTGGCCAGGGGCCGTCTCGTGTGTTCTCCGTTGTGTACCCAGGCCCCAAATGGCCTGGTGCCTAGTAAGGCTCATTTGGAGATCAAATGAGTGAATGATTTGAAACCTCCGTAGTCCCTTTGCTTCCAAGGTAACCTCCTGCGGTCCCAGGATGGACCCTTATCCTACAGCCCAATGAGGACAAGGAGAATGGTCGCTAGACCCCTGGGACCGGTGTCCCTCCTCTCAGAGTCACCTCTGAAGAGTGACCCTATTGGTATCCAGAGAGAAGGGAATGGACTGGCTGCTCCTCCTTTGCACTGGGGGGGGGGGGGGGGGGGGGGGAAAGGGATGGGGCGGGGGGACCAGCCA
>NC_041226.1:86590847-86603009 GCF_002837175.3 Physeter macrocephalus
TTCTTTTCTTCTTTCTTTCTGTCTTTCTTTTTCTTTCTTTCTTTTTCTTCCTTCCTTCCTTTCTTTTCTTTCTTTCTTTCTTGTTCTTCCTTTCTTCCTTCTTTCCTTTCTTCTTTTTTTCTTTCTTCTAGTTGTCTTCTTTCCTTCCGTCTTTCTTTCTTTCTTTCCCTCTCTTTCTCTTTTTCTCTCTCTTTCTTTCTCCTCCTTCCTTCCTCCCTCCCTCCCTCTCTTCCTCCCTTCCTTCCTTCCCATGTAAAAAGCACCATTGTGTAACGGTCACAAGCAGGGGCTTTGGAGTGAAACCAATATGGGTACAAGCCCCAAGTCTGCCATAGGTGAGTTGTGTGACGCCAGGCAAATGACCCCACCTCTCTGAGCCTGAGTTTCTTCATCCGTAAACTAAAGCTCCCACCATCTCCCTCCTGGCTGGATTGGGATGAGGCAGGAAGATCGCAAGCCTGAGCACAAGGTCGGCTCTCAACAAACGCTTAGCCATTGGTGTCCTGCCTAAGGATGGCTGCGTTATAAGCGGTCTGGGGAGCACTGGTAGGTTCCTTGCCCTGGAGCAGGGAGGATGTCCACGTTGCCAAGACTCTGGGGGGGCCGGGGGGACGCAGCCTGGAGGGTGTTCACGTGGTCCCCCAGCGTGCCCAGGGCTCCCGCAGCGCGCCTGCATCTCCCGGACGGGAAAGGTGGGTCTGCCCCACTCCCTATGTGCGCAGCTCCTCTCCTTTCGAGCCGCTGGATGAGAACCAAGTGCAGGGCCCGGAACAGAAGGACCTTTATACGGCCCCCTCCCCGCGCGGACTCCCGGGCCCTGTTTTCTTTTCATCCTGTGCTGCCGAGATTCAATGGGCAGAAACTCTGCCCCCTGCCCCACTGTGGTGACACAAACGCCCATTCTCCGCAGGGGCTCCCAAGATGCTCCACCGCGCAGGGGGAGAGACAAGGGCTGCTACAAAGAGCTGATTGTGTGCTGGGGCCCCGGGAGCGAGCAGAGCCTGGGCAGGGGCGGGCAGGAGCCAACCTGAGCCCTGCTGGGCAGCAGAAGGGAGGGAAGGGCAGGGCAGGCCGGGGCCCGCAGGCGAGGGACGAGGGGCCTGTGCCCCCAGGCTGGGCATCCCGTCTCACAGCCCGTCGGGAAGAGGGGTATTGTGGATGCAACACGGCTGCAGTCTGGCCCTGTGGGTGAGGATTTGTATAAGGGGTGGAGGGGCCCACCCAGCTCTCCTGGGGGGGTGGGCAGCCAGCCCCGGCTCACCTTTAAAGGCTGCAAGTTTTTCCGGCAGGTTCTCTTCATCACTGTACTTCTGGTCACAGAGGAACTCCTACAGAGGAGAGAGGACAGCACTGAGCAAGGGGTCAGCAGGCAGAACTCACCAACACACAGGCCCACAGCCCGTTGCCTCCTCTCCCGCCAGGTGGCTGGGCTTGGCCGCGCAGGGCAGTGTTAGTCCTGGCCTCCTGTCAACCCCCAGAGGCAGATCGGTACAATCCACCCCGTGGGTAGGAAGTTTGCTCAGCAGCTGGGGGTGGGGCCCAGAGGTTCCGCTGCAGAAGACTAAACACCTTCAGTCAACCTCTGAATTACGGGTGCAGGGACCTGGGCTTCCCCCCAGGGCACCCCGGCTCCAAGATCCATGAAGCCATGAGCAACCAAAGACAAGTGACTTGGCTCTGGCATTAACTTCTTAGGTATGTGACCCTGAACAAACTGATCCCTCTTTGAATCTCTATTGCTTTATCTGCCAAATGGGTATAACTATCATAGCTTCTTCTTGCATGAGAATCCAAGGAGAGTGTATATATGAATCTTGGCAGCTCAATAAACAGCAACTGCTCTGTTATTATTATTATTATTATTAGTCTCTCTCTAGTCAGAAAATAACTGTCCACTGCTTGAGAGGTCACTTACCCTCTCACCTGTGTCCTTACCTGTAAAACAGGGCCCACCTTCCCCTCAGATGCTTGGAGAGACTCAAATGAGTCTTTTCAGAACCAGATGGAGTTGGGAGGCGATGGGAAGGGACTCACAACAGCCCCCAGAATGAAGCACTTACCCACATGGTCGCTCCGGATCTCCCAGTGGGCCCAAGAGGTAGCAACTATTATTATTCCCATTTTACAGATGAGGAAACTGAGGCTCACAGAGCCAGAACTTCAAGTCAGCTCTGTCTGACTTTAGAGCCTACATCTATCTTTAACCCTGACACTTAAAGATGGGCAGTGAGCAGGTATTCATCCGGCTTTAAAACAAAAAACTAACAATTAGCACTTGCTAGGCTGGGCGCAGTGGCCAGGTATCTTACTTGCCTTGCTGCTAATCTTTAAGCATCCCTAGAACCCGCATTCAGATGAGGAAACAGAGGGTGTGTTCTCATCCTGGCACCAGAGCCCACAAATCCCCTCTACTTCCCTGGACCTTGCTTTCCTCATTCAGTCCACTGGACATGGCTGTGACTCCGTCATTCCTTCAACAGTTTTTGAGGGACCACAGTATACACTGCTCTATTCTAGGCATCCAGGGAGCAGGTGAGACCAAGGTGAATAAGACAAGGCCCTTATCCTAAAGGATAATTTTAGGATAAATTTAAATTTTATCCTAAAATTACAGGAAGTCCCTGTTTAAAATGATGTTGGGGACTTCCCTGGGGGTCCAGTGGTTAAGGCTACACACCTCCACTGCAGGGGACACGGGTTCGTTCCCTGGTCGGGGAACTAAGATCCTGCATGCCACGTGGCACGGCCAAAAAATAAATAAATAAAATAAAATAAAATAAAACAAAACAAAATGATGTTAAATGTTAGAAGACCCCTTCTGCCCCTCCCTAATCCAATTTCTTTTCCTTCCCAGAGGTAATCATTATGCTGAACTTGGGGTTTCTACCATTCTCTTGAATGTTTTTCCTATTATGACTAGGCCGACTACTATTGTAAAAAGACATCTTATAAGTTAATTTTGAGGCTTTAAAAAATTCTAATTCTAAATTTTGGAACATTCCATACAAATATGTACTTGTAGTTCAATAAATGATCTTTTTTTTTTTTTTTTTTTTTTTTTTTTTTTTTTGCGGTACGCGGGCCTCTCACCGCCGTGGCGTCTCCCGTTGCGGAGCACAGGCTCCGGACGCGCAGGCTCAGCGGCCACGGCTCACGGGCCCAGCCGCTCCGCGGCACGCGGGATCCTCCCGGACCGGGGCACGAACCCGCGTCCCCCGCATCGGCAGGCGGACTCCCAACCACGGCGCCACCAGGGAAGCCCAATAAATGATCTTTTAAATGAAAAAAAATTTATCTGGGTCAACCACTCAATATGTTTCTAAATTCCTGCCGTCATTTCCCACTAAATGATGACCAAGTCTGTACTTACACATCTCCTAGGACAGGGAACTCACTACCTCTCCAGTCACTGTAAATGGAATGTAGAATGGGAGAATGACAAGAACCGAAGTGAGGATAAAGCCCTCTGGGTTTGGATCCTCAGCCCCCTCCTTACTAGCTGTCAAATGGGCTCGCGGGTACCCACCTCGTCAGGCACCTACCCCTCAATCGAGACAACCCACTGCGGGCAGTTAGCACCTGGCTCGAGGGTCCGTGCTCAGTAAACAATAGGTACAAGTCCATGTAGGGCAGAATCTGATCCCTTCCAGGGTTCAAGTTCCTCCACACTAACTCAGCACCCTTTGACTGAGTAGAAGGAACCCCCCGCCAATGTGGCTTCCCTCGCTGGGTCAGGGCGCCTCTGATAGCCCCCTTGCTTTGGGCAGGCACCATGTTATCCCATTCAATCCTCACAGCCGCTGTTATTTGATTTTACAGGTGAGAACAGGAGGACCAGAGAGCTAATAACATGTCCAGGGTCCCCAGGCCCTGGGGAAGCTCAGGGTTGGTTTGGAAACTGTGTCCATCAGACTCCAGGGCCCATGGGGTCCAGCTGGCTCGGCCACAGCCTCACTCAGAGCCTCATCACCGTGTGCCATGCACAGCCCTGCCTGCACTTAGCTCCACGGAGCTGGAACCTTCCCCTGCAGCCTGGGAGGCTGCCCTCCTGTCGGCTGGCTCTGTCCTTCCCTTCCTCTTGGCTTCCTTTCGTAGGTCTTCTCCACTGAGGCCCCCACCCCCATTCTCTGACCAAAAGTAGGACAATTAACTCTTGTCTGTGACCCTGAGCAACCCAGGCTCCTCCTGGGGTCACAGACCCCATATCTGTCCAACGGAGGGACAAACTGGCCAACGGTTCCCAGACTCTGGGGTAAAGCAGAAAGAAACATTTCCAAAAAAAAAAAAAAAAAAAAAAAAAAAAAGGGTGGGGGAAGGTGCTAATATCGGGCTTCCAAGATTTTATTTTGCCAAGTAATGACTTTAAATAATGACCATGGACTGTTGCCACGAGTTCAGAAAAGGATATTTCGTAAAAGTAGGAACTCCACAATCTCCGAATTTTGAAGCGGAACCCATTTAGCCTACGTTCAACTCACCACATTGTCCCTACGTTCCCTTCACTTCACCACATTAGGAACTGGACAGCGTTCCTGGGGAGGCACAAGAACACAGGTAAGGCTCAACACCTGGGAACCTCTGGGGAAAGACCTGGGGGTCCTCCAAATTCCCAGGCTCTGGTTGACCAGAAACCCCGCACCAGCCTGGAGCCTGTCTGTAATCTACACTGATCACCTCTAGGGATCCAGACAGATTGGGTTCGAGGGGTAGGACATGGTCCTGGGTCTTGGAGACAAATGAGACACAGACAGAGACAGACAAGAGCTCAGCCTACACCGCAGGGTGCTTAATAGCCACACCCCTCCCTGGACCTGACCCCGGGACCGTGCTCTCGGCAGCCCCGGGGCTTCCAGGATTATTGTCTTTTCGCTGATGAAGCCGGTTTGCTCCTTAGCACCAATCACCATCTAACATGGTATTCCATTTTTGTCCCCAGCTCCCCACCCCTCTCCACCAGAGTGGGTGCCTCAGCCACGCTGACCTCCCTCGCATGCCTCTCCCATGCCAGGCGCGCTCCCACCATGGGACCTTTGCTCCAGCTGTGTGCCCTGCCTGGAGCGCACGTATCTGCATGTCACCTCCTTCAAGTCTTTACTCAACTGTCACCATCTCAATGAGGCCAACGCCATCCACTCGGTCCACTGGAGTCCCCTCCTCCACTTCCAATCCACCTTAAGATCACACCTTTTATTCCATGATGAGTCATTTCCTAGCACAATTTACAGTGTACTTGCTTATTAAGGGTGTTGTCCATTATCTGTCTCCCCCTGCTGGGTTCTACATAGTAGGTGCTCAATAAATATTTGCAGGAAGGGTCAATGAATTGAGACTCAGAAAGGATGAACAACTCGCTCATCCAGGCAGCACAGCTCACAGGTGGCTGAGCTGGGATTAAGCTCCACAGCAGAGGCTGCTTGGGTTCCCTCCCTGCAGAGAGCTGGGGAGTAGAAGTGACCCAAGGAAGTGGGTGTCGGAAGGATGCTGAGAGGAGGCAGGTCCTTGGTCACAGGACACATCCAGGAGGATGTGTTTACTGTCTCTGCCCCACGGATGCCTAGCACCCAGCAGTGCCCAGCGTACAGTAGGTGCTCAATAAACATTACTGAATGAATGGAGAAGACTGCCATTCAGCCCAGAATGACTTTCTCCACTCTCAGCCCTGCAATGGAAAGGCAGCTTTGCAAATGCATGTGTATGTGTATGACAGAGGCTGGAGAGGCCTCAGAGATTGGAATCACAGATTTCCTTGGAGCCAACAGTGACAAACGCTTGAGCCACAGAGTGACCGGGGGTGGGAGGAGCAGCTGACCCGTTCACGTGTGGGTCGGCAGCCCTCGCTGACCCAGGGCTTGGGGCAGCTGTGTGGACCAGGGGGCCGGGGAGGCAGGAAGGCGGGTGGCAGGAACAGGAGCTCCACTGGCTGGGTTGCCAGCTCCCACCCCACCTCCGAGCTTTGGATTCCTGGTTCCTGCTCAAGCGCTCATGCACAGCCCACAGTTTCCTCCCTCCAGGGGTCCTCCCCCCATATCCTACCTCAGCCTCAGGGCACAGCCACGCCCACTGGGCGGGTACCTGGTACCAGCCGCCAGCCCCACCCAGCCCTGCCCTAACTCTGGGCCCCCAGGCAGAGGAGATGAGCTAGAAGTCACTCCAGATGTTTGGAAGAAAAACAAAAACAGAAACAGAAAGAGGGCAAACTGGAGCCAGAATGCCTAGGTCTGAGCATACTTAGTGCTGTGTGAAAATGACTTCATTTACCTGTGCCTCAGTATCCTCATATGTAGGAAAGATAAAAATATTAACCACATAGGCTTGTCCTGAGAATGACAGTATGTAAGTAAACATATCTAAAGTGCTTAACACAGTGCCTGGCACTTAGTAAATGTTAAATAAATGTGAGCCATTTATTATTATTATCGGCTAACATTTATATACATTCAGTCCACTAACAACCCACAGCTCATCATCCAGACCATCACTGACTATTAAACAGATTAGGAAGGAAAACCCTCCCCTAACTTAGGCTGGTTCTGGTTGCTCTTTCTCCTTTTTGGGTATTCCCATTTGACAGATGGGACAACTGAGGCCCAGAGAGGTTGCTCAACTTACTCAAGATCACAACGTTTTCACAATTCAAGGCCTATCTCCCTTCACCATCCCAGCTCCCTCCCTGCCCCAAACAAGGCCTGGCCACAGGTTTCTGGGCAAAGAAAGTCAATACTGGGAGTTACCTTTCCTCTTGGGCAGCTACAGAAAGATGTTATTCCAGAGGCCAGGGAACCACTTTATAGCCCTCTAGGGGCATGGGGGTGTGTGTAGATGGTTTATTCTAGCCCCATCCCCTCTCCCACTCCAACCCACCGTCCCAAAAGACAAGTTTTTCAGGCTGTAGAAACTGCTGTCAGGGCCTCCAGGTATGAGGGATGCAGGGGTCCCCTGGGCTCTGAGAGTGGCAAGTCTAGAGGCCTTGGTGGCCTGGTCAGTCCCTGGCAAAGAACCAGGAAATGCAAGCAGGGAGGAGCCTGGGGTTCAAAACAGGAAGCTCTGAACCAGGCAGTCACTTCTCAAGCCAGTGTCCACAGGCCAGGCCCAGGGAGGTGGCAGAGCTGTTCCAACATCCACCCAGTCACAGAACCCAGAAGGGACTCCTCAGAGCATCCAGCTTGTTCTCTTTGTTCAACAGCTGGGGAGACTGAGGCCCAGAGGGCAAGGTCCTGATTAAACCATCCTTCCTCTAGGCAAGTACAGGGCGTGCAAGGCACAGGGACGGGGCAGGGAGGTTGACTTGGGTTGCCGGGTTTCAAATCCCAGCTCCAGCACTTACTAGCTCTGTGGCCCTGGGCAACTTGCTTTACCACTCTGGGCCTTAGTTTCCTCATCTGCAAAATGGAATCATAAAGAGAGAACCTCCTCACTGGGTCGGTGTAAAGATTAAATGGGAGAACTGCATAGAAAGAGCCTGGCTCCTAGTATACTTACTAACGGCTAGCAAGTATCATCGTGCGTTTGGATCACCCAAACTCAAGCCACACCAAGAGACAACTGTGAGCAGGGGAAGGGCAGAGAAGAGACCCACCCACAACTTTCTTTGTCCCCGACTGTGCCACGAAGTCCTCCTGGTGAGTCTTGACCCTCTGGTCATTCCTCCTCAAGGGCAAACTTTGCTTTGTCCTTGGATACCTGGCTGAACTGGCCGCGACTGGCCATCCATAGAGGACAGAGCGCACCCATCTCAGCCCTGAGGGACGGTGCCTGCAGCTGCACGGGCTCACTGCTGCCTCTCTGGGTCATCTACAACCTCCGATGCACATCCGAGACTCCCCCCACCCCCTGAGAGCCCCGTCCAAGTGCTCGTGATCAGGAGGGGCTATTTCCCCAACCAGCAGAGGTTGGCAGCCCCTGCGGTGTCCTGGCCTCCAGACCTTCGCCACCTGCCTGCACCCCCCAACGCCCACCCTGACTTAACTCTCTTTCTGGGCTGGTACCTCTAGCACCTGCTCCTGGATGCTTGCTCCTGGCCCTCCAGGCTTGCCTTTATGAATTAGCCGCAGCAGAATTTTAGGGCTGGCAGATAGCACCATCTTGGAGGCCATCCAAGGGGCTGGTGGCTGAAGCCTTGGGGGAAAACCCCAAGGACAGGCGGCACGATGCCTGGCCGTGTGGCCTCTGATGCAGCCCACAGGCTCTTAAAGGGCCAGGGCCAGGCCATAGATGCCCAGCCTGGTGCCTGGCGTGTAGCAGGAGCCTGTAACGTGCACCCACGAGGACAGCAGGCTCACATTCCCCACGGCAGCTCTGGGGCCTCATCCGGACTCTGTGTCCTCGCCAATAGGTGGGGCAGCTGGAGAAAAACACCCCCACCGACTACACAAATGAAGCAGACCCTGCAGAAATTCCATCTCCAGCTTCCTGCGACATGGCCACACCGAGGTCGAGACTGGCTGGACCTGCGGGGACACTGAATCCTCAGAGGCTCACGTGGCTCCTTATCACCATCTCCCTTATAATATATTAAGGAAGAGCAAGAGAGACGGGTGCCTGGCGATGCCAGCTGGGCACATTCACCTGGGCAGGGACAGGGTGGCACCGCCAGTACACAGGAAAAGAGACACACCTGTGTAGTGCCTGGGTCAGGTCTCAGAGGTCCCCCACTGTTGGGGGAGGGGCCGGGGACAAGCCTCACCCCAGGTAGAGATACCCAGCCTGCCGTACCCAGTTCTTCCCAGCACAGGTGCCACGTGGGTTCTGAAATAACCATCAGGCACCGAAATGCTACAGGGAATGCTGAGTGCCCTTCATTTGACCCAGGACGGCTGAGAGGGCAGGACAGTAGCCAGAGATCCTTATCCACATAAGCAAGAGAGGCCTGTGTCACAGCGAGGCCACAGCCACCTGGTGGACAGGGGCCAGGGCGGGCCAGGGGCAGCGTCTGGAGACAGAATCCCGGCTGTGTCACTTCCTGGCTGGGTGACTTTGGGCGGGTGACTTCACCTGGCTGAGCCTCAGTTTCCTCATCTGTAAAATGGGAGGCTTAGTAATCCTGGTCTCATGGGGATGTTTACAGACTCTTGCTGGGCATCTATCTAATCAAGTGTTCCATTGAGAGGAGTCAGTGAGATGATTTACGTCAAGTGCCAGGCCCGGAGCAAAGGCGCCACTCATGCTATTTTGTTAAAGATCCTGGCCTCTGGCCGGTGCAAGCCACAGCTCTCACCATCCTCCAGGCTCCTCCTGCTCCATCCCAAGGCTAAGGGCACTCTGAGGGGCACCCACCCAGCCCCACAGCTTCCCTCTGTCCCTGTAGGAAGCTGGAGGGAATTTGTCCCGTTGCCTTATAAGGCCGGCTCTGGCTGGCCCAGGGTCACCTGCCATGCCATCAGGGCGCGGGGAATGTCAGCTATGTGGGGGAGTGGGAGGCGCGCGCCGGTCCTGCCCGCTCCAGTGGTGCAGAGCGCGCGCAGGCACACGCGCGGGCATGCGCGCGCACACACATACAGCACGGAGGTGGGGTGGGCACATACAGAGGAGCCCCAGTCCAGCTCAGAAATGGGGAGAAGAAATGGGTCCAAGTGTGGCTGTTTAAACCCAGGCATTTTACTCAGGCCCTCTGACTCTCGTCTCCTGCAAAATGGGAACAGACACTCGCAGGGTTGGAGTGAGCATCCGACGAGATAATGTCTGAAGCATGCCTGGCACACTGCCTGGCACACGCCAGGTGCTCAGAAAATGAGAGCAAAATCTAGAGCGAAACCCCAAAAAAGTGCATTTTCATACAGTTCCACCAGGACCTTTAGGTCCACCCAAGTCCCCTTCTATTTGGACTCCTGAATCCCTTATTAAGAACAATAGCCAAGACTGAGCTACTCTGCCGCCCTCTGGGAAGCTGGCCCATCCCAGCGGGGAGAAAGGCCCCAGAGGAACCGTTGGCCCAGAGAAGCCTCCAGAGCTCACAGCCAGGCTGGGCTCTGCCCCAGGCAGCAGCCACAGCGGTGCCCAAGCACATGCGGTGAGTCATGAAGCCCCATCCTTCACGCCTTCTGGCTTCCACGGGACCACTGGGGCAGCTGTTCAGCCCAGCCCCCCAAGAAGCCCCCCCCCGCCAGTGGGGCAGTGAAGCTGCCCCCCAAACGCAGGCAATCTGGGCTGCCGATGTGGTTCCCTCCGGAATCCATCCACCCAAGGGAACTCCCACCATGGCCGCGGCCGTGGGTGAAACCGACTCAGACCCTCAAACACAGCGACTCCCTGAAGTCTGCAAGGAGCTTCAGTCTGTTCATCTCCTCCGATTGTTGTAGGGACTCAGAGCAGAGCAGCGGTCTCTGCTCCCATTTCAGGCAGGGGAAGATAAGATTCTGCCAGACAAAGGGGTCTGGTCCAGGCTGAGCAGCCAGTCTACCTCAGACCCCGCCCCTGGGTTTCCACTCCCGCACCTTTAAGTCCCAAACAAACCAATGATAGCAATCAAGACAGCAGCCGGCTCTCCTGTGTACTTTACATAGATTATCTCAGCGGCAAAATCACAACAAACCTACTACCATCATCTCAAGTGGCTTGTCCAAGGTCACAGGGCCAGTGAACAGCCCCCTCTGCCCATGACTCTAAACTACGGTGGGGCCACCCTGGCCTGCTGTGGTGGGAAGCAGCTCAAACTTCTGGTTTGATCCTGGAGCCTCCTTCCTCCGGGAGCCCAGAGCCTGGGTCCCAGCAACCTGACAGTAGCCCGGGCTCACACGGTGGATCTCAGAATAGCATCCAGTCAGGGAAAGGACGCTCTGCCACTGGAAGCTCTGCCACTGGCTTCGGTGTGGCCTTGGCCAGCTGCTTGCCCTCTCTGGGCGTTGGGGTCCCGAGGTGGTTGGACACAGCCCCCTCTTGTTCACCTTCCCCGGTCTCAGCGCTGTCCAGACCAGCCCCGGAGAGCCACAGCCCCTCCCCTTTCTGAGCCAAGCCAGTACACCTCCCAAGACAGCCCTGTGGCCTCACCTCCGCACCCCACCTCATCCCCCCATCCCCCCAAGGGCAGGGTTGGCATGGAAAGTCCCGCGCACTCTCAGCTCCTCTGGTCTGTCCAACTACAATCCCCTCTCCCCCATCTCCAGCTGTCTCTGGCTCGGGGTCCTCTGGCTGTGGGTGGATTCAACTGGCTTGGAACCCAGCCGGCTGAGTGGCCCAGGGGGCTGTATGAGGTCAGGGTTCCAGGCTCCTGTCCAGAGGGCAAAAGCAGCCAAGACCCAGGCTGAGTTGGCTGCAGAGTGAACTGGGGGGAAGCCCGGCAGCCTGGACCCCCGAGAGCCCCGGCCAGACGTCCAGGCTCCCTTTCAGCTGTGCTCAAGATGGCACTAAGAGGTCAGATGAGGATGGCGATGAGGAGGCCAGAGTTTACCTGGAGGGACCCTGGGGTCCCCAGAACCCTCCATGGGATTCCTACGGCCAGTGGAATGAAACCAGGCAGGCTGCCTAGCTCTAGGCAGTCCAGGGAAATCAAGGAGGGAATAAAGACTGCAGGCCCCTGGCGAGACTTATGCTACAGCGGTGCTGCAGCCCGTGGACCCACCTCCACATGGACTCCACCAGGACCCTGCTGGCCCTCACCAGCTTTCCACTTTGGGACTCTGAGCTGGGTGCCAGCAGCCCGGGGAAGCCTGCAGGGGAAATGTCCAGCCTTGCGTCAGTGGGCATGATTCTGCAACCAGTAAGAAGGAAACCTGGAGACGTCCTCCTCAAGAAGTAATCCTAGTACCATCCATGGAGGTCTTCTCTTGTGCCAGATGCTGGACCAATCACATTACATGCCTTCCCTCATGGAGTCCTTACGGTGACCTCGGCTCTGTGATGAGAGGTCCTCGCTGGGGACCACAGAGCTGGTACATAATGGAGACCAGATCTGAGCCCCAGTCTTGCTGTGCTGCCTTTGAGTTTTGGCCAATCCAGGCAGGCCCTCACAGTTTTCCTTATCTTCTAGAATTTAAATGGTGTTTAAGCAAAGGTCTAAAACGTCCCATTGTGTGCCTGGCAACAGCCGGAAGGATTTCTTTTTAGAAAAAATCCACTAGGATCAGGATGAAAAGCACCAAGTCTCTAAGGCAACCTTTCCTAAAAGCCTGAGTGAGAAGGAGCTGTGTGTGTGTGTGTGTGTGTGTGTGTGTGTGTGTGTGTGTGTGT
>NC_041226.1:86603252-86620846 GCF_002837175.3 Physeter macrocephalus
GGGCGGGGGCGGGGAGGCAGGAGGCCAACCTCTTTTGGGTGGAGAGAGCACTGGCCTGTGAGTCTGGAGCCCAGGGTTCTAACTGCAGCCTGACCCAGACTTGCTGTGCCATCTAGGGGCAGCCACCTCGCCTCTCTGAGCCTCTCTTCCTTCCCTCGCTGTAAAACTGGGAATTACTCGAGACAGCAGGGGTCCCTTCCAGCGCCAAGTCCCTGCAGCTGGTCCCAGGCCGGCTCCGGGGGAGCCCGGGGCCGGTGGGCCGGGCTGGCGTCAGAGCTCCTGGGAGGGCCCTACCTCCCTAGTCCGTAACAACTTGCAACCCGAGACCAGAGGGCGGTGGACGGGGTGGAGGGGGACCTACCTGGAGGCACAGGGAGGGGGCTGGAGGAAAGAAATCGGGGGAAGCCCGGGTGAAGGAGAGGAAGGGGGGTTGATTTTGCGGCAGGCACGGCCGCGCAGACGGAGGTGGGACCCGCGGAGCGCTGGGAGCTTTGGGGCCGACTCGCCAGCTGCCCTCGGAGGCGGCGGGGCTGGAAAAGCGAAGGCGGCGGCGCGCGCTTACCCGGTTGATCTCGGCCAGCCTCCTCTCCTGCCGGGCTTTGAGCAAACCGAACGCTTTCCCTCCTGGAGGAGACAAAGAGGCGGCCGGGGAAGCGGGGGTCTCCCCCGGGCCGCGCGCCCTCGGCTCGCGCCCGCTTCCCGCGCGCGGCAGACCCCACCGACCGCCCCGTGCGCACAGGTGGCGGGCGGGGGACACCGGGTGTGGGCGGGGGGGCGGGACAGCGCGGGGACAGCGTGGGCACAGCGGCGCCTACCTTGGAACCTGTTGCTGAGCGCGACCGACATGGTGAGCACCGGGTTTCCGCCGGCTCGGGGCTTCGCGGCCGCGGCGAGGACGAGGAGGAGGGGCGGGCGCCTGGTCGGAGCTCGCGCGGCGTGTGGCGGCGGGACCGAGGGGCGGAGGGATGGCGCGGGCGGCGGGACACTCCCCTCCCTCCCAGCCCTCCCGGCCCGCCTCCCCTCTCCTCCCCTCCCCGCCGCCCGGCATCAAAGCGGCTATTATGCTGGACGCCGAGCCCGCCGCCGGCCCCTCTGCTGGAGGACGCGGAAAATGCACGGCGCGGGGGCCGCCTGTGAGCACGAGCACCTCCCTCTCCGCTCCTGCAGGAACCTCGGCCAGTCCCTTCCCGCTCCGGGCCGCGGTTTCCCCTTAAACAGACCGTGGACGACCTTAGTACGCACTTCGGGGGATGGCTAGAAGGATCAAATGCGGGTCCCAGCTGCCGGGAGCTGTAACGTGCCTTTCGCCTTTGGCGCAGCACGCGCTTTTGCAAGGGAGGCCTAGGTTCCCAAACTTTACTCTGAACTCTTGAAAGATGAACAAACTTTTAGTTTCTTGAGAAAATGCATAATGACAGAGTGCCTCTAGGGTATCGGTGGCACTCGAAATCAATTAGAACGAATTAGTGTTTCGTTAATAAAACCTTTCTCTTGAGCACTCACTGGGCACCGGGCGCTTTGCCAGATCGACCCAGGATATATGTGTTACATCATTTAATTCTCAAACCTCTATGAAATAGGACTCGGCGTTTCCATTTCACAGAAAAGTCAGAAAGCTGAAGCCTGGAGTACAGGTCCACCAGGATGATAAACCGAGCCTCTAACTCCTGGAACAGTGGGGCTCGGGAACTGCGGACTTGTCCAAATCAGGACATTTCTGAGAATGAGAGGTGGCACTCCTAATTATGCTGGGGTCACAGGCACAGATGGGGACTCTCTTGGGCAGACAGCACACCTGGTCGCCGGTAATGTGTACTTACTCACCACCCCCCACCAACCCACCCACAGGTACACTGAGTGGGTCCCTGGGGATTGGATCCAGGAAGCCCCCTTCCCACAGACTCGCCTCCATCCTGACCCCTAGGATTGGGATCCTGGGACCAGCTGGTTCTCTTTTCTTCTGTAGCTGCCCCTGGGGAGGGAAGTGGCCAGGCTGTCCCAAGGGAGAAGGCTACACAGAATGGGACGGCCCAAGGTGGGTTAATGCCCGGGCAGCAGGTTAGAGGGGCAGGCCCCACCTCCCCAGCACAGCCAGTTACTCTCCATAGGCCCATGCATCCCCACCTAGGTTTTGGATTTGACCAAGCTGTGTGACCTTGGGCAAGGCACTTGACCTGTCTGAGCCTCAGTCTCCTGGTCTGCAGAATGGAGGAAACAATGCTTTTCACCCAGCAGGGGCTGTTATAAATTTTATTACCATCAGGGTGGTTTAAGCAGATAGGAGTTATAACCCTTGGTTGCTGGGAGATGTCCCATCTGGAGGTCAGAGAAGACAGCTGACATAGAATGGGACCCTCATAATGCACTTCCTGGTTCAGGCTCAGAGAGCCTGTTGCCCTGGGCTGGTTGGCCCCAGTCACTGGTTCTGCAGGGCAGAGGCCACCCCGTCTTCCACTGCTCAGCTGCTGGGCTGCATTGCTAGCCAGATGTTCAGCAGCTGCCACATTCCACCCAGCCACAGCCCCACCTCTGGGGCCAGAGGGTGGCTCTCTACACCCGAAGCATGACTGGACTGCATGAGTCACGAGATGTCAGGTCTGAGGTATGTCACCGCGGAACAGAGAGGAAGGCTGTTCTCCACCCGTTGGGGATGCTGAGACTGGGCCTTGCTGAGCCCCCCACGGCTTGAGCAGAGAAAGGTTTAAGGCCAAGAGCAGGCATCAGAGCAGCTGTGTGCCTCTGTCGGCAGAGAAGCTGGGTAGCAGGGAAGAGGGTTTGGGGGCATCAGACCCCGCCCCAGAGGTCTGCAAAGCACCCCCACCTCCCTGATACCACTTACACCAGACATCAATCATCAAACTCACAGTAGAGCAGCAACCTCCTGTTTTGGCCTCCCCACCCCCTGTCCTCCCTCCCAAACCTACCAGCTCACTCCCTGGGTCACTGACATGCACTATGTCACCCCCCTACCCCCGGCCTCGGTTTTCAGTTTCCCCATGGAGGAGCGCACCTCTTCTCTGAATGCTCTCCCCCAGTTGAGTTTGCGGGGGTGGGGAAGGCACAGCCCAGCTCTCATTATATGGCCTTGGACCCAGAGACCCTTGATTTTCTGAACAGGAGTAGGGGGGGACCCGGCCTAAGCTGGGTTGGTCCCTCCTGGGAAGCTGGAATCAGGTCAGTTTTCCAGCTTGTCTCTGCCAAGCTTTTGACCTGATGACAAGTAAACGTGGGGGCCATGGTGGGTCCAGGTGGGGGCAGTGGGGACATTCTCTCCCATCAAGCACAAGAAAAGCAAAGAAAGCTGCTCTGCGGAGAGAAGAAAACAAAGTAAACGCGGAGGGAGCAGAGGCAGAGACCAAGGGGAGGGGTGGGAGGGAAGGGGGAGGCAAGCCCCCGGCCCCTGACCATCTCTGAGCCTTGGCAGCCCTTCCTACCCCAGGATTCCAGGAGCCTCTCCCAAGTCCTCCCAACGAACTCCCCTTTTCTGCTTAAACCAACCCGGGAGGGGGGCAGGCCTCGTGGTCAAGAGCCCTGACTGAGCATGCGCCATAATCCCGCCTGCAACCTGAGTTCCTGGAGTGACCCGTGCGGGCCAGGCCCCTACCCTGCAGACGCTGGGCTGTTGCCCACCCTCTCGCCTGGAATGTTCCCCGCTGCCTCTCCACCCTCTGAGGCCTGGCCCAAAGCCCTCCTCCTCCTCTCCTCACTGGTGTCCCTCCCTGAGCCTTTCTGCGCTGCTGGACACTGGTTTTGAGTTCCTCTCCTGCCTCGGTGTCTCCAGCCTGAGCCAGAGGTCAGCTGAGGACCTCTCTGTACCCCACCCCTCGAACTCCCCCAGGCCCTAGACTTTGCCTAATAAGCCCCCCGGAGCAGAGAGGAGAGGGCAGACGCCTGGGGTTGCAGGACCCCAGCAGAGTCCCCCCAGTGGGAAGACGCTGGCAAAGCCGATGGGCTCAGCTTTGTCACCTTCCTTCTACCTCCTGTGGGCCAAGAGGGATCACTGAACCTTCTGCCACTGGCGGGGGGCGGGGCATGTGCACCCACAGCCGGGGTTCCTGCCGCTGACCAGCACCGGAGGACCAAAGGCGCACCACCAGCTAGTAAAGGGGTCCTTTACTGGCACGTTAAACAGAGTTGGTTAAACACAAATGGTCTGGGCTGCTGCCTGTCACCCCTGCTGGGGGGCAGGGAGAACGCTGGGAAGGGGCTGGGCCCCCCGAGGCACCCAGCCTCCCAGTGCCAAGGCCCCGCCGTCTGCTGGAAGAGGGCCCGGGGAAGGGGAGGAGTGCCGGGGGGAGATGCCGGGAACCCTGGGCAGGGCTTAGCCACAGGGGGAGACCCTAGCGTGACAGGCTAGAAAGGCAGCCAGGCCTCCACGCCCAGCAGAGCCTCCCATGTGGCAGATGCGGCCACAGGGCTGCAGGGCCAGTTTGGGAAGTGTCGATCGGTCAAAGGCCAGCCAGGGTTGGCAGGGTCACAAAGGGAAGATCCAAGCGACCTGTCTGAGGCCCCTGGCCCGGGCCCCCTCAGGTCACGAGGCCGTGGCCCAAAAGGGGCACCGGGCCTAGGGCAGGTGATTCCTTCAGTGAGTTCGACCCAGTCCCAGGATCTTGAGAAGGAAGTATTCCACAAAGCCAAAGATACCCCTGCATGGGTGGGCCACGGCCCGGCCGGCCTAGCAGGCTGCACCACGGCCCCAGGAGCCCTGGGCCTCAGGTTCCTCTGCTGAGAACCCTCCAGAATCCTGTGTCTTTTGACCTGCCTGGTCCCTCAGCTATGCGGAGCTGCTGGGTGTTCGTGGCGGGTGACACATTGGTCAGGGGGCTGCAGGACAGAGGGCAGGGCTGGGACTGGGGGCTCTGGCTCTTGCTGAACCCGCCCTGGATCTCTGCGGATGACCCCCCGACGCTGCCCGGTCCCAGCCTCCCAGGTACCAACCCTGCCTGAGTATGTCAGCGTCACAGGGCATTTAATATAACATAACATAACATAACATAACATAACATAACATAACATAACATAACATAAACAGCCCCAGCATCCAGAGGGGGCGCACCACCCATGCATGGACTTGCACACGTGTGCACTGCACACACGGGCACATGTCCGCATGTACCTGTGCAGGGGTATGTGTGTATGGGGTGGGAGTGCACGCTGATGGGGGCGCGCACGCCGTAGCCGCCTGGGTGAGCTCTGAATGCACGCTCACCCCTGCCGGTGTGGAGGGGGTGTGGGCACAGACTCAGGAGGGCACGCAGCAGCAGGATCTGGGGAGCGCGCCTGCACGGCGCACCTGTGGCGGGCGTGCATGCCCTGGGCCGGGGGCACCGTGGGGCCGGGCAGCCCTCACTGCCAGCTGGCACAGCTCTCGGGCAGGCTATGCAAAATGGCCTCCAGATTCTGCTTGTCAGCACGGATCTCAGCAAGGCTGCTCTCGAAGCTCTGGATCTGCAGCTGCTGCTGTGCCGACTCCTGCTCCAAGAGCCTCAGTTTCCCTTGCAGCGCCCCCGGTGGGCCCAGTTGCAGCCTCAGGCGCTCCAGTGCCCGCTGGGTCTCATTCAGGGCCCGGGCGGGGGCTCCGAGGGTGTCCAGTGACCCTGTGGAGGGGCACGGACAGCCTCAGGGTGGGCTGGCTCCCCTGCAGGCCCCAGAAGCCTGTTCAGGCCCCGTCCCCAGAAGCCCTCCCCAGCCCAAACCCTCCAGGTTTCCGAGTGCCCACGATCTACCAGGAAGGCAAGGGACCGAGAGGGCAGCGTGGTGAGGCAGGTGAGGGCCTGGCCTGGGCACCCCACCGGGCTTATGTGCAGACCCTGGAACTCTCCCCCTGGGTGGCCCTGGGCAACTGTTAATTTTCGTTGTTGGTATTACTATTACTGTTAAAAAATGAAGGCCTGGGGTGAGTCCTGAGCCCCAGTTTCCTCATCTGTAAAGCAGTGTGTGTGAGAGAGGTCCCCATAAGGCCTGCTGCTCCCACACACTGTTTCAATTCGCTGAGAGCCCACACTTACAGATGGCACTTGTGGGCCAGGATGTGGGGACATCAGGGTGAAAAGAAAGGTTTCTGGCATCAGAATGAGGGTGGGTGAGGCAGACGGGGCAGGAGGGGCTGCAGGCCTGGGAAGCAGGCAGCAGGGGTCTAGTCCTGGCCCGGCACACATTAGGACTTCCTGGAGGAGCCTCTCCAAGTGTAAAACGAGGGGGTGGGGCTGGGCGCTCACATATGAACTTGGTGACGGTGGCATGGAATCCACGGGCTGTCTCCCCCACCTGGCCTTTGTCACCTTGTCATTAAGGTGGCATTCGATGGAAAGACAGCTGAGCCAGGTGGGAGAGTGCTGGCGTCACAGAAACAAATCCTCAATGGCTTCGAATCCCACAGGACCCCCCTGGGCCCCAGGGCTCCCCATGGCCCTGACTTTCCTAGGCAATGAGGGCTGGTTTGGAGGACAGGCGGCTGCAAGAGCTGAGCCCGGGGCAGGAAGAAGCAGAGAGAAGCTGAGCCCTGCTGCCGGGCAGGCCCTGCTGCCGGGCAGGCCCTGCTCCCAGCCAAGACTCGGAGAGGTCCCACCATCCACGGGAAAGTCCAAACAGCCTGGCCTTTGAGGAGGTTACAGCCTCCACTCTAACTGCCCAGCTGGGTCACCTGGGGCGGGGACAGGGTCTAGGTGTGCGTGGTCACTCCTGCACCCCCGAGTCAAGCATAGTGCCGATGTGAACGAACAAATAACAACAACAACGGCCAGAGTGATTTACCCACATAGAGCGTTTGTTTCATGCTGGGCCTCGTGTCCAGTGAGCTGAGTTCTTGCGGGTATAGACCTGTGGCTACGAGCGGGCACTCTGAATCGGTCAGACCTGAGCGTGACCCACAGCCTCCCCACTGACTGGCTGTGGGACCCTGGGCACCTCCTTTAAATTCTCTGTGCCTTAGTTTCCTCATCTGCAAAATAGCAAGAGCATAAGGGTCCTTGTCGCGAAAGTTAAAATGAGATAAGATCACGTGTGTGAACAGCTTAGCGGAGGCCTGGCATCCAGCCAAAATGCAGAACACCGTGATTTTTCCTGGTCTTATTGATCATGATAACTGAAATGCATGCTGTTACATGGATATGAACCTTGAGGACGTTACACTAAGCGAAACAAGCCAGTCACAAAAGTACACACACCGTATGCTTCCACTTAGGTGAGGTGCCTACAGTACCAAATTCACAGAGACAGAGAGCAGAACAGGGGTTGCCAGGGGCTGGGGGAGGGGGAAATGGGGAGTTTGTGTATAACGGGGACGGGTTTCATGTCGGGATGATGAGAAAGTTCTGGAGATGGGTGGTGGTGATGGCTGCGCAATAAGGTGAACGTTGTGCCTAATGCCCTTGAACTGTACGCCGAAAGATGGTTAAAATGGCAAATTTTATGTTTTGTGTATTTCACCCCAACTTTTAAAACTGCTTGTCGTTCATTTCAGCCTAACTGCTCGGATACTGTCCCCTCGCCCCTGCTCTGAGGGCTCCACGTTTGGGGGCTGCCCCTTTCACGATTTCCTGTCTCATCACACACTGCACAGTGCGGAAAGCGCTCTCTAAACCACCCCACTGTCACTCCCATTTCCCGGGTGGGGGAACTGAGGCTCAGAGAGGTGCAGTGATTTTCCCAAGGTCTCACAGCCAAGGAAGGGAAAGTGCCAGACCTGAATCCCAGTCTATCTGATTCCAAACCAGCACCCGATCCTCGATGCCAGACTGGCTTCTGTGACATTCTCTCTCCTTCTCTGAAACCCTCCACCACTGAGGGCGGACCTAGTCACCTGGTACCTACGGGTGTTCTGTGGGTGGTGAGTATTCTGTGTCTCTCCTCTCCTCCTGACTACCAGCCCCTGGAGGACGAAGTGAGCGTATGCTTCTGGACACCATCCCTGCCTCGCCCCGGGGGGCCTGGAGCGGTTACAAATGCTTGTCATTGACCACAGGGCTCGGGATGGGGGGAGCCACGGACAGGAGGCCGAGGAGGCAAGCTTCCCCAGGACGGGGCCTCCCAGGAAGATCCCGCACGTGCACCAGGGACCCAGGGGGCCGGGGCCTGGCCTTGGGGTCTCCTTACCCAGCCTGGCAAGCAGCTCCGACAAGGCTTCGGTGTCCTTCTCCAGAGAGGTGCGTGATTCTCGGATCTGCCGCTGCATCTCGCTCAGCCCGGCACCCACCTTTCGGGCAGGGGGAGAAGAAAAGCTTGAGCGGCTCCTGGCCGGCTCCCGGGGCCAGCAGGAGAAGGAGTGCTGGGGTCCCAGCACACGTACCCGATCAGCTGCTTCTGGCTGCTGTCTGCGTGCTTCTGAGGAGAGCACCTGCTGGGAGGCCTGTCGGAGCATCGACCGCGTCTGGCTGGAGAGCCGGCCGGCCCGGCGGTGCTCTTGCTTCCCCTCCCTCAGCAAGGCCTCGGCCAGCTACGGGGCAGACGGCAGCAGCAGGGAGGGGCGTGTGAACGGGGAGGCTCCTTTTAGAGGTAGAGGGTGACCGCCCCGCCAAGCGGTCACAGATTCATGCACCAGATCATTCATTCATTCATTCATTCACCAGCTGTGTCCCAGATGCCGGCCAAGTGCAGATTTCTGGACACTACCCATCTCCCCCGAGAGGAGAAATTCCAATACTTTACAGATGGGGAGACAGAGGTGCAGAGGGGAGGAGCTGGCCAAAATCAAAGTGGCAGGACCAGAAACCAAGCCCGGGGACTCCTTCAGTCCAGCACTTTCTCTAGGAAGCTGCAGAGGCAGTTTACTTGGGCCCTGAGTGACAGTGCTGGGCGGATGCATATCGATTCAGATTTGGCCCTAATGAAACAAGAAAAGTCTAGAAGTCTAGGGAGTAGAGCCAAACGGACCGAGGTGTGAGTCCTGGTTATGTTAAGTTACTGAACTGGGCTGGGCGTCAGGGTCCTCACCTGTCCCATGGGGACAGCAGTGACATCTATTTCATGCGGAATCAACAGGGTCACCCGCGTGAAGCTCCAGAGCTCAGAGCCTGGGACCCCTTGGTAAGTGCAGAGTATTCAGTTGCATACAGAAGGGGCATTCACCCTACAGAAGGGCACCTCTTCTATGACCGTCCTCCCACAGGCCCAGAAGGCAGGGGTGCCCCTGGAGTCACATCCGTGGCCCTGACCTGGGCACCGTCCTTGGCCAACAGCTCGGCTTCCCTGCCTTTCTTCTTGGCACTGGAGGAGACAGATGCCGCATTTCCCAGCATCCTCTCCACCTGCTTGGTCTTCTTTTTGGAGTCTGCAAGGAGCCTGTCCTGGACGATGGCTGCCTTCCTCCTCAGTGCGGCCTGGTCCTTGGGCCGAGGAAACCTTGGCTTCATTCCTGTAAACCCGGCCGAGGCTGTGTCAGGAGGGCTGCGCTCATGCCTGGAGAGCCCATCGGGTGCTCACTGCCAGATGTCTGACCAGCCCCAGACCCTTGGACAACGTCCGCAGAGGTATGAGATGCATGAGATCTGTGTGTAAACTTCTCAGGCTCGCCCAGGGAAAACAAATGAGTGAGACATACTGCCCTGTGAGTGTAAAGATTCATGTTATATTATGATACTTATTAAAGTCACAGAATTACATGGTGGTCACTGCCTGGGCCAGTGGTAGAGATGGGAGCTATAGCACAGTACACAGCAAGATCCATTAAGTTCTTTGTTTTTACATACCACGCATTTCTAAATAGGCTTTGAGGCAGCTTATCGTGATGAACAGACCAAAAACTGGACCATTAAAATGATAAACCGAAGGCCATATGTAACCAGGGGGGTGATGAAGAGTGAGAAGTGCCAGAAAATTAGGATAATGACGGTGCAGGTACCAAATGCACTATTTACCTTTTAGCCTCCTGGCAGCCAAGACAAAAAGAGAAATTCTACAATTCACGTAAGTTTTTATTATCTAATAAGAAGTAGTTTCCTTCTATATAGAGACACTTTTTCATTCCCCTTCAGATAAAATTATAAGGGAAATTTATCCTAAGGAGTACTGATTATAGTAGACAAAGTCAAAATTTTAAAAGAATCAAGGGGACTTCCCTGGTGATCCAGTGGTTAAGAATCCACCTTCCAGTATAGGGGACGTGGGTTCGATCACTGGGCGGGGAACTAAGATCCCACATGCCACGGGGCAACTAAGCCCACGCATCGCAACGAAAGATCCCGTGTGCTGCAACCAAGACCCGATGCGGCCAATAAATAAATAAATAAATAGATAGATAAATTTTTAAAATTCTTTAAAAAAGAATCAAGCCTTCTAATATCCAGGGACATAATACTACATAATCATTCTATGAAGATAATCCAAAAGTTAGATCTACTTTGCTTCCTCTACACAAAGCTGGCATTTCTTAAAGTGCACTCTGGGGGGACCTCCCTGGTGGCGCAGCGGTTGAGAATCTGCCTGCCAGAGCAGGGGACACAGGTTCGAGCCCTGGTGCAGGAAGATACCACATGCCGCAGAGCAACTAAGCCCGTGCGCCACAACTACTGAGCCTGAGCTCTAGAGCCCGCGAGACACAACTACTGAGCCCGCGAGCCACAACTACTGAGCCCGCATGCCACAACTACTGAAGCCCTCGCGCCTAGAGCCCGTGCTCTGAAACAAGAGAAGCCACTGCAGTGAGAAGCCGCGAACTGCAACAAAGAGCAGCCCCCACTCGCCACGACTAGAGAAAGCCCGTGCGCAGCAATAAAGACCCAACACAGCCAAAAAAAAAAAAATAGTGCATGCTGGGGAGCCCTAATTCTACAGGGTGTTGATAAATGCTAGGGGAAATTAAGTTTTCATAAAGCGAACCCGGTTTCTTTATTGAAGGACTTCTCAGAGCCTTTAATATTCTCAGGTGTGCACTGCAAGGCCTCAGGGGGATCTACAGCACGTGACTCGCGCCTAGAGCCCGTGCTCTGAAACAAGAGAAGCCACTGCAGTGAGAAGCCGCGAACTGCAACAAAGAGCAGCCCCCACTCGCCACAACTAGAGAAAGCCCGTGCGCAGCAATAAAGACCCAACACAGCCAAAAAAAAAAAAATAGTGCATGCTGGGGAGCCCTAATTCTACAGGGTGTTGATAAATGCTAGGGGAAATTAAGTTTTCATAAAGCGAACCCGGTTTCTTTATTGAAGGACTTCTCAGAGCCTTTAATATTCTCAGGTGTGCACTGCAAGGCCTCAGGGGGATCTACAGCACGTGACATTTCCTAAACTTATTTGAACACAAATCCTCTCTTGGCAGAGCAACTACAGGCTAGGGGCTGTTCCACATTTCATTCAGTAAAATTTCCTTTCTTGGTCTACCCAACTGTAAAATGGGGGCACTTGGCCTCATTTTCCGACAGCTCAAAAGAGAGCTGGACCGGCATCAACCCATCAACCCACGTTCTAAAGAAAAATGCTGCATCCCTTCCCATAGTCCCACTGGACATTGGGCCCGGGCAGCCATATTTGTACCAGGTAACCAGACCCCCAGCCAGAGTGGCCTAGATCAGGGATGGACAGCTGATGGCATCAGATTCTCTTCCCACCTGGTCCTGAGGGGCTCTGCGTGTGGTCTGATGGTGGATGGCCACGTAGGCAAGAACCTAGTGAGTGGCATGTGAGATGGGGGGGGGCAACAAGCAGCCACAGGAGAGGGAGGTCCTTAGAAGCAGAGGGAATGGTCTCCTTGGCTTATGACCACATGACTGGACTTCTGTCCCCTGCAGCCAAGCCTGCCCTGGCTGAGGCCTGAGTCCCGGTGTCTGTCATGGGCATCTGTGCATCCATGAGCCTGGGGCTAAGCAGGGCACACATACCTTCCAGGTCAGCCAGCAGAGTCCTGGCTCCTGTGACAGTCACCATGGCAGCCTGGACAGATGAGGAAGCCCAGGTCAGGGCAGCTCTGGCTTCCCGGTGCAGCTGGAGAGAGAAGAGAGAGGCTGGTCAGGTGGCACTGGAGGTGTGCTGGGCAGAGAGGGGTCAGGTAGGCACCAAACCCACATGTACAAGGTCCCAAAACATCACCAAAACTCTGACGCTGAATTATGCTGTTTACCAGGAACATCTGATTTGTTTTATTATACCGATATTAAACCTTGAATATCTCTCCCAAGAAGTTACCTGTCTCACAAAAGCTCAGAGGAAAACTGGAACCTAGGAACTAAAAGAAAGATGGACAACTGAAAATTTCTTGTCAGAATGCTTCTGCATCTCAGCCAGAGGATGTGAGGTAGTGAATCTGTTTATACAACTTTTACTCATAGAAAATTAGTTTCTTCCCTATTGCCACTAAAAAAGGCTGGATACTTAAAGAATACGGGTTTGATGGATGAATAGATACACAACATGTGGTGTATCCACGTAATGGAGTATTATTCAGCCATGAAAGGGAACGAAGTGCTGATATATACTACAATGTGGATGAACCTGGAAAATATTATGGCAGGTGAAAGCAGCCAGACACAGAAGGTCACATATGGCACTATTCCATTTATATGAAATGTCTGAAATAGGTAAATCCATAGAGACAGAAAGCAGATGGGCAGTCGCCGGGGGCTGGGGGGAGGGAGGAATGAAGAGTGACGGCTTAACGGGTGTAAGCAGTCACCCTTTGGGGTGATGAATGTTTTGGAACTAGACAGAGGTGGTGCTTGCACAACATTGGGAACGTGCTAAATGCCACTGTGTTGTACACTTTCAAACGGGTAATTTTATGTGATGTGAATTTCAATCCATCGATCAATCAATCATGCGGGGTTTAAAAAAATTTTCTTGGTAAAGTCTTTATTGAATTTGTTACGGTACCGCTTCTGTTTCATGCTTTGGTTTTTTTGGCTGCGAGGCATGTGGGATCTTACCTCCTTGATCAGGGATGGAACCTGCATGCCCTGCATTGGAAGGAGAAGTCTTAACTACTGGACCGCCAGGGAAGTCGCAATCACGTGGGTTTGAAGAGCCACCAGATGCTGCCCTGGGAGCCCTTGTGTCTTAAGTCTTACTCCAAATGCCTAGCAGGATGGGAGAGGAAGGTGGGAGGCACTGTGTTGGGGCACTGCGCACTGGGGTCTGGTCCTGACTCTGCTGCGGCCTCATCTGTGCCCCAGACCAGGGTGACGGACTGAATCAATGGGTACCACCCCAGGGGGCCCTGACACAGCACAGCTCTCCCAGTATGTGACAGGCACCAGGCCCAGCTGTTCGGATGCAGGCAACAGCTTTCTGCCTTGTTTCTTGTCTTTAAAAGGAAAATAAAGATGGATACAGGGGACTTCCCTGGCTGTCCAGTGGTTTAAGACTCTGCACTTCCACTGTACGGGACACGGGTTTGATCCTTGGTCGGGGAACTAAGATCTTCCGCGCCCCCCCGCCCAAAAAAAGATGGCTACGGGATAAGCCACTGCTGGGATCTGAATAAGGTCTGTGGATTAGCTCATTGTATTATATCATGTCGATTTCCTTATTTTGATCCTTGTAAGGTGGCTGGGTAAAACATTAACAGAAGGAGAATCTGTGTGAAGGGTATATGGGACTTCCTTGTGCTTTCTTCGCAACCTTTTTCTAAGTCTAGATGAAAGATGAGGGCTTCCCTGGTGGCGCAGTGGTTGGGAGTCCGCCTGCCAATGCAGGGGACACCGGTTCGAGCCCCGGTCCGGGAGGGTCCCACGTGCCGCGGAGCGGCTGGGCCCGTGAGCCATGGCCACTGAGCCTGCGCGTCCGGAGCCTGTGCTCCGCAACGGGAGAGGCCACAGCGGTGAGAGGCCCGCGTACCGCAAAAAAAAAAAAAAAAAGAAAGATGAGATGTAAAAAAAAAAAAAGACTTGAAGGGGTGCTTATACTTTAATAGGTTGGAAACCACTGGCTGGGGCTCAATTCACCCCATAATTCTTGAATTCCCTGATTATTTAGTCTTGCCTCCCCTCCTGGGCTGTAAATGCCCAACAGCGGGGTTTAGCACTAGAGCAACATATGTGCTCACTAAAATATCTGGCAAGTGAACTAATGAATGCAGGAATAAGTGAATGAGACCCATCCCAGCTGTAATTAACACTGAGTAAGGGTGGTGGGCGTGGCTCTGTCTGTCTGTCCATCCTGCCTCCTCTCACACCTTTACTCCTTCTCGGGAAATCGGGACCTCCTGCCTTGGCACGAGCTAACTGAGGTTCTCTGGAATTTGGGGGAAGGCACTGGAGGGGTGGAAAGAACTACTTCTGGTCTTTGCCCTTCCCTCCCCCTGCAACCTCTGAGCCCAGATCATGCCTGGGGCAGCCCCAACCTTCTCCAGGTGCTGCCTCAAAGGACAAGAGCCCACCTGAGTAAGAGGCTCTGTCTTGTGCAGCACAGCCTGGGCGGTAGCCTGGAGGGCCTGGGCAGCCTCGGTGACCACGCGCTCTCTCGATGTGACCGTCTTCTCCAGGGCCTGCACCTTCAGGCCAAGGGTCCTGGCCTGGGACTTCTGAGGCTGCCGGGAGATGGAGGGCTCAGACAAGGCCTGATGGGAAGGTCCGAGGGGCAGGTCTTCTACTGGGTGGGAGAAGCCCAGGGGCAGGGACCGTGGGGGGCAGGGCTGCACGTGGACCCTAAGAAGCAGAGGAGCCAGGGCGAGAGAAGCCAGACTGGGGAAGCTGTCACTCGAGGTCTGATTCCAGCCCCAGCAATTTCTAGAAGCGCAGACTCAGGCAACCCAGCTATAACCTCCCTGACTTGCGTTTCCTTCCCCACGCTCACAATCCCTTAGCTGAAACCTTGGGGCCGGACGTACTTCTGAATTCAGAATTTCCTGTGGGGACTGCTTACTACCTAACGCCCTCAGCAGTATCTGGGGCAGTGCTCAGGGCCAAACAGGTCGCTACCTACATTTTCCTTCTTCACACACAGTGGGAGGCTCAAACACCCTGCGTAAACAGCCTGGGAGCAGTCAGTCCTGGGCAGGCTGGGCCCCAGATGCGTTTCTGTAAGTTTAGTCTTTTTTTTTTAAGTTTAGCTCCCAAGTTTTGGAATTTCAGGATCCCTGAGAAGACGTGATGAGCTGATTTATCCAGAGGTGAGCAGCATAGGCTGACAGGCACATAGAGGATGAGGGCATTACTCACGAATCCCCTCCAGCCCCTCATGGATGCAGCCCTGAAATAACCAAATGGGTGAGCTCTAGCCGACAGAGAGACAAAGTAACCGAGGCACAGGGATGGGAAGTCCTTTGCCAAGGTCACAGAGCTAAAGTGGTGGAGCTGGGATTTGGCCCCAGGTCCGTCTGGTGTCATTGCCAATGCCACTACGATGAAGAAGAGGCCTCGGCCTTGATATTATCATTATAATCAACAACTAAGATTGGCTGAGATCTTTTAATCAACTGCTAGAGCGTCAGAAATAAGCCACGTCCTCTGCCTCTGCCTGGGCCGCACTGGTTTCCCAGCTGCCACATTCTCCCTCACAACCACCGCATGCGGAGCTCCAAGGACAGCTGAGCTGACCGGTGCCGCAGGGGCAGCCGGTGAGGCCAGGCGCTGGGCTGCATCTGCGCCGACTTGCTGCACGGCGGCCAGCACCCTCTCAGCTTCAGGCAGCACCTCTGCCACGGCCGTGCCCAGCGCCCTCTGGGCCGCGTATACCTCCTGGTACCTGGGAGGAGACAGAGGCAGGATGGCCCAGGAGCAGGATGCAGGCCATCCCTCCCCGTTGCTGTCCCGGCGCCCCCCAGTGGAGCTCCCGGTCGAAGGGGCTCTGGCAACTTCCCGGGGCAGAACCGCCGTCTGCGGAGTTGGTACCCAGCAGCTGGCCTCGGAAACTGGCTGCTGCTCTGGCAGCTGTCTAATGAATGGGAAAGGCAGCCGAGGGGCTGCATTCTTGTTTCCTCATTCACTTAATTCAATCACGCCTTTCTGAAGGAGCTCCCGCTTGGTTTCCACTTGAGAATCACATGTTGTGCAAATGTTTGGCTCCTCTGGATGAATCATGAAGAGGAAAATGCCTGGTGTTGTTGGAGGGATAGCGGCCCAGGCCCTGATGCCCTTGAGTGACCTTGGCCATCTTGCTCTCCAGGTAAATGGAGACCTCTGGGTTGCATGACTGTTCTGGGGCCCTTTTTCCCTGAAATGCTGTAATTAATCAACTAGGACAGCTTTCCTGTCCAGCTGTCCACACCCTGCCCGACCCAGCTCCCCCTACCATGGGTACTGCTGGACACCCCCCCGCCCCCGTGCCTCCCATCCCTCATCTCTTTACAGAGAGCCAGCCCCCCTGCCCCTGGGAGTGGGTCATGTGATCCACCCAGCCATATCGATTGGCTCAGGACTGGCCACCTGACCCAAGCTGGGCCAATCAGATTCTCTCATCTAGGAAATCCACTTGGGCTCAGTGAGACGTTGGTGGGTCTCCGTTGACCCTCTGAATGAGCTGGATACAAGGGGGCCACCCACAGCAGAGAAGCAGAGGCCAAGAAGAAAGCTGGTGCCTGAGAGGAGCTCCCCAGGGGTCTGGGGAGGGGCAGGGGAGCTTCAGGGGGCCGAGGATGAGCTGATCTGGGCCCTCCTTGTTTAGGTTCTCATTCTTTCTCTCCAGAGGCTAAGCTGCACCCCGGCATGAGTGGGTTCCTCTAACGCACCACCAAGCAGGCCTAAGACCCTAGGCATCGCACCCCGCCCTAAAGAACATCAGGACTCAAGGGAAGGAAGCCGGTTCTGGAACCAGCAGCCTCTGACCAGGCCCTGCCAGCTTCAGGAAGCCAACCCAATCTCCTACCCACACCTGGGAGGTCTCCTCACCTTTCCTCTAGCTCCTGCTGGGCCTCCAGGGCTGTTCTCCCCTCCACCAGACTCCAGAGAAGCACGTAACTGCTGTTGGAGGTGAGCAGGGCCCTCCGAGCAGTAGCCTCAATCCTGGTGGTGGTGTCCCTGTGACTGTATGACAATACCCGCCCGACCGTCACCCGGAGCTGACACAGAGGGGGCCCGGGCCCAATCCCCACCCCCCCGCCACCGCATGGGCCTCTTGCTGTCCCAAAGAGAGTACAGCCACGGGTGCCAGGCTCCTCTCCTCCCTCTACCTGACACACAATAAAAACTGATGGGGAGGGGACCCATGCCCCTGTTCCCGTTATATAGGGTTTACGCCTGTTGTCCTGGCATAATAGACAATAGGGCCTTTTATCACACATAAAATCTCAGCTTGGACAATAAATTACATGGTTACCCTAATAAAGAGAGCATAGAAAAGACAGCCTGGGTTTGAATCTGGCTCTATCACTTCTAACCCCGTGTCCTTAAGCAAGTCACTTTACTTCTCTGAGTCTCTTTTCTCATCTGTAAAATGGGTCTACAGTCCCTAAAGTACAGCTAAAGGGACAAATGGCTTCAGAGCTTGTGTCTTTAGGATCTCAAGCTGCTTCTTAAAAGCAGCGGATGAAACAACCCAAATGTCCATCAACGGATGACTGGATAAACAAAATGTGGCATATTCGTACAATGGAATATTATTTGGTTGTAAAAAAGAATGAAGTACTGATATATGGGACAATATGCATGAACCTTGAAAATATTATGCTGTATGAAAGAAGCCAGATACAAAAGACCATGTGTATGATTCCATTTATATGAAATGTCCAGACTG
>NC_041226.1:86621346-86635782 GCF_002837175.3 Physeter macrocephalus
TGAGCCCACGTGCCACAACTACTGAAGCCTGCACACCTAGAGCCCGTGCTCCACAACAAGAGAAGCCACCGCAATGAGAAGCCCTCGCGCAGCAACGGAGACCCAGTGCAGCCAAAAATAAATAAATAAAAAAACAAAGTACATTCATGTTAAAAAAAAAAAAAGTATGTACCAAAGATCGGCTCCGTCTTGGCTCCCATGGTGAGCCCAGCATGGTGTGGACCAGTGCCTGCATACATGGTCCCACTGTTTGATGGAGGTCAGATGCAGCAAGCAGGTGAAAATCCTGCAGGTGAAGGGCTGTGACGGGAGAAGCAGGAAGGCTCTGGAAGGTGAAAGGAGGGCCCCAGAGCTGCCTTCCTGGAGGAAGTCACAGCTAAGTGGGACCTGAAGGGTGAGCAGGAAGGAAGGCAAAGGAGGGAAGGAGAGGGAAGGGAGAGTCCCAGGCAGGAGGTGAGAGGATAGTTGTGGCACAGGCAGAGAAGCAAGGTTCACCCAGTGTGGCGCGGGAGGGTGGCATGTCATGTGATGGGCAGGGCAGAGGGTGGAGACGTTGTGCACTGTGACGGGACAGGGAGGGGCGCAGGGGCAGTTATGAGGTCAAGAGGTCAGCCAGGGCTTGATCCAGGGAGGCTGGGCAGCCAGCCGTGGTCAGTGGACTTCACCTTGGAGCAAGGGGCTCCGTGGATGAATATAATCGCATCTGCACTTGAAAGTGCCTTCAGCTGGGCGGCAGACGGGGTATGGGGGCTGGGAGAGCAGGGAGGTGGGGGCTTCAGATGCTCAGAGGAGCGGTGACCGGCCGGACCACAGTGTTGACTGTGTAGAAGGACACAGTCAGATGGGTTGGGGGGACGTGAATGAGGCTCAGGGGCTGCCTGGACTGGGGAGCACGAGGGGTCAGGCATGAAACGCAGGTTCCAGGCTGGGAGGACAGAGGCGTGACCTCGGGGGTGAGGACCTGACGGGAGAAGCAATCTGGCCTTTTGTGTCCCCACCATGGAGAGAGCCCCAGACTCAGAACGGGTGAGCCAGCCAGCTTCCTTGGCCCCGAGAGGACTTCCTGGTGGAGGCAGGCCAGCAAGGGCAGCAGAAACTCATTAGGGCCCCGGTGGCCCCGGGAGGCTCCTGCAGACAGCACCCTGTTCCATGGAACAAGCCGTCCTCTCCCCACCCCAGCTCTGCAGGCCAGCAGCCCAAGCCCAGGAGCACAGTGGGTCCAGAGGCTGAGCCGCCCGGAGCGCCTGCACATGAAGACATGCCTCCTGCCAGCAGCAGAGCTAGGTGGGGTCTGGCGCCCAGCGACCACC
Source organism: Physeter macrocephalus (assembly GCF_002837175.3). Lineage (NCBI taxonomy): Eukaryota > Metazoa > Chordata > Mammalia > Artiodactyla > Physeteridae > Physeter > Physeter macrocephalus. The sequence continues at coordinate 86,622,657 of NC_041226.1, forward strand.
AGCCACACATGGGAGGCCGGAGCAAGCCAGATGACCGGCGGAGGGCAGGGCTTGGGGACAGAGGGGAGCTGGAGGGGCTCGCCAGGCTGGGAGGAGCCCCCCACCCTACGCGCGGCCCCCGTTCCTGGAAAAAGTAGGATGGCAACATCCCCTCCAGCGTGTCTGTGAGGTTAGGCAGTGCCAGCCACGTCGCATGGGGGCCGGGGCAGCGAAGGGCCGCCTGGGGGCCTGCAGGAGAGGCTGGGTGCGCAGCTCAGCACCCCCGGGACCTGGGGTGGCCTGGCTTTGATCGGCAGCTGTGGCTGGAGCAGTTGACACAAAGGAACAAGCTGGGGGTCCTTCTCAGCCCTCCTGCCACGCACGCCTCTACCCGGGGAGACTGGGTCCGAGGGGCTGCCCGAGGCGGTGAGGACGGAGGATCCCGTGCCCCCTCCAGCTCTCCCTCGGCTCCTCCTCATCCCTGCACGGGGTTTAGAGTCCCAAGCTGCGGCCAGGCCCACCCAGGAGCGGCCCCGCCGCCAGGGATGGGGCGTTTGCCTCCTGGCCTGCGCCCCCGGCCTCCGGCCCCCGAGGTCCCGGGACACTCACGCAGACACTCGCTGGCCGCCTCGGCTGTGGCCCGGGCCCACGGGCGGTCCCGGAAGAAGGGCAGGCAGCGCTCGCAGTCTGTGCCCGCGGTGTTGTGCCGGCATCGGCAGACCAGCCGGCCCTCCTCGTTGGGGCCACACTCGCTGGCGTGCCCGTTGCACTTGCACCTGGGAAAAGAACGCGGGGGTGGGGGTGTCCGGGAGCCGGGGGACGTGCCGGCGGAGAAGGGGTTAATCACCAGGCAGCTCCTGATTTATTGAACTCCTACTATGTGCCCGGGGCAACAGGAACGGAACCCAGCGCGCCGGGCTGTTCTGAGCTCTGTACACGTGTAAACCCATAGCATCTTCACAAGCCCTCTATGATCCCCATTGAACAGACGGAGGAACCGAGGCACAGAGCGGCTGCCCGAGGCCACCAGTTAGTAATGGTAAAGTTCTCGATGCTGCCACTGAAGGCACCACACCCAGGGGCCCAGGGGGACCCCGGAAGAAGTCACCTCAGTCTCCTGGCTAGAGGGCGGGCCAGCTCAGGGCAGTGGGTGGGAGGTGGAGGCAGCCAGGGCGGCGCCTCCCGCCCCCTCCTTCCTGCCTAAAGGGATGAGAAGGAGATTGTGCCTGACACAGGACAGCCCCCAACTCATCTCAAGACCCCAGTGAGCCTGTGCCTTTGAGGGCAGCCCTGGGCCTGCCCCAGCCCCCCTCCCGCAGTCAGACAGGCGGAATCAGGCAGGAACAAAGGGGCTCAGGGGGCCACACAGCGTGCTCGGCCGAGCCTGACCCGGTGGGGTCATCGCCCCCATCCCGGGTGGCCAGACTGAGGCACACGGAGGATGGCCACGGCTCCCGGCTCCCAGCCTTCCTCTGTAGCAGCCCCAACAGAGCCGTCAGCTCACATCACCTCTCTGGAGTTTCACCACTGCAGCAGGTGGGACCACAATTGCCCACGTTTCACAGATGAGGAAACCGAGGCTCAGACCACGAAGAGACGAATGCTGCGTGGCAGAGCTAGAATCTGAACCCCGTTCTCCCCTGCTCCACGCAGACCCTGAGCTCCTAGACACTCCTCTGCGGCCACCTGGTGTCTCCCCATCAGCTACGTGCCACGCTCTGTCCTAAGCGGATGCTGAAGAACCTCTGACCGCTGCCAGTACCCACGGCACTGGGCACACAGGGCTTGGGAAGGGCACAGAGCACTGTTTCCTCGCCAGGCCTCCCTGGGAGCTCAGGGTAGGCAGGTAATGCCCAGAACTTCTGGCAGGGGTGAGGCGGGCACCAGGCAGTCTTGGGAGACAGTGGTCACCCGTCTTGGGACAAGGGACCACCCATGGCCCCACGGGGATGTTGCAAAACACTCCCTCCTCCACGAAGCCCTCTGCTCCCAAGGGAAAGAGTGAAATTCCTACAGGCCATTGTGGGACACAGTGTGCCGGGCCACTGGCCCCCAGCCAGCCGCTGGCCTGAGGGTGGTCCGGCTCTGGCAGCTGGGGCCCAGATGTTCTCTGTCCCGAAGCCCCCTGATGGCAGACGCTGCAGCTCGCCGCCATCCACCATCCTTGGAGAGGCCCTGCTCCCGGGCGGTTTGACCTGAATCAAGTGTGGGAGTGGCGGGGGGGGGGCAGCAGAGGGGCCCTCACAGACACCCCCCCATTTCCCCTTCACTCCCGAGCGCCGGCCTCCAGAGGGGGCACACACCCTGAGTGTAGGCCGTTGGGCCCGTGCTCCCTTCCCAGACATCTTCACCTCTCCGAACGCCACCTAAACACCCTTGAATTTTGGAAGCCCCTCGCCCCCACCCCCATGGGCCACCTCTCCCACGTGGAGCTGACTTCCCACCCTAAATCGCTCTCGGATCCACACCTCTCCCATCCTACCGCCGTCTCTGCCCAACCAGCTTCTTCTCTCTCCTCTTATCTGCCCCCTTGCGACGTCAGGGGTTGGGGTGTCTCAGAAATCCGACCCTGTCGCCACCCTGGCCGAATCCTCAGCCGTTTCCCACTGACTGCATAAACTGGGTCCATGGCCCCGACAATCTTCCAGCCGTCTCCACGCCCCCCGTTCCAGCTGCAGAGCTGTTGCCTTGCTCCTCAAGCCTGGGCCTCGCACGTGCTGGCTCTTCCACCTGGGATGCTTGCCCCTCACATCTCCAGCCTCGCCGGGTCCCCATCTGCAGGGTGGTCCCCCCGGCCTCCCGCAGGGTCCCCATCTGCAGGGTGGTCTCCCTGACCACCAGCACACCCTGCCCTGGCTTCCTATCCTGGTTAATCTGGGGCGTGCGACATGATTCCTAGGGACTGATCTGGTTACTGTCTGCCTGGGGCGGGAACACATCTGTCTCCTCTCTCCTTTCCAAGAAGGAGACTGATGAGGGAGCGTTTACGCTGAAGACATCATTTGTGCCTGGAGGGCCCAGTATCAGGTGGCCACGTGTGTACAGGATGGCCCCTGCTTCTTGGAGAGGCGAGATGCTTAAACTACCACGTGCACTGATGGAAGCTAGAGGAGTACGTAGGCCAGGGCCAGGGGTCCCGACGGAACAGCCCGACGCCCCTCACATGAGAAGGGGGCAGAAGTGCGGTGCCTCCTTCCTCGGTGACCTTTCTGGGTCGCTGGCCGTGGGGCTTTGCAGTGGCCTGAACCGTTCGTACTGTTTGGAGATGCCTCAGAGCCTTATTAAACATGCTTGGGTCCCCAGGAAGCCCTACTCTACCCAAGTTTACCAGAAGATGTGGGGGAGGATGGGGTCGATGGGCTCCACCAGTTCGAAGCGCGTCAGTGCTGATGAAAGAAGCAAAGCTTTGAAAGCCTGGGGCCCCGCGCCTGCTTATGGCCACTGTTAACCAGCTTCATTTGGAGCCCACGTCCCACAGGACGGTGGTCCGACTGGAAATTTAAGCAGGTTCTACGTGTTAGACGAGAGCGTGGAACGTGGCCCCACATGGGCACATGTGGCGTGAATGAATGTACTGTCAGATGCAAAAAAAAAAAGGAAGAAAGGGGGACGGACCACCAGGCAGAGGGAACCACAGGTGCAAAGGGCTGGTGTGTCCCGCTGACGGCAGCGGAAACACAGCTGACGTGGGAAAAGCAGCAGGAACGGGGCTGGGAGGCGGGAGGCAGGGGGGTCACGAGGGCCTCGAGTGCCGGGCCCGGGAGGCGGGAGGCAGGTGGGTCACGAGGGCCTCGAATGCCGGGCCGGGAGGCGGGAGGCAGGGGGGTCACGAGGGCCTCGAATGCCGGGGCCAGGAGGCGGGAGGCAGGGGGGTCACGAGGGCCTCGAGTGCCGGGACCGGGAGGCGGGAGGCAGGGGGGTCACGAGGGCCTCGAGTGCCGGGACTGGGAGGCGGGAGGCAGGGGGGTCACGAGGGCCGGGCCCAGGAACCAGGCTCCTGTTCCTTTCCCCCCCGGAGCACCAGAAGTGGTTTCTTTACCCTCCACGGTAGCCACCGGGTGGCCCCACGTGGCAGCCACCCTGTCCAGCGTCCCGGCCGCTGCCCGGCTTCCCGCCTACCTGCCACCCACAGAGAAGTCCGACACGGCGTAGTAGTAGGATTGCAGCACCTTGGGGTCCTTGAAGATGTCATCCCCAAACGTGTTGAGCCGGTCTAGGGAGATGAGGAGCTCAGTGCTGGTGACCCAGTCCTGGGGGACAAGGGGGAAGGGAAAGGGCGCCGTCAGCAGGCTCCTGAGTGTCTGCTCGCACCCTGCTCTGCTGGAGGGTCCAGCTGGCTCCCCGGGGCATCTTCTGGGACACAGGGACAGGCCAAACACAGACAAATTCCGAGAACACTGCAGAAATAAGGAGCCTGTGCTTTTGGGTCACACCAACCTGGATGCCCGGCCCCTTCCTAACTGTGCAACTTTGGGGCATTTGCTCAATGTCTCAGAGCCTCCATTTCCCCATCTGTGAAACAGGACAAGGAATAATGTCGGCTCCAGGAGGGCGCTGGAGGAGGATGGCCAATGTCAGCGGCGGGGCACGGAGTCTGGCACATGGTCGAGGTGCTGGAGCAGCCCATCTAAAACCGTGTCACGCAGGTTACCTGACTCCTCAGCAGGACTGCACCCCCACTCTAGAGGGCAGCTGAGGGAAGAGGCGTCCCAGCGCCCTGGCGTGGGGTGGGCCCTGGGTTTATAGGCTTCTCACGTTCTAAGGATCAGGCTCCCACAGACAAGGCACCTGCCCCAGGTGACATCTGTTCCACCAGAACATAGCCCCAAGAGGACAAGGACTCAGGGCCCCTGGTTCTCGCTGCATCCCCAGCCCGGGCTCTGCCTGGCGCACGGCAGGCACTCGATAAATACTTGCTGATGGCGGAATGAGAGGCTTCCCCCTGGAAGAGCTGGTGGGGAAGTGGGGGAGAGCCCACGTGAAAGCTGACATTTTCATCTGCCTACTGTTATAATCAGAGGTAGCTCCAGCTGAATGTTAATCAGCATTTTAATTCAGCCCAGCAGCTGCTGGTTTAGCAATCAGGCCCATCAGGACAGAAAATGAACTGGCAAAGCCTGACTTCTCACCCCAGCATGACTCAGGCCAGCGGGCCTCTCCGATCCCCTCGGGCGCAGCAGCTCTCGAGCCCATGGCCTGGGGCCCAGGGCCTCTACCTGAGGATGCTTCAGCGAGGGAGGGGTCCAGAGCCAGAAAGCTTCAGAGGGAACCTCAGCACTCAGCTGAGTTTGTGAACCTCCGGGGAGTCACTCCCTGAATCACTTCCCAAATGTCAGTGTGCATTCAAGGATCAGGTTAGAATGCAGCTTCTGATCAGAGGTGGGGCCTGAGACTCTGTATTTCCACACGTGCCCAGGTGGTACTGATGCTGCTGGTTGGTCCCTGAAGCAGCTGAGGAGCAAGGGGCTAAGGCCCAGGGTGGGAACCCAGCAGAGCACAACTGATGGTCCAAGAGTCTTTTCTTTCTCCAGAAAAAGTGCCCCTAGAGAACCCAAACCAGCTGATGTCCAAGCTGGAAGGTGCAGTAGCTGGTGCTTATTGAGTGGTTATGGCTCAGGTCCTCACAATAACCCCACAGGGAGGTGTTATTCTTACCCATGTTTTACAGATGAGAAGACAGAGGATAAGCGAGGGTAAGTACTCTGCTTCCTAGTTGTACGGCTGGTGCACGCAGAGCTGGGATTTGGATCTATCTGACCCCAGGGTCCCAGCCTTAGCTACTAGGTAGCCTGCCTTCCTGCATCTACCCCAACGCCCTCATCATACTAATGGAGCCCAGAGGGCAATGACCTGCCCAAGGTCTCGGCCTGCAGTGACCCCTCTTTGGGTTCCTGCACCTGCTTTGCAGCCTATGACCTGCTTCATCAGTCTTGAAGACAATGGTTGATAGGAACAGCATCAAAATCTCCCTGAGACACCAGGAAGGGAGCTGGGAGAGAGAAGGGGCATTTGTTCCCTTAGCCCAAATTGTATGGGTCACTCCCTGATGCCTTAGAGGTAACTCTGGGGGCAAACCGGAGCCCCAATATACAGGGGCAAGGACCTTGTGCAACTTGCAATGGCCCAGCTAAAACTACAAGTGGGCTCTCGGGTTGACTCTGGACAGACGTGGGAGGCAGAATGCAGCGTTAACGAGAACCGGGAGGCAGGAGCTTCGTCTTCAAGCAGCAGCGGTTCTGCTCCAGCCAGCACCCCAGAGAGGGTCAGCCTCCTCCCCAAGGTCCTTGGCCCCCATGGAGGACAGAGGAACCCAAGACACAGCAGCCGCATGGACACATCCTTCGTTACCCCACACCCCAAATGCTCCACGTCCTCAGAGGAAGCGCCACCCTGGGGGTGCCCAGAGGGGAGAGAAGGGGAGGGGGGGCTTGGCTTTTGTTGTCCTTCTCCGACCTTCTCTGTCCTTCTGCCTGGGGGCTGCAGGGGTCTCATTTCTGAAAAGGCTGTTTTTCTGTTAGGGACAGCATCCAGGACACAAGGGGCAAAAAGTCAGGGGGCCCCCCCTGTCAGGATAGCACAGATGCAGGCAGAGCAGGTGCCCAGCCCTTGAGCTTTGTCTTCAGATGACCTGGCCGATGTTTTCTAATCTACAGAGCTTGGAGGCCCACGGAGAAGAAATTGTCATTTTCAACAGAATCATGTGATGATCACAAGTGAACGTTTTTTTGTTTTGTTTTGTTTTTTGCGGTACGCGGGCCTCTCACTGTTGTGGCCTCTCCCGCTGCGGAGCACAGGCTCCGGACGCGCAGGCTCAGCGGCCGTGGCTCACGGGCCCAGCCGCTCCGCGGCACGTGGGATCTTCCCGGACCGGGGCACGAACCCGTGTCCACTGACTGCATCGGCAGGCGGACCCTCAACCACTGCACCACCAGGGAAGCCCCACCAGTGAACGTTTTGAATGGGATAAGCAGGGCCTGGGCGTCTGGAGATGAGACTTTGTGCCAGAAAGGATTAACCTTGCCTGAGAGAGTTCTGACCTTTGCCCCCGACTCCTGGGGGGTCACCTGCAAGCCCTCAGAATGTCCTGCTTGATCAGAGTAACTTTGTTCACCTGGGGCCCTGGGCCACCCCAGATGGTTAATGCTGACAATGTGATTTATGGGGGGGCCTTGGGCCTCACAGAATCAGCCTGCTCTCTGGAGGGGCTGGAGATCAAGGTCAGCCATAGGCAGTCCGCCATGTGCATGTGGCTGACCCCCAACAGAAACCCTGGACTCCAAGGCACGGGTGAGCTTCCCTGGTTGGCAATGCACTTGTGACATGCCGTTGCTGGGAGAAATCAGCACTGGCCCCACGACTCCACTAGGGGAGGACACCCAGAAGCCCCATGCCTGGTCTCTCCTGGACCTGTCCCATGTGCCTGTTCCCTCTGCTGGCTTCAGTCTGTATCCTTTCACCGTAATAAATCGTCACCGTGAGTACAGCGGCTTTTCTGAGTTCTGTGAGTCCTTCCCGTGAATCACTGAAGCTGAGGGTGGTCTTGGGGACCTCAAGCCAGCTGACACCGTGCTTTCTTGTGCTGGACAGCCTGGGTGGGGCACAAGCTCTTTCTGGGCCTCAGTGTCCCCTCCAGAAACAAACGGGATTCTAATCCCAGCCCCCTCGTTATCCCAGACAGGCAAAGGAAATGCTCTGAATATGTCGAGGGAAGAAGATAGCAGTTTTTCTCGGCAGAGGTCTGTCGGAACGCAGGGAAGTGGACTAGAGGGCCGTCCGATGCCCCGAAACATCAAACAGACCACCACATCCACAGATGAACCGTCACTGTCGCACAGAAATGTGGACATGCGTGGGTGCTGATACTGGTAGGGCCACAAAGCTGCGGAGACCCAGGTGGGCAGGATGGGGGCCCTGTATGGATGCACACAGCCACAAGCCTGCCATGCTCTCTGCCATGAGGATGAGACGGCTGAGCTACCACGAACTCTTATCTTCAAAGCGTGAATGAGCATCTCTTCTAGGACACGCACTGTGCTGGTCACGTTAGAGCTGGCTGTCCAACGTGGCAGCTGCTGGCCCCATGTGGCTGTTTAAACTGCATTAAAATGAAATTAAAATGAAAATTCAATTCCTCACTCGTGCTAGCCACATTTCGTGTGCTCTACAGACACACACGTGGCTCGTGGCTACCATACCGGAGGGTGCTGCTAGGGACCATTTCTGTCGCTGCAGGAAGCTCTGTCGGATAGCTCTGCCCGACAGCACAGATCCCAGGACTCTATGACTCCAAACTCACGTTCTTTTCGTGTTTTCCCTTTTATCCCCGTCACAGCCGCTGGAGACACACAGGGCAGGCAACGCCGTCCATCACAGAGGGAGGAAGCGGGGCTCCCAGCAGGGAGTTCCAGCAGAACCTCCAGCTAGGAGTCAGGACCCTCAGGGCCTGCGCCGGGCCCTTCCACCAACCCACGTGTGCCCTTGGGAAGTCCTTTCCCCACTCCGGGCCTCAGTTTCCACACCTGCCTAAGGAAGGGGTCAGCTGAGCTGGTGGCTGTCACAGGGCACCCTCTTCCATCTATTTCATTATCAGTCATCCACAAAAGATTCAGATACAGCAAAAGCTTCTGTTGTTTCAAATCTGAAAACCACGGGAGCTCTCACAGTCCCCTGTGTCCTCCTGCCCTTTTAGGCTTCCCTGTGGTCCCCTGGACCCGAGTGCCCAGCCCAGCCCCTGCCCCAACCCTGCCCCCACCCAGCCCCACTCCTCTCTGACCTGCAACACGGGGCTCTCCTCAAAGTTGTAGGCACTGGGCCGGCCCTCCAGGGTGGAGAAGGCCACGTTGCCCCCGCTCAGCGGGGAGATGTCGCTGAACTCGGAGGTGCATAAGGCCACGCGCTCGTCCTCGCCGGGGCGCAGGTACTGGCCCTCGGGCTTGCCGTAGGTCGTCTGGCAGGAGGCGCTGTAGTACTGGTAGGGCTCCCAGGGACCACCGGCCCGGCTGCGCTTGTAGATGGCGAAGCTCTCAGGGCGGCTGGTGTGGAACTTCAGCCGTACGTAGGTGATCTCGTAAGCTTTCCCTGCAGTGGGAAGACGTGGACCCATTTTGCAGAAGGGAAGGGAGCGTCAGAATCCTGGCCCAGGGAGAGCAGAACGGCTGTGCTGCATATACTCTCTTGGATGGATCGTTAGAGGCTGCCTGGAGCACTGTGCTGGGTGTGCCATGATTAATTAGTGACGCCTGTCAAGGACACAGGAGAGGACAATGCTGGCATGCTTCCCAAGTGCTTGCCATCCCTCAACTAGGCCCGTGTGTCTCCCTGCACAGGAATCTGCAGTGTAACACCCCTGACAGGCAGCCATCTCTTTTTGCTCAACTATCTCCAGCAATGGGATGTTGCCACATCCTGAAGAAGCCTGCTCTACCATTAGAAAGTCACTTCTTTTACTACACTCCAACAAAGCCAAACCTTCCACCTGTGCCTTTTGGTCTCATTCCCTCCCAGTGATTTTAGACCCCTGGAGTCTGGAGACATGCCTGTTTCAAGCCCCCCAATCCTAACACAATCCCCCCTGAACCCCTCTCTTTCTCCTGCTTCCATCTAACTTCTGTTTGATCCAAAGTTCTTAAGAGAAGTCTGTATCTGTTGGCCCCATGGTCTCATCTCCCAATTTAACCCTCAGTCCACTGCAATTCAGCTTCTCTGGGCCACTCAACAGAAACTGCTCTTGCAAAGCCTCCTCACCAAGAGCCCCTTGCGGTCACAGCCAGAGGACCACGCCTTGCCTTACTGCCTGGGCCATGGATCATCCCTGTTACTTGGAAGCCCCCTCCCCCAGGCCTCCGTGCAGCCCACACTCCTGGCCCTGCCTCCTGGGTCTTGCTCCTGGGCTGCTCCTCCCAGCCCACCCTGGGTCCCCTCCTCGGCCCCCTCTGCCCAGTCCCCCCTCTCCCAGTGGCCTCTCCATCAGCTTTAGTCCTGCTCCCCTCCCCCACCCTGCTGACGTCAAGATGTGGGATCTTCAGGTCCCACCCTGCGCTCCTCTCTGCCCAGCTGCCACCTTTATGCCGCAGGAGCACTCACAATGGCTCCAGATCCACCACAATTACTCAGAGCTGGGAGGCCGGGATGGGAAGGGGTATGTGGTTAGGGAGCAGGGAGGGTGGGGAGGACGGCCGCCTACCTCCTCATCTGCCCCGACGGTGTCAGCAAGCAATGCCTAGAGGGGTGGGATAGGGAGGGTGGGAGGGAGGGAGACGCAAGAGGGAAGAGATATGGGAACATATGTATATGTATAACTGATTCACTTTGTTGTAAAGCAGAAACGAACACACCACTGCAAAGCAATTACACTCCAATAAAGATGTTAAAAAAAAAAAAAAGAAAGAAAAACCGATGGACTAATGAACGAATGAATGACCAACGGAGAGAACCTTCCCCTAAATTCTACTATTAGCAGTCGACCCACATTGCCCAGAGCAGCACAGAACTTCTCTCCACCCCTTTCCCACACCTGCTTTCTTCCCTCTGGCTGTTCTGCCCTGGTCCCAGATACCCCAGGAGGCCTCTCCCGCTGCTGCCGCCTCTGTCACTGTCCACAGTCTTCCTTATGCACTGAGGAGAAGTCACTTCAATCCTCTGTTTAAACATCTTGGCCCAAAGCGAGAGCTAAATCTATAAAACTCTTAGAAGAAAATATAGGAGTAAATCTTCATGACCTGGGTGAGGCAAAGCCTTCTTAGATGTGACACCAAAAGCACAACCGACAAAGGAAAAAAACCAGATGAACTGAACTTCATCAAAATCAAAAACTTTGTGCTTCTAAAGACACCATTGAGAAAAATGAAAAGCCAACCCACAGAACAGGAGAAACTATTTGCAAAGCATTATATCTGTTAAGGGATTTATCTAGAATATTTAAAGAATTCTTACAACTCAAAAATAAAAAGACAGATAACCCGGGAATTCCCTGGAGATCCAGTGGTTAAGATTCTGCGCTTTCACTGCAGGGGGCACGGGTTCGATCCCTGGTCGGGGAACTAAGATCTCGCAAGCTGTGCAGCACAGCCAAAAAAAAAAAAAAAAGACAGATAACCCAATTTAAAAATGGAAAACAGAAAAAAGGATCTACATAGGCATTTCTCCAAAACAGATATATCAATGGTCAATGAGCACATGAGAAGATACCCAACATCATTAGCCAGACCAAAACCACAAGGAGATACCACTTCACTCCCTTAAGATGGATGCAATAAAAGAGACAGACAAAAATAAGTGTTGGCAAGGAGGTGGAGAAATCGGAAGCCTCGTACACAGCTGGTGAAGATGTAAAACGGCGCAGTTGCTTTGGAAAGCAGTCTGGTGGTTTCTCAAAATGTTAAACATAGAGTTACCACATGACTCAGCAATCTCACTCCTAGCCGTGTACCCAAGCGAAATGAAAACACATGTCCCCACAAAAACTTGTACACCAATGTTCAGAGCAGCAGTACTCATAAAATCCAAAGAATGGAAACAATTCAAATGTTCGTTAACAGATAAATGAACAAATAAAATGTGGTATATCGTACAAAGGAATATTATTTGGCAAGAAAAAGGAATAAAGTACTGACACATGCTACAGTGTGGATGAACCTTGAAAAATATTGTGATAAATAAAAGAAGCTAATCCCAAAGACTATATAATGTATGATTTCACCTATATTAAATGTCCTGAATAGGCAAATCCAGAAAGACAGAAAGTAGATTAGTGGTTTTCAGGGCCTGGGGTGTTGGGTGAATACTTGGCAGGGCGAGGTGACTGCTAACGGGCAGGGGGAGGTGACTGCTAACGGGCAGGGGGAGGTGACTGCTAACGGGCACAGGGTTTCTTTGGAGGTGATAAAAATGTTCAAAAATGGATTGTGGTGATGGGCATACAATTCTATGAATAATACTAAAAAGCACTGAATTGTATGCTTGAATTGGGTGAATTGTACAGTAAATTATATCTCCATAAAGCTGTTACATATATTTTTAAAAATTGGTCCTCACATCGATTAGGATGGCTATTATTTTTTTAAAAAACAGATAACAGGGACTTCCCTGGTGGTCCAGTGGTTAAGACTCCACGCTCCCAATGCAGGGGGCCCGGGTTCAATCCGTGGTCGAGGAACTAGATCCCACATGCATGCCGCAACTAAGACGCAGAACAGCCAAATTAAATAAATAAAATAAATAAATAAATATATATATATATATTTTAAAAAATCAGATAACAATAACAAGCATCGGTGAGGATGTGGAAAAGTTGGAACTCTTGCTCCAAGGAGTGTAAAATGGTGCATTTGCTTTGGAAAACAGTTTGGCGGTTCCACAAAAAATTAAAAATGGACTTACCATATGATCCAGCAATTCCACTACTGAGTATAGACCCCAGAGTATTGAAAGCAGGGTCTTGAAGAAATATTTGGACACATATGTTCACAGCAGCATTACACACAATAGCCAAGAGGTAGAAGCAACCCATGTGTCCATCAACAGATGACGAATAAACAAAATGGGCTCCAGGGACTTCCCTGGTGGCACAGTGGTTAGGAATCCGCCTGCCAATGCAGGGGACACGGGTTCGAGCCCTGGTCCAGGAAGATCCCACATGCCGCGGAGCAACTAAGCCCGTGCGCCACAACTACTGAGCTTGCGCTCTAGAGCCCGCGAACCACAACTACTGAGCCCTCGTGCCACAACCACTGAAGCCCGTGCGCGTAGAGCCCGTGCTCTGCAACAAAGAGAAGCCACCCCAATGAGAAGCCCGTGCACCGCAAGGAAGAGTAGCCCCCGCTCGCCACAACTAGAGAAAGCCCGCGCGCAGCAACGAAGACCCAACGCAGCCAAAAATAAATAAATTAATTAAAAAACAAAACGTGGTCCATCCACCCAGTGAAATAGTATTCAGCCTTAAAAAGGAAGGAAATTCTGACACATGCTACAACATGGATGAACCCTGAGGACATTATGTGAAGCAAATTAAGCCAGTCATCAAAAGACAAATACTGGGCTTCCCTGGCGGCGCAGTGGTTGGGAGTCCGCCTGCCGATGCAGGGGACGCGGGCTCGTGCCCCAGTCCGGGAGGATCCCACATGCCGCGGAGCGGCTGGGCCCGTGAGCC
>NC_041226.1:86636257-86649939 GCF_002837175.3 Physeter macrocephalus
GGCCGCTGAGCCTGCGCGTCCGGAGCCTGTGCTCCGCAACGGGAGGGGCCACAACGGTGAGAGGCCTGCGTACCGCAAAAAAAAAAAAAAAAAAGACAAATACTATATGATTCCACTTATATGAAGCCCCTAGAGGAGTCAAATTTATAGAGACAGAAAGTAGAATGGTGGGTGAGGGGAGAGAGCAATAGTATTTAATGGGGACAGAGTTTCAGTTTAGGAAGATGAAAAAATTCTGTGAGTGGATGGTGGTGAATATACAACAATAATACAACAATGTGAATATACTTAATACCAGTGAACTGTACACTTAAAAATGGTTAAGGTAATAAATTTTATGTTATGTGTATTTTACCACAATAAAAGAAAAAACTGGGGCAAAAGTATACATATTGGCCCCTTGGGAATGCAGTGTGGTAACACAGATGAAGGGCCATAAAAATATTCCTGGCCTTTGGTGAAAAAAAAAAAAAAATCCCACTTCTGGGAATCCAAACAAGGCATGGAACCTAAATCAAGAAGTTCATCAAGGAATTTTTTTATAATAGGGAAAAAACTGGAACCATAAGGGATTCAATAAACTGTAGGGCATAAACTCACAGGATGATTGAAACCACTGAAACAGCTGACAGTGAATTTATATGACACGGGAAAGTGAAAGTGTTGAACGAAAAAAAAAAGACAGGGGCTTCCCTGGTGGCGCAGCGGTTGCGCGTCCGCCTGCCGATGCAGGGGAACCGGGTTCGCGCCCCGGTCCGGGAGGATCCCGCGTGCCGCGGAGCGGCTGGGCCCGTGAGCCGTGGCCGCTGCGCCTGCGCGTCCGGAGCCTGTGCTCCGCAACGGGAGGGGCCGCGACAGAGGGAGGCCCGCGTACCGCAGAAAAAAAAAAAAAAAAAAAAAAAAGACAAACGATCTTACGTTTAGAATCATCAGATGATATTTAAAAATCCCTAAAGAACAAGCAGAAAAGAAAGACATCGAACGCATAAGCATGACTGTCCTCAGGGCAGAGGACTCAGTGCCTTTTCTTCCCTTTTCAAGCGTTCTACATTTTCCCAATTTTTTCTCATGAAGTTTGTTCTAATTTAAAAACTGGAGAAAACACAAATCAAAAAAAAAAAAATTTACAAAGCAACCGCCTTGCCATGTTCTGTTTTAAGATGTTTTTCAAAGTTACATTGCAGCACAGCCTGGCACTGTCACCCCAAGTCCCTTAAAAGAAAGCATGAGTCGCCAACGGAGCCAGCGTCTGGGGCGGCCGCTTCTGTTCTGAGCAGGCGTCAGACCTCGGAACCAGGTGAGGACTTGCCCCAGGTGTGCGTTCGCGAAAGGATGCTGTGTGGAGGTCGCCGTGGGTCCACAGGCCCAGGTTCCTCTGTAAACATCTAGCAGCCAGACAATCCTCAGGAGGGGAGCTCGGAGCCACTTAAAAGGTAGCTGGCAGCTAGAAGCGTGATTGGAAAAAGGCAGCCACCGGGATTTCATGCAAATAAGCAACATCACACACTAGGAAACATCGTGGCTTTTCCCTCTCCTTGCCAAGCCAGGAGGTGAGAGAAGATGCAGGAACATCACAGAGGCGCGGCAGGGACTTTCTGTTCCAAGAGTTAACAGAAGGGCTAAGAGTTAATTAGAAGGGCTAAGAAAGCAACTTAATCCCTGCTTTGCGATGAGAAGGTTTCTGCCAAAGGCAACCCGAAGGCTGGGGAAGGAACTGGCTCTGAGATCTTCTAAACAGTGACAAGAATTAAATTTGCAGCCTCAACCCAGACCCTTGCAAGCTCCAGGGGCCAAGGAGGCTTCAGGGTGATTGAGACAGGTGTGCTCCCATCAAAAAAGCTGGGCCAAAACGTCATCCCCACCTGTTAACTGCGGAGTGACACTGCTTGGGACCACATGGATCTCAACTCCCAGCCACCCAATATGCTGTTCCCTCTGCCTGGAACGCTGTTCCCTCCGCTCCTCACCTGGCTGGCTTCCGTGCATCCCTGCTCATCCCACTGGTTCAGCAGACGGATCAAATGCCCCAGCCTGAGTCCTGCGTGGAACACCTTTCTCCCGCCTTCCCTCATGGCTACTCATCCCTGGAGCTGTGCCTTTGGGTGCCTCACTGGTGCTCCCCAGCTGCCCTGAGCCTCTTCACCCTGTTCTGTAAAGGCCTGCTCACCCCTCCCACTAGTCTGTGCCCTCCTTGGGACGGGACGGTGAATCCTTAGAGCTGAGCACAGTGCCTGGTACACAGTAGGTGCTCCATAAATGCTTGCCAGAGGAAGCATGATTCGTACCTTCAAGGAGGTTATAATCCAGTGAACAAGTTGAGACAGGCAGGCCTGACAACATGACTGAGGCTGTCACAGTGTTCTGCCAATCACGACCCCCGAATGAGTCTGTTTAACAACAGCCAGCATTTAGTGAGCACCTACTATGTGCCAGGCACCTTGTTAAGTGCTCTATGTACCCTCTATCTCAGAGACCCCCAAACAGTTCCACAACCGTGCACATCTTACTAACAAGGAACCCGAGGTTCAGGCAGGAGAAAGGGTCTCGCACAAGGTCACGTAGAAAACAGCTGAGTCTCTACTCAACGACAGGCTTGTCTGCCCCCAAGTCGCCGAACCAGCCACCCCTCCGTTCAATGCTCAGAGAGAAAGGGCTGCCCAGGAAGGAGGTGCCAGTGCCCAGGAAAACTGCAGAGGTCGCCCAAGCCAGCACCAGGAGCACCAAGCCATGTCCTCTCCAGCCAGCTGGGGCATAAAGCCCAACAGGAATGACACCAGGGCGGTCATAAAAGCAGGCTGGCCCACATCCGGCACTGACCAAGCAGAATGAGCTCCGAAGGAGAGGCTTATTTTGGGAAAATGGAAACAAAACAAAGCCCTTTAATTGGAGCCATCTGGGGAGCAGTGGCCTGGGGATGGGGCTGGAGGGGACAGGGTGGGGAGCTGAGCGGAAATGCGTGGGCGAGGCTGCCCTGCCCACTGTGGGCATGAGAACCAGGTGGGGAGAGCCGCTCCCAGCCTGCAGGAGGCATCACAGCAGGGCTCCTCCGCCCTAGCATCTGGCCATGCACTGTTCTCGTCTTCCTCTCCCACCCTAGCTCTTGGCAATTTGGGGCTCGCTGAATCCCTGTGAAGAGCTGGGGAATCCCTGTGACCACAATGCCAGACGCCATGAGAGCCTGGCTGAATCAGAGCTAGGCCCACGACAGTTCTCTCAACTTTGGGCCAAGAGTCTAAACCCCAAATACGGATCAAGATTGTCAAGCCTATTGTCTAACCTGGGGAGAGTGAACAGATTTCGTCTGATTGATTATCGCCTAGGGCTTTGTGTTAAGAAGGATTCTGAGGTCCAGTCTGAATGGAGCCATGACTGAAATGTACAAACTACAAGTCTGCAAAGAGAGGCGTCAGGGCATTTAAGACCATTGCAATCAATCAATCAGGGAACAGATGAGGGGCTGAGTGGGAATGATGGAGAGGGAGGCAAAGACAAGGAACGTTCCAGAGAATGATCTAGTGATCTGGCGAATGCTGAAGTCAAAGGATGAGGAGGGAAGAATTGCAGCGGATTCCTGAGTTCCTTGCTTTGGTGCATGGAGAGACGAGGGGGAAGGAAGAAGGATGCCTTTGCTTTTTAATTTTAAATATATATATAAAACATAAACTTTCCCATCTTAATCATTTTTAAGCATATGGATCACTGGTATGAAGCACATTCACAGTGTTGTGCAACCGTGGCCACCATCCACCTTCAGAACTTTTTCATCTTCCCAAACTGAAACTCCATACCCATTAAACACTAATTCCCATTCTTTCCTCCCCCGGCCCCTGGCAACCACCGTTCTACTTTCTGTCTCTATGAATGTGACTCGTTTAGGGAGTCATATGAGTGGAACCATAGAGTGTTTGTCCTTCTGTGTCTGGCTTATTTCGCTGAGCGTAATGTCCTCGAGGTTCATCCACGTAGCAGCATGTGTCAGAACCTCCTTCCCCTTTAAGGCTGAAAAATCTTCCGTTGTATGGCTATGCCACATTTTGCTTATTCATTCATCAGCGGACGCTCGGGTTGCTTCCACCCTTCAGTTATTGTGAATAATGCTGTTATGATTATGGTTTACACGGCACACCTTTACTTTTGGACCCTAAGTTTGGGGCCCTTGTGTGACATTCAAGGGTCGACTTTCAGGAGGATGCTTGAATGACCTGGGCAAGGGCTCAGGTGGGAGACTGGGCTGGAGGTGCAGGTGGAGCCCCACATGTCAACCATGATCCCAACAGGCAAAGCCAGGGGCATGAGACGGGGAGAGGGCACAGCTGGTGGCAGGGCTGGCGGGGAGATGAGAGAGAGCAGGGGAAGGGAGGCAGGGGAAGCGGCTGGAGCCCTGGGGTGCCCAGGTGCGGGGCAGGGCCAGGAGGAAGGGCGGGGCCGCAGCTTAAGAGCCTGGGATGTATCTGGAAGGCCGGGGAGTTATTCATTCATGCACTCATCCACTCATTGCTTGTTTCCAGGGAGGAAATACAGTGTAGCCATGATGTGCTGGGGTTCACATCCCCGCTCCACTGCTTAGCAGCTCTGTCGCCTTGGGCAAAATACCTAACCTCCCTCCAGTGAAATGGGCAAGTGTCTTGAAGGCAGTGACTCCATTTCCCCATTTGCAAGATGGGCATCACAATAAAAGGGCTTCACGAGTAAATGCCTGCAAAGCACTTACAGCAGTCCCCGGCACACGCATGACTAAATGCTGTCATTCCATCCATCCACCCAACCGACAGCACCACTGGGCAGGGGGCCCTGCACTGGGCGCTGGGGTGCAGCTGTGAAAACAGGCATTGCCTCTGTAGCCTGGAGCCAGTGATGGACACAAAGAAACCGAAACCTCACGCCATGATCTAGACTGTGACGGGCGAAGGGTGAGGGGCTGCAAGAACATGCAGGCAGGCTCTCTGCCCAGTCCTGGGGGCTGAGGGCTTCCTGTAGGAGGTGACCTCAAAGCCTGGTGGGGCAGAGAGTGGCTTGTCCGCTGTTGCATCCCCGGGGCTGGGTACAGGGACTGGCACGCAGTAGGCACTAGGCTGTTTTGTTTATGAGTGAGATACGGGTTATCCAGGAGAGGGCGGGAACAGGAAGTTTTGCCGGGCAGATGCAACAGCAAAGGCAAAGGCCAGGAGGAGAGAGGCAGTCTCGGCCCATCCTCAGCCCTGCTGAAGGGCAGCTGGTGCAGCCAGAGTGGGAGGGGAGGGAGGGGAGATCTGGAGGCTGCCCGCATCCTTCCTGGGCTTTGGGACTTCCCACTCCTGCAACTGCTGGGTCCATCCTGAGCCCAGAGGGGGGCGAGGCGGCCAGGGCCAGCTGGGCCCAGGGCCATGGGGGGCTGCTTCTGAAGTAGAGGCTAATCAGGGCCGCTGCCTTGACCCCTGACCTGACTGGGGCCCAGCATTCCAGCCAGAACCCCCAGGGAGAAGGAAGGAGGACTTGGCGCCCCGGCACTGGCCTCGTCCAATGCAAACACGGCCGCCCACTCGACAGGAAGACGCAGTGGAGCCAAAGCTCAGGAGACCCAGCCGGCGTCGGGCTCCACAGGGGCCGGCAGGTCCTTCTGACGTCCAGCTCCCACTGGGCCAGGCCCCGCTGCCCTCTCGTCCCCTCCGCTCTGGCCATCCAGGCCGTGCAGGTGCAAGAACACACCGAGCGGCCTCCTGGCTCCCCTTGGCCTGGAATGCCCTCCACTCTTTTGTCAACTCCCACCACCCTTCAGATCTCCGAGAGGCCCGCTCACCCTGTGTCCCCTGAGCATAAACCTTCATCCATCCACATCGTTCCCGGGGCCCAGCTCGCCTCCCGGCTCCATGAAGACGGAGCAGATGCTGAACGGACGCGGGGAGAACTGGCCGTGCACACGGGCAGTCCGCAGCCGGGATCTGAGGCTGGAGGGCGGCGGGCAGGAGCCCACTCACCATTCCTCCCGAAACCTTCCCCTCCTTCCCCTCGCTCAGGGGCTCAGAACTCACCTGCTCAGGGACTTAATGGTCTTTCCAGTGGGTTCTCAGGAATCCAAGAAAGTGTACAAGCAAGAAGGGAGGCTCCCCTGAGCCCAGCCAAGAGCTGAGGCGTAACCTGGGCGTCTATCCTCCCCAAAGGCAGCTCACTGCGGGGAGGGTGCCAGGGTCTGCGGGGGGACCCTGGGCGCTGCTTCCACCCTCAGAGCCTCAGTTTCCCCGTCTATAAAAGAACGAACGGGGACCTCCCTGGCGGTCCAGTGGTTAAGACTCCACGCTCCCAATGCAGGGGGCACGGGTTCGATCCCTGGTCGGGGAACTAAGATCCCGCACGCCGCACGGCACGGCCGAAGTAAAAGAACAAACGGTGCTGGGATGGGGTGCTGACTTAGTGGGGTCCCTAGCACGTGGTGAGGGCCCCCTGGGTGCCGTGTTACCCCGGATGGCCATCCACCTCCCACACAGCCGCTACAAGGCTCCAGCCTGCTCACTTCCCATGGCCTCCGTGGGGGGCTGGGGGCCACCGGGCCCCGCTGCTGCCTCTTCATCCCAGACAGGAAGGCTCAGCTTAGCGACAGGGCTCAGGGATTGGGAACAGATGTCTGCGAGCTCGCAGGGGGCTGGGAAAGCAGCGACCTCCATCCGGGGCTGACCGGCCTCCTGTCCCTCCCCCGGCCTCACCCCACTCCCTCCAGGAGACCGGGGCCAGAGCCGCTGCCTACTCCCCCCTCCAGCGAGGTCAGGGAGAGAGGGGGCAGAGCCAGCAGAGGCGGCCGGAGGGCTCCCCCGCCCACCTTGACTGAGGGTCCACCCGGCCCCCACCAGGAATACCCTGATGATCCCAGACCTCTTCTGGCCCTGATATTATGCAATCTGTGGCTCAGCGTGGAGAAAACCGAATCTGAATGGAACCAAACGTGGGCCACGTCTGGGGCTGTTGTGGGTCCCCAGAACCCCTCCTGCATACATGGGACCAGGGTCAGGATGTCTTTTGGGAGCCAGCTGGGCGAACATTTCTCAATCCCTTTGGAAGAGGCCACCCCAAGGGGAACCTCAGCCTGAGCCGCTCTCAGCAGAGTCCTGTCGGTCACACACAAGGACTGTCCCAGCTCCTGCAAGCACTTGGCCGACCTGAGCTCACAGGACCTGCACACTGCCCGAGAGGTAGCAACTCTCACCCCGTTTGACAGGGAGGAAACCGAGGCACGGGGAGGGGGTGGCGTTTGCCCAGTGAGTGGCTGTGCTGGGCCTGAGCGCAAAGCCTCTTCTGTGGCCTGGGGCAGGCAAAAGAGAGCGCTGAGCTGGGCCCGGGGCACAGGACGGAGGAGGTGACATTGTCCCTCCTTCATTCATTCACTGTACAGACCCTTCCAGAGCCCCTCCCACGTGCCTGGTGCTGCACAACACGATGGGAAGAACAACGGTGTGTGTGTGTGGGGGGGGGGGCGGCGTAGGGCCTGGCACACACCAAGTGTAAACGGGAACTGCCCCAAATCCAAACACGTAGACCCTCTCCCGCCCGCTCCCGCCTCGTCTGTGCCTGGCCTGAGCCCCTCGTCTGCCCCGGGTTCCACCCACACAAGCAACACATCAGCCAATCCCGCATCCTCTGTCATGGAACAGACTGTCTCCCACAGACCCCATCCTATCCCAGATTCCTTCCCCTGTGGCCCTGGGGTCCTGCCAGGCCAGTCCAGCCAGCTCCCCCAACCTCTCTCCCCGCACTGGTTTCCTGTCGCACGCCTGGGTAGAGACCCTGTCCCATCCCATCCCTCCCATCCCATTGACAAGCCCCACCTGGAGAGCCCGACAGGTCAATGGGTGGTAACAAGGCCTCAGAGCAACCGAGCTTCTTGGGGTGGCAGTGGGTACCAGCCTGCTCTTCTGAGAAGGCTCGGTGTCCCCTCTACCACTTCAGTGCCATTCCCCAGCCCTCCCCAAGGCACTGTCACCCAGAGCTAGGAAGAGCCAACTCCACCGATGGGTGGAATTCACGTCAAGGAGTTTATGCTCTGACCTTGGATACGCACGGATGTCAGGATCATTTAGCAGCCGTGTGTCTTTGGGCAAAAGACTTAACCTCTCTGAACCTCAATTTTCTCATGTGAAAAATAGGGATACATTCCCATAATTCCTTATCAAAACTGTTGGGCTCCGGATGTAGTTTAGAATTCAGAACTCTTCCGACTTTAGCGAGATGATACTGTCCTTACGCCATGCATTGTGTTAACACCTCCAGCCGGGTCTAGGGCTAACAACCATGTTCAAACATCTCAGGAACAGAATGTATGACTGTTCACTCTAGGATCAACAAGGTCTATAAGTAGCCTCAGGTCAGGTTTAGCAGCCGAAATGAGTTATAGAAATACTTTGAGGAGCTTCCCCACTGGTCCAGCGGTTAAGACTGCATGCTCCCAGTGCGGGGGGCCTGGGTTCGATCCCTGGTCAGGGAACTAGATCCCGCATGCACGCCGCAACTAAGAGCCTTTGTGCCACAGCTAGGACTCAGCGCAGCCAAATAAATAAATATTAAAAAATAATACTTTGAGTTTTCAGAGCTTTGGGAGATTTTGAACCCACAGATAAGGGAGAGTGGACCGATGGAAACACTCCCTCCCCGAAAGGGCTATGGAGCCAGGGGTCAGGGGTGGGGTGGGGTGGGGGAGGTGGCTATTCCCATTCCCTGAAATGGGGGAGATGCCAGGAGGGAAGTGCTGGGTCCAGACTCGGGATTGTGATTCCCGGGGACCTAAGGGCTCTTGGACCTCGGCGTGGGGTTGGGTGGAGAGGCTTGGGCACGGCAGAGGGGCCATGCCATCCGGTCCAGTTACCCAACAGCCAGGTGAAACTTGGCTCCTGCCCTGAGGGCAACGTTCCCGCTGATGAACACGCTGGCTCTGTCCCCAAGATCGCTCCCAGGGACGGCACACAGCCTCAGGGATTCACTGAACCCCAGAAGTCAACCAGATGCCCCCAGATTAGG
The DNA here is from genome assembly GCF_002837175.3 of Physeter macrocephalus. NCBI lineage: Eukaryota > Metazoa > Chordata > Mammalia > Artiodactyla > Physeteridae > Physeter > Physeter macrocephalus. The sequence continues at coordinate 86,645,237 of NC_041226.1, forward strand.
AGCCCCTGCCCCGGAGAGCTGACTAGTTCACCCCCCGGTGGGTCACCTCCCTTCTTTGCCCACAACAGCTCTGGGTCTAGGATGGACAGTCATTACAGGGCATGGCCTCGCACCCAGATCCACCGCTCTGTAAAGGGCTCCCACCCCTCCCAGCCCCAAGAGACACCCATCAGTCTATCCTTCCAGATAGTGGGGGGCACCGGTCCCTTTCCTGACGCCCCCCACGTCTCGATCCTACAGCTAACCCAGGGCGCGCAGCCTCGAGCCCCCTATGGTGGGCACAGGGGACGAGGTGATGGCGGTGCCCTGAGCCCGCGCTTACCCAGGTTGAGGGTGATATTGACCGAGGTGGGGTACTGCACCCCGAAGGCCACGGACGGGCTCTGCCACCAGGTGCTGTCGTCCTGGCTGTGGAAGTCGGTGAGGTAGGAGGCGTTGTGGTGGCGCTCGGGGTCGGCGGCGTCGCAGCGCTGGCACTGCGCCCCCGCTCCCTGAGCGCCCACGTGCGGACAGAAGTCCTCGGGCGGGCGGCCGCACGTGTGGGAGGCCTCGGCTAGCCTGCCGAACGCCGCGTTCTCGAACACGGGCAGGCAGCGCTGCGGGCGCCCCGCGCCGTCGTAACACGCGCCCATGCCCGCGCCGGCCGCCCGCGGCGCCAGGAGCGCCAGACCCAGCAGGAGCGCGGCCACCGCCGCCATGGTCGAGGGCACCGACGCCCTCGCGGTCCGGCAGTGCGCGCCCGGCTGCGCGCGCCCGCCTCGGCTCCGGCTCCGGTGGGCGCGGACCGCGCGCGCGGGGCCCCAGTACGCGCCTCCCCCGGCGGGCGGGACCCACGGCGGGAGGGAGGGACAGACGGCGGGCAGCGCCCCGCCACCTCCCCACTGCTCCGTCCCTGGGCGCTCACCCCCACCTGGTGGTCGTGCCCGGGAGTGCCCGGCTCCGGAGTAAGCCCCAGCTGCCTTGCCCTGGCTCCGCTGGGAGACCCTGGCTCTCCGAGCCTCGGTGTCCTCGTCTGTAAAACGGGATTGGTAATGATGCGGGTTCATCCCCGTGCTTGTGAGGTTTCAGTGGCTGTCCATGACATGGAAACTGCTCACTGGTGCCTTTCAAGTCCTGAAATAAAAGGGGGCATCAGGGTCTTTAGCTGGTCTTTCCCGTTGCACGTCTCTTCCCAGCAATAAAGTCACCCTAGGGGTAGTTCCTTAAGTTGCCACTGTTCCATTAACTCTGCAAAGTGCTTCTGCTGCTGGCTATCCTCTGCTCTCAAAGCAGAGATTCTAAGCTGACATTTGTGACCAAGGATACCTGGTCTCATCACAGACATCACCTCAGAGAGAGACCTGCCCTCCCCCCACCCGCAGGAGATGCCCCCTTATATGCTCCATTCATTAAAATTAGTAAATCAAAGGAAAAAGCCCGATGCTCATATCAATAGATGCTAGAGAAAACACTTGATAAAACTTAGCAGCCCTTCCCAGAAAAACTCTAAGGAAAATAATAATAAACTTCCTAAACATGCTCAGGACTATTTTTCAACTGCAGTCTTTGCAGCTAGGTCCTTCCCATCAGATGTCCTTGCTTGAGACCGGGAAAGTAAAAGTGGCCAGAGGCCGTCCTCTGCCCTTCTGGTGATTTTTTCTGGTGGCAAGTGAGGTCACAGAGGAGGAGGCTTTCTGCAGCAGCGTGCTTCCCATTCTCCAGCTCTGTGGGGGTTGAGAGGGATTTGTGTAGTGGTAGCAGCAGCTGTGGCATCTTGACTCCTATTTCTGCCCCCTGGATTGCAGTTACAGAGTGAGCTCCCAAAGCCTCAGGTGGTGGCAGCTTCCCGGGTGGGTCAGTTCTGCAATGTCCTAGATGTGAGCACTTCCAGTGTCCTTCCATCCATCCCCTGAGCACTTACCTCTCTGCATTCAGTCCTTCCTGTTGCAAACACCTAAGCACTTGCCAAGTGCTTGGCGCAGAGCCCAGCATGGTGAGGGTGGGCAATAAATTGCCATCACTACAATGCAGACAAGATCCTGCTCTCTATGAGCCCCCGGTCTGACTGGAGAGGGAGACAGGGCACTAAGAAACAGCCTGATGACATTCCAAGGCTTGTTCTTGCCTGTTTTATAAGACTGGATTGTGACCACGTGTTTTCCAGTCGTTTGTTCCTCAGTAAACATGTACTGTTGCCCACTGTGTACCCTGCACTGTGTTGGGGACACAGAGGTGAATTAGACACCCCCCACCCCACCCCCTAGTGAGGGAGAGACACCATATCCATTGATGTCCATGAAGAGGCTGATAGGATGTAACGGAAGGTGGTGCAGGGGGGGCTTGGGGTGTAGGGAGGGTGGGGTGGCTAGTTCTGCCTGAAGGTGGAGGGTGCTTCCTAGAAGAGATGATAAATAGACCAAGTTGTAAAGGATGAGTAGGGGAAAGGGCATCTCAGGCAGGAGGCACAGCATGTGCAAAGGCTCAGACGTCTGAATGGGTAGGGCAAACCTGTTGTGTGTTTGCAGCTCTGGGTGGGGAGTTGGTTCTGGGGGTGAGGCTGGAGCAGGGTGCAGAGGCCAGATGATGTGGGGTGCTGGGCACCACGGTGATGAGCAGGGGCTTCGTCCTAGAGAGGATCTGTGGCTGCTGTGGGTTGTGAGTTGTTGGTGGGCAGGGACCTCGTGTGCCTCACCCCCTGTCCTCAGGGCCTGAGCTGAGCATAGTTCAGGGAATGTTTGGGGAACAAGCAGGAACCACATGGCTGGCAAAGGCTGATCCTGCAGGGGCAGGGCCGGAGATGATGGCTCCTTTTAAAGGTGCCAGCCGGGTGCTCCCTGACCTTGCCCAGCTCCTGGCAATGGCTCTTGAGGGGACCACACCACACTAAGGGGCCAGGATGAGGGGCTAAGTTTAGTTTGGGAAATCAGGGGAGGCTTCTTGGAAGAGGTGACAGCACAGTGGAGACCTGAAAGATGGGATGAGAGGCAGGGTGGAGAGGGAGGGCTCATGCTGATGGGAGCTGACAGGGACCCCTTCCCTGGTGGCGCAGTGGTTAAGAATCTGCCTGCCAATGCCGGGGAACGGCTTCGATCCCTGGTCCAAGAAGATCCCACATGCTGCAGAGCAACTAAGCCCGTGCGCCACAACTACTGAGCCTGCACTCTAGACCCCGTGAGCCACAACTACTGAGCCCACGTGCCACAACTGCTGAAGCCCTCACGCCTAGAGCCCGTGCTGTGAAACAAGAGAAGCCACCGCAATGAGAAGCCCGTGCACCGCAACAAAGAGTAGCCCCTGCTCGCCGCAACTAGAGAAAGCCCGCGCGCAGCAATAAAGACCCAACGCTGCCAAAAATAAATAAATTTCTCAAAAAAAAAAAAGGCTGTCCAGTCATCATCCATTCACTCGCTGGACAGACATTTACTTAGTCCACATGCCATGCCCTGGGCTGGGCACAGGGGACAGAGTGATGAATTGGTGAAACTGTCCCTGCACTTGGGGGGCCCCAATAATCAATTGATGATTATAACACAGAGTGATCAATCAGAGCACTGGGGAAGAGAGAGTAAAGAGAAGGTGCTTACCCCAGTCTGGAGAAGTCAGGGAAGGCTTCCTGGAAGAGGTGAGGTCTCAGCTGAGACCCAGAGAGGAGGAGATAGCCAGTAAAGGGGATGGGAACGAGCATTCCAGGAGAGGAAACAGCACGTGAAAGGCTTGGAGACAAAAGCGAAGAACTGAAGGAAGCCCAGGGTGGCTGGAGATAGGAGTTTGGGAAGAAGCGGATTGGGGCTGGTGGGGGTGGGCAAGGGCCAGCCCCACATGTCCTGATGAAGAGCCGGACTCCACGTGGGTCCCAGGTTCCCCGCTCCCCAGTGAGAGGCTCTTGCCCTAGATCCAGCCTCTGGCTCCTGCTAGGTCCCCTCCCACTTCCTCTGGACACTTAGGGTCCAGCACGGCAATCCTTGGGCCTGGCACTCCCTGGGGAAACCCCACGGCCGAGTCCACACAGACATGTGTCTGCTGTGCCTGACACTGCGCACACGCAGCCAAAGTCACCCACAACACAGGTCAGCCAGGAACACAGGCCTTGGAGCCCACCCTGTGGGTAGATCACAGAGCCCAGCTGCTCCTCAGTGGGCTTTCTTGTTTGTCTGCACTGCTCCCCCAACTAGGGGCCCCTGGAGGGTAGGCAGGAGGGGTGTGACTCATCCCCTGGGTGGGCAGCAAAGTGGGTGCTTGCAGAATGCCTAGTGAATGAATGAAGGATGATGAATGTTAAATGGATGGTAAGCGAATGAAAAGTACATGAAGAATGAGAGCATCTGAATGAATGGATGGATGGAGGGATGGAGGGATGGAGGGATGGATGGATGGTGAACGAATGGATGTAAGTGTGATTGATGATGACGGTGATGATTATGATGGTGATGATGATGATGGTGGTGATGATGATGATGGTGATGATGGTGATGATAGTGGTGATGATGGTGATGATGATAGTAATGCTGATGGTGGTGATGATGATGATGATGATGATGGTGATGATGATGATGATGATGGTGATGGTGATGATGGTGGTGATGATGGTGATGATGATGATGGTGATGATGGTGATGATGATGGTGGTGATGATGATGATAATGGTGATGGTGATGATGGTGGTGATGATGGTGATGATGATGATGATGATGGTGATGGTGGTGATGATGGTGATGATGATGATG
>NC_041226.1:86649954-86674887 GCF_002837175.3 Physeter macrocephalus
TGATGATGGTGATGGTGATGATGGTGATGATGGTGGTGATGATGGTGATGATGATGATGATGATGGTGATGGTGGTGATGATGGTGATGATGATGATGGTGATGATGATGATGATGATGATGATATGGTGATGATGATGGTGATGGTGATGGTGATGATGGTGGTGATTATGATGGTGATGAATGAATGCATGCATGTGGGAAGTGAGGGCTTCTGCTCCCTGGGTTCTCCTCACACAACCTCTGCCCCCAGTTCTGGGGCCCTTGCCCTCTCAGCAGAAGGCACAACCTGATAGCCCCCTCCCCATTTCTCCCACTGCACCTGCCACCCTCTCCTTTTGGCCACTCAGCTCCGGCCACACGGACCTCCTTCCCAAACACACAGAGCGCATTCCCACTTCAAGTCTTTTTCATGTGCTGTGCTTTATTCCTGGAGCACTGTTCCTCAGACTTCTGTGTCCCTCCCTACCCCAGGGTCCCGATATGGAGAGTCCAACCCAGCCCTTCCTTGACCTTCCCATGTGCTTCCTACTCCTGAACTGTGCAGTGTTTTCCTTCCTAAGCTGTGACACATACACATACTTGCTTGTTTGTCTGTGGTCTGTCTCTCCCATCAGACTGGGAGCTTCCTGAGGGCAGCAACTGTGCTGCCCCCCTTTCTCTGCCCAGCAGGGACACTTGTGGGATGAATCCATGGGGCACAAAGCAGCAGATGAGGGCACAGAGTCCCCCCTGGAGTGACCAGCTCCACGCAGACACTGATCTGCACCAGCAGTCCCCCCACCACAAGGAAGCTACCCTTAAACAGTAATTTCATTTCCAAGCTCTTTCTGCTGAGGACAAGGAAACGGCAATGATAAGTCAGCAGCAGAACCTAGCAAGGGAAGGGAAGGCACAGATAAGCCACACCTGCACTCCAGCTGCCCCAGGGATTCTTAACCATTGCTGTGAGCACCCCTGGAACCAGGATGGGACCCCCAGGCCTGAGTTGGACCCCTGTCTGTCCCCAGGGCCTGGCACGACCCTGCAGAGGCTTCCATTGCTCTCGGCTAAGGGCGGTCTCTGAGACCTCAGCTCCTAAGACTCCAGAACTCCTACATCATTGGCCAGCACCTTCCGACGCTCAGACTTTCCAGGTCCCCTCCAACCCCAGGACGCTGGCACCTGCCAGTCCCTCTCCCTGAAACGCTCCTCTGCTCTGCTCACCAGCCCGATTCTTGCTCCTCCTCTAGGGCTCAGACCTCAGGATAATGTCACTTCCTCAGGTTGCCCCGCCCCCTGACTTCATGGCACTTCTAGAGCCAACAGTATTTTCATGTCCCTCTTTCCCATCAGGCTGCCGGTCCCAGAGGACAAGAATCCTGTGGCTTCCCGCTCTGTCCCTGACGTGCACCCAAGGCAGGGTGTACACTAGGTGGTCCATAGATAGTACAGAGTGAATGAATGAGTGTAGGAAAGCAGACTGGAGGGAGGGAGGGAAGGAAGGAGAAAGAAATCTGGCAGCGAGGCCCAGGCCCCAGCTGGTCTCTTCTTTGGGGGTAAGGCTGCCCGGGCTCCAGCTGGTCTCTTCTCTGGGGGTAAGGCTGCCCGTAAATAGGGGTGAAGGCCAAGGGCAGGGAAGGAGCTCCCAAGTCCATGACCCACGACTGGCAAGTGATCTACAAATGGACTTCACCCTTCACGTGGCTTTATTTTGAAAACGTGAACCTTACAAATGTCAGGGAGAGGCTGGGATTCTCAGCCTGGGACCAGGAGCCATTTGCATTCTTGGTGCCAGCTGAATGGGGCTCTGCAGGGGCTGCGGGAAATTTATGCCGCCTGCTGGGGCCGGTCCAAGGCCAAAGCAGGAGCAGGAGTGTCTAGAAAATAAAACGGTAAGGCTGCCAAATCTGTGCCTCCTCCAGGAGGGCATGGGCCGCTGTGGGGCACCTGGAGGGCAGGGAGGAGGGCAGAGGGTAGCTCCCACAGGTGAGGGTAGCCATATGGGTACCGGGGGCTTAGAGGCCCCCCTTTGCTGCACCCTTGGGTGCGGACCGCTCACCCTCCCCGCCTCGGGCAGGGCCTGTCCCTGACCACCTGACACGCAAACCATCACCTCCTCCTCGCGGGGATCCTACTAGGGAGCAGGTATCGGCCCCACGCTTCGGATGGGGAGACTGAGGCTCAGGAAGCCAAGTAACTTGCCCAGCGTTACCTGGCTGGGGGCGGGGGGGTCAGGTGGGGTTTGAACTCAGTTCTCTTGGATTCTCTAGCGGCCTCCGTGCCTGCCCTCCCCCGCCTTTCCCGATTTCCAGAACAAACCACACGTAGGACGGCCCCCAGCATCCGTGTCAGATTAGAAGTCCCTCCGAGAGCATCCTGGGCGCTCTGCCCTGGCCGCGGAGCACTTGCACATGTGCTGTTCCTGCCACTGGATCACCTCCCACGGCACCCCCTTCCTTCCCCAAACTGTGGTCGATTGTCCATCCTGCTCCCCAGCAGGGAAATTTACCTCTTCAATGGAGGTCATCTTTGCCCAGCGCCCTTCCCGCACTGCTGCGTCAGGGTGTGCTGGAGCTGTCAGGCTTCCGTTTGGATGTGTGCGCACACGCGTGTGCACGTGTTTATGTGTGTGTGCCCTCACGTGTGTGTGCATGCGTGAGCTGTGTGTGCTTTGTGAGTGTGAGCCGTGTGTGTGTGAGATCGATGTGGGGTATGGGCGGGTGTGTGTGGTGTGTGCTTGTGAGGGTGTGACTGCGGCGTGCGTGCTGGGACCTGGGCTGCGGGTGGGCACAGACACGGCCTGAAGGCTGTGGAGCCCTGAGACACGTGGGGCCCAGCAGGCAGGCTCCGTGGGAGGTGGAGGAGGAAGAGTGGCGAGAACTGCTGTGGGGGTGAGGGTTGCGCCCCCTGGAGCCGGAAGTTAGCGGTGGGTGTCCTAGACCCTGTGGCCTGGCCCCGCTGGGGGCGTGCAGGGCTCGGAGCCCACCGCTGGGACGGAGGGACCCAGGACGGGAGCATCCCACGGAGGCGGGCTTGAGGCCAGAGGCTGGCCCCCGGAGGACAGTCCCTGAGGGGCACAGGGCGGGCGCTGCAGGTTACTCAAATCGTGGGGTGCAGGAGCCCACATGAGATGGGGGGCCACAGAGCGGCCGTGGAGGGCAGCCTCGAAGCCAGCCTCAGGGCTCCCCAGCTGTGTCCTCAGCAAGGGGCAGGGAACCAGCCACTGAGCCCTCCTGGCACCCCCAGAACACGGCTGGCTGAGGGCAGGGCTGGGGTCTGCCCACTCCCGAGGCCCCTCAACCAGTCAGTGCCCGGGCAACGTTTGTGTGGACCGAACGCCCGGCCCTGTGCCCCGAGCGTGCGCAGGGCCTCCCCGCATCTTGGAAGCAGGCCCGGGATAAAGACCGCTGCCCCCTCCTCAGAGGAGGGGACAAGGGTCAGGCAGGGTGACTTACCCAGGCCCCCCCCAGGGCTCAGAGGTGCCGCTGCTTGGTTTTCAAGATGTGGTTTGTCTCCCAAGCAGAAGCACGGCCTGGCCACTTGGCGTGGGGTCCCCATGGGAAAGCAGGCAGGGGGCACATGTCACGAGTCTTCAGTGTTCTCCACCCGTAGAAGAACTGGGACACCTGGACCTCAGGGGTCCCTGCAAGCGAGTGGCACTGGTTTCGGTCCTGAGTAGGGACGCCTAGGCCCGGTGGCAGGCAGAAGACGGGCAGGGCAGCCTGCCAGCAGAGACCCCTAAATAACAGGGAGTGACCAGCATGACTGCTCCCCGTCACAGCCGGGGGACAGGCTCAGGCTTCATAAAGCGTGATAGATGGGCCTAATATGGGACTGGAGACGGCGGGCTGGCAGCCTCGGCTGGGCCTGCCGGCTGCCATTTACCCATATGTTTATTTATTTATGCTTTCTCCTCCATGGCAAAAGCCCAAAGACAATAAAAGAAATTGAATTGCATATCAGATGGGACATCAGAGGGAGATACAGCCATAAATCGCGTCGTATTTATTCCATAAATATCAGCACCTCCCGAATAGCCAGTGCCCGTTATGAAGTTATAATCAGGAATCTGGTCCCGCGATGCTCACCACCAGCCCCTCTCCCATTAGACAAACGGGCTGAGTCCCCAAAATAAATAAGCACTTCCTCAGGCCACCTGCCCTCCTTAAGGCAGGCATCTGGTCACCCGGGCTGCCTTCACCCAGAGTGAGGGGCGGGGTCCTCAGGAAAGGGCGGCGGTAGCTGGAATTACAAGGTGCCCAGGCCCCGATGCAGTGAGCCCATGGAGGGAAGTAAGTTTCTGCAGGCCCTTTGCTTCCACCTGCACACCTACCACCCTGGCACCTGGTTGGAGCCTGGATTCTTTCTCTTTCATCCTATGACAGTTTTTTTTTCCCAAGATGTAATTCACATTCAGTGAAATGCACACATAAGTACACAGCTTGATGAATTTTTACATGGGTATGTAAAAACACCACCAGGATCAAGACAAAGGACGTTTGTCACTGGGGAAAGTTCCCTCACGCTCCCTCCCTGTCATTAACGCCTTTCCGAAGGAAACTGCACTTCTGTCACTTTAGGTCACTTTGCAGGTTCTAGAACTCCAGGAAAATGCAGTCATATAATATGTATTCTTTTGTGTCTGTTTTCTAATTTGTTTGACATTAGTGTATAGGAGATGCATCCATGTCACTGTATGTATCAGGGGTTCCTTCTTTTTCATTGCTGTGTAGTATTTCATTGTGTGGATACACAATTTTTTCATCCATTCTCCTGTGGATGGACATTTGAGCTGTTTCTAATTTGGAGCTATTGTGAATAAAGCTGCTTGTATGTGTCTTTTTGTGAATTTAAGCACTCATTTCTCTCGGGTATATGGTTGTGAGTGGAATTGTTGTGTTGTAGGGTCGAGGTACATTTAACTTTACCAGAAACTGCCAAGAACGTCTTCAAAGCGGCCGTAACATTACATGCCCACAGCAACATATGAGAGTTCTTGTTGCTCCAGGTGCATGTCAACACTTGGTTATGTCTGTCTTTAATTTTAGCCACTCTGGTGGCTATGTACTAGATCTCTTTGCGGTTTTAATTTGTATCTCCACCACCGACTCTTACCTAGATGACTGCACTGATCTCCCACCTGGGGTCCCTGGGGTGACTTCCTGTCCCCTGCGGTCCATCCCGCACTCAGTAGCCAGAGGGACCCTGTTGTCAGGTCAGGACCCTCCTCTTCTCAGAACCCTCCCATATCTCCCAGCTCACTGAAAGTAAAAGCTGAGTTCCTGATGGGTCCTGCTGTGCTCGGGCCTTCCCCCACCATTGTCATCTGTCCCCCCCTTCCCTGGTGCCAGCTCTCCAAAGGCAGCACCTGTGTTTTGCTCCCCGTCGCATACCCATAGCCTAGGTCAGTGCCTGGCACAGAGCAGAGGCTCAATCAATACTGGCTGAACAGCTGAAACGAGTCAGTGGCAGGTAACATGGCATTTAACAGAGCCCCTGTTCTGAATGAGCATGAAACTCATAACGTAGACGTAAGCATTTTAAAGCACACAGTCCAGTGGCACGTACAGCATTCACACTGTCGTGCAACCACCATCCTTGTCTTGTTCCAAATGACAGCAGGTTTGACGTGGCCTCCTCAACTTCTGGTGTGACCTTAACAGTCTCCCCTCTTTATTTTTTTTTTTTTGCGGTACGCGGGCCTCTCACCGCTGTGGCCTCTCCCATTGCGGAGCACAGGCTCCGGACACGCAGGCTCAGCGGCCATGGCGCACGGGCCCAGCCGCTCCGCGGCATGTGGGATCTTCCCGGACCGGGGCACGAACCGGTGTCCTCTGCATCGGCAGGCGGACTCTCAACCACTGCACCACCAGGGAAGCCCTCCCCTCTTTATTTTTTTAAACAACTAAATGTCTTTGAGTTTTCAGCTCCCAGACCTGAGTCTTGCTGTGTCCTGGAGCTCTCTCCTACGGTGTTTACAGATGGTCCAAACGTCCCACTTTGAAGGTTGGCTGACTGGGGGCTCCCATCCCCGTGCCTAGAACGGCCCCCTCCACGTGGCCTTCCCAGGGGCCTGATGCAGAGACTGGGGGCAGGGAAGTGGCTGGTGGTCCCCCCCTCTCCCGCCACCCCCCAACACACACACTGTTGGCCGCTCTGCCTGGGCCCACAGGTCCTCTAGAGGTGGGACAGTCCTGGCCAAACCTGGGCTCTGCCGTCCCACACCCCTACCCGCCTCCCTCACACCCTCGGCCTCCCTGTTTGACCCGCAGGAATCTTTCCTTTCCTTTGGCTGATAACTGGGGGAGGGGAGGACAACCCAATTTATTTGGCAACAAATAAAGAGCTGCCATGATTAAGAGCGGGGGAGAAAGTTTAAAGGAGGAAAAATACCTTGGGTAATGCCATCTCCTGCATCTTTATATTCTGAAGCGGATCGTTCTGGATGCGGGCAGAAGGCCTGATTTAATATCCTCATGGAAAATACTGCACCTGATCCAATTACCACGGGAATTTTGATACAGTCAGCAGTCAGGTTGAAAGATTAAGAGGCACTCACCGTGGGAATAAACACAGAGACTGAATTACCCGGACGCCTCTGGTGGGTGTTAAGCGGTTCGGGTCGCTGTGAGGGCACCTCAGGCCAGGCTGGGGGGCTCAACGGAGGCCAGTCCGCCGCAGCCGGCCCTTCGGCTATGCTTCTCTGTCCCTCGGGCTGCTCTCCACGCTGTACTCCAGGCCGGGAGAAGGCCCTCGGCTTGGGGTCCTGATATGGCAGGCCAGGGCGTCCACACACGTGCCAGGGCCCAAGCAGGCCCTGGAGGTCCTCCTTGATGTCCAGTCCCTCCCCCACTCCACCCTTGCCAAACCCTGTCCAGGCTGCCAACTGAACCAACCTCAACGCACCCAGCTGGCTCCGTTTTCCAGCCACTAGGCTGGCCCAGGCTCCAGCTCCCTCACCTGGACGCCAAAGGCAGCCCCTCTCTGGTCTCCCTGTCTTGTCTTGCTGCCCTCCCATGATGGACGGTTTGCAAACCTAAGTCTAACCATGTCTCTTCCGTGCTCAGAACCCTTCAATCACCTCCAGCTGTTCTCAGGAGAAAGTCCAAAGGCAGGAAACACCTCCAGGGCGCTGCTCATCCTGGTCCATTTACCCGCTCCAGCCCGCCCCCCATCTCCCTCCCTTGCACCCACCCGGCCTCCCCTGTCCCCAGACCAGCCCAGGTCTCCCTGCTGAGTGCACTCCGAGCCCCTGTCCTCTGCCTGCAAAACATTGGCCTTGACAATCATTATTACAAAACCATTTGAGGTCTGTATGTGGAAACCCATCTCCCCCCACTGGATTTGGGTTACACAGAGGTTGGAAGGGCCAGAAGCTACTGAGTCTCTGTCCCATGCTGGCCAGGCAGCCTTGAGCAAGGCTCTAGACTCTCTGAGCCTCAGTTGACTATCTGCACAATGGGACAATAATGTCTCCTTCCCAGAGGTGGGAGGATGCAGGAGATACTGAAGGAAAAGAGGGTGATGAAGAGCCAAAGTCCTGCCACCAGACTCTTCGGGGCCACGTCCCAGCTTTGCCACCCACAGCTCTGCGTCTCAGCCTCCTCATCTGTGAAATGGGTTGTTCTGGCCATCTCATGAGTTAATATCCCTGGTGTTAATAACACCATAGCCGTGTTAGCTTTTGTTACCTTGTTGGGTACCTGGGACACTTCCTAGTTTTGACTGGAGCTCCTTCCCCCCTTGAACGGGAGGGTCCACTAAAGGCCCCGGGGCAGCCCCACCATTAGAGACCAAGGCCAGGATCAAAGGGCCAAGTGTTTCCCGCTGAAGCCAGACTTTAGCCTGTTAACCATAAACCCATGAGTACAGCCAGGCCTGTCGCCTCCAGAGCTCACCTTCGGGAAGGGACATGGCAGGTGGGGTACACGGGAGGGATAAGTTTTGAACGGGGGCAGGAATGTAGGCTTATGATTGGTTTGCTTCCTGGTGACTTTTGTGCACAGAAACGATGACTGAGACAATGACTTTGACTTTAAACATTCAGATTTGATTCCTGAATGTACCATATTAAAAAATGCTGTTCTGGGACTTCCCTGACATTTCAGTGGTTAGGACTTGGCGCTTTCACTGCCGAGGGCGTGGGTTCAATCCCTGGTTGGAGAACTAAGATCCCGTAAGCCACGTGGTGTGGCCAAAAAAAAAAACCAAACACAAAAATGCTATTCTTTCTTAAGTTTTTAAGTTCACCTTACATCTTACTATTCTATTTCTATTTCTATATTTATAAATGTAGCACAACTGAACAATCTCTTTTAAGGGCCATTTGATTACTTTTTGGTCCCATTTACAAAACTAGTTAATCAAACTCCTTTAAGCATTTGAAACTGCATAAATAAATTGAATATATCCAGATTTCTTTTAAGTACTTCAACGACCTGACTGAGAAGGCAGCCTCTCAGCAAAATTAAGTACATCCTTTGCACATCTAATACACGGAATTCGTAAATGTGATAAACTCCAGCACTGTTTACAAACTTCCTTAGAGTATAACCTGAAATCCCAAGTCTAAATCAAGTACTCAATTTCATATTTTAAATTCGAATTGCAAGGCTTGACTAGTGCTTTAATCAGCAAATACTGAAACTTACAAATGCTTAAGCCACCCAACCTGCACACACTAAAGACAAAGATATTAATGTTGTTGTTTTGATCCTCTTAAAAGTGCCTTTTTTTTTTTTTTTTTCTTTCCTGTGGCTGCACCATGCGGCATGCGGGATCTTAGTTCCCTGACCAGGGATCGAACCAGTGTCCCCTGCAGTGGAAGCACGGAGTCTTAACCACTGGACGGCCAGGGAAGTCTCAAAGGTGCCTATTCTTAATTCTAAAGCTTCTTGAGGCTGAAAGACGCTACCCCAGCCTGGAAAGGTCAGGTTCCCGGGGCTTCCCGGCTGGTGGGGATGTGCCCCTGGGCCCTTCATTCTCCTCTCTGCTCAGCCCAGCCTGAAGCCCCCCATCCTGTCCTCCCCCTCCCCAGTAGATTGGATTCAGCTAATCAGTTGACTGATTCCTTCTGTCCTGAGCTCTTCATATCCCTCCTCTCAGTTAGGGCTGCTGCCATGGAGGACTCCTAATGACAGGTGATTGGATTCTGTGTGTCTCTCAGGGATTCTGTCACAGTTCTGAGGTCACCACAAGGACAGGAGGTGGGTAGGAAGCCTGGCCACCACCCAGGAAGAGGCCCAGAGTAGGAGGAGGGGGTGGTCATGAGGAGACTGGGGCTCTCCGAGGTCCGTGGACCCTCATGGAGACTCCAGTGTCCCCACCGTTAATTGCAGGCCCTGCATCCCCTGCTGCTGAAGCCGTGGAAACTTGGGGCGGCTTGAAGAAGGCAGGCTCTGGGGAAGACCCTGGGCTTTGAGTCACAGCAGCCTGGCAGGATCGCACTGCCTCACCCTCCCTGCTGAGTGCTGTGGGCAGCAGTAGCTCACTCTCTGAGCCCCACCCGTTATACAAACCAACCGCAGACAGGGTCTAATGCTTCCTCCTGGCCTTCGCTGCTGCAACACTGAACAGGGGCTGGTGGCCCGCAGGCTCTCCGTAAACATCAGTCCCCTTCCCTTCCAGAGGGTGGGGTGGGGACAGAAACAGACCTGGCATCCACCGTAGCCCCTTTCATCGACCGAGCGCTTCCTAGGTGCCAGGTTCACGGGAGGGACTGTCCGCGCTGTCTCTTGATTGATGTCTCAACAACCCCATGAAGGCTGTAACTGGTGTCTGGTCAGTCCTGGGGCTCAGCGAAGCTAAGTAACTTGCCCGACGTCACACAGCTTAGAAACAGCGGAGCTGAGGTTCGGACTCAGGCAGGTCTGACCCCTCGGGCCCCTGGTCTTGGCCCCTGTGCTGTCCTTCCCCAGGGCTCTGGACCTCCAAATTCAGGCCTGGGCTCAACGAGGCAGCAAGCAGCAGGAGGAGGCAGCCATGACCGAGCTCTGTCCACGGTGGAGAGGATTTCGTTCCATCAGCTCGTCACCCCCTCCTCAATTATCTTGCCACCGGGAACCTGCGAGAATCAAATCTGCTGCAAAGGCAGCGGCTCGCAGATGAAAGCTGCAGCTTGCGAGCCGGGCTGACAGCCCCGTGGCGGGGGCGCCCGCCGTCCCAGCCTCTCCTGGCGGGACCCGCTGGAGGGTGGGCACCGCGGGTGTGGGTGGGGTCGCCCCTCCAGCCTCTCCTCCCTGCCCGCCGGTGGTGGGCAGGGAAGGTTGTCTTGGTAACTGGGGCTGAGTTGATGTTAGTCATCTTCTGGGAATTTTTTTCCCTGTGATGAAAGGTGGAGCGAGGGGCGTGCGGCAGGGGGAGGGGTGGGGGGAGAGACCGAGGAGGCTGACGCCCTCCTTCCACGGCACTGCTGACTTCATAAGAAAAAAGGCAGCTCCGATGGTGCAGGAAACACCAGCTGCAGGTTTGAGATGTGGCCTGGGGGCCGGGGAAGCCAGGCCCAGGTGTGAGGAAAGTCCTCAGGTCCCAAATACCCCCCGGGCGGGGACAGAGCCTTGGAGGCACCAGTGAGTCGTGGCTCCTAAGAGGTGGGCACGGCCGGCCAGTGGTTAGAGTTCAGCTCTGGTTGGCCGTGAGTCCCCTCTTTTCACAGGCTGGGCGGCCTTTTCCTCATCAGAACCGGGGGAGTAGCAGCATCCCTCCCCGGGGTTGGGGGGTGGGGGTTGAGTGAGAGAGTACAGTGAGGCCCTTAGTGGGGCGGCCCCATCCACTGCCCTCGTCGTGGATGTGGTGGGGTGTGGCCTCGCCCCAGCCTGACCTTTTCTTTTCTTTTTTTTTTTTTTTTTTGGCCGTTCCACGCGGCACATGGGATCTTCGTTCCCCAACCAGGGATTGAATCCACGCCCCCTGCATTGGAAACGAGGAGTCTTAATCACTGGGTCACCAGGGAAGTCCCTCCTTTTCTTTCTTTTGAACCAGTTTGCAGAAGTGCAAAATCATCTCCCTTGGACTTGGAAGAGAGGCTCACCACGGCCTGCTCTGGGGCAAGGGCACGTTCCTGCCTTGATCCCTTATTCACTTATGTCTCTCTTTACAGACGTGGCCACAAGCCCCGGGAAGACTATATGACTTGCCCTGGGCTCCCCAGCCAGTTGAGTCTTCTCTGGCCGAGGTGGGTGGCCCAGGGTGGGGATGAGGTCCAGGTGGCCCCCGCCGATGGCTCTTTTTTCTGACAGCCCATCGGCTCTGCCGTCTGTGCAGAGACCCTCAAGTCCCCCTGCAATGAGGATGGCTTCACAGTAAAATGCCCACACTCTCTAACCCAGAGCCCCACGTGGCCTAGACCACATCTCCAGGAAATGACCATGTCAGAGGCCAAACCCACTCTCGTAACTGACCACCCCCCAAGGCACCAACGCGCGGCCTGAGAGTCAGAGGGGCTGTTAAATCACACAGCCAAGGATGAGAACTCCTCTGACGGGAAGGGGTGGGTGGCACGGGGCTCAGAGGGGCTACAGACGTTTTCTAAAGCTGCTTCTGCTTAACCACTGTGCAGGTGACCCGGGACACCCCCCCCACTGCCCGAGGGGCAGTGCCTCGTTCCTGAGTATCCATACCGACAGGACTGCTATGCATTCCACAGCAATCGGAAGAGATTTCATTTAGTGAGCGCTTACTGTGTGCCAGGCCCTACGCTAAGGCCCTTCGTGCTAATTGCACGCAGCAGGGAATGTTATGTCTGTCCATTTTACAGGTGACGTAAGTGAGGCTCGGAGGGGCAAAGTCACCTGCTGTCTCAGGCGAGGTCTTCCAGGAGCAGAACTGAGTCAAGGATTTCAGGGCAAGTGATTTTATGAAGGAAGTGCTCCCAGGAGAAGCCAGGAGGAGTCGGGGAAGCAGGACGGGGAGGGAGAGAAGGCAGACAAGGGTGTGATTTCAGGTGAGGCCCGGACTCAGCCTGGTCCCGTGAGGAGCACTGGAGCCGGGTTTGTACCCTTGGCCTTTGCCTCATCCCAGGACCAGGCTGGGCTTCTGTACCCACCCACCAGCCAGTGGCTGTAAACTGTTATCAGCAAAGCCAGAGAAGCTGGCAGATGGGCAACAGCGCCAGTAAAGGGGCCTCTGGGGACCCGGCCGAACACCAAAGTCTCCATCTTACTTGCTGTAAGTCACACGTCTGGAAAGTGGCAGAGCCAGGATGCATACCCAGTCCAGCCAGGCGCTAAGCCCTGGGTTCTCACCCACTGCCCTGCATGGGCTCTCCTGGGGCTGGCATGTCCTCACTCAGAGGCCGGCGTCCCCTCTGTTCCCTGCTCTCTACTAGAAAGCCACGGGGCTTATCGTAGGTGCCGAAGTGACACGCCTTCATTATCCCACATACTGTATCATGTCTAATACACGTCTCGCCGTGGAAAATGTAGCTCAGGGCCTCATGTATCCTTTATGCAATGGGACTCTCGGCGGGGATACAGTGGGTGAGCCTTGGATATATAGCCATACGGCCCTGCACCCTCGGAGAACTCCCCGCAGAGGGACAATTAGACGCCCCTGAATTAGGGCCCCTCTCCTTGCCTGGCAAAGCGAACAAACAAACGAGTGGATTTAAAGAAAACGATTCTGTAAATGATGTGACCGTCGGCCCATGGATGTGGCCGGGTGACTGAGGTTTGGATCAAGCCGCGCAGTTGAGGGAGGAGGAAACAGAGGGGCAGGGACAGGGAGTCACTCCTGGAAGAGTCGTTCCTGCCTATACGGGGCATCGGCTCCAGGCAAGGCAGCTGCCATCCTCACAGCGCCCTGGGAAGTGTGATCCATCACCCCGCTTCTGGGGGCTGTGTCACCTCTCGAAGTTAGACGCAGACGTGTGGCTTGCTCTGGCAAAGGAAAGCTGACGGGGAGGTAGGGGGCCACTTCTGAGCCAGAGCAGGTACATGTGGGTGTGGGACCCCCGGCTGTGCTCTCCCTCCAAGTGGTAGAGCTTCCATTCGCCTCCTTCCCAGAGCTTTTAAGCCAAGGCAATTCTGGGCTTGTTACCAGCCAGTCCTGCTGATGGGGCATTTCACAAATAAGCAAACAGGCTCAGCGGCCAGAGGAGACTTGCCCGAGGTCACGCCCCTGGAAGTGGGGCGGCAGGACCCGGATCCAGTCCCTTCAGCAGCCTCAGCCCAGCTCCCTTCTATCCCTGGGAAAATCTGGGCTTGTTTCAGTCCCTCAAAACGCCCCCCACAGGCTGTTCCCACTGCCTGGAACACTTGTCCCTGCGATCTTACCTCACTCTCACACTTCCTTCAGGCCTCATCTCAGGCGTCTAAGGGGCCTCTGCAGTAGAAAAGCAGTAAACGTGAGGGTGGAGGAGCCCCAGGGCCCAGAGTCGGGGCCCAGGACCCGTGGGTGCACACATGTGAGCGTGTGTGTGTGTGTGTGTGTGTGTGACCTCCATCCTCCCTAACACCCCTCCGCACACGCTCTAGTCTCTGCCCAGGCCCTGTCCCCACTGCGTCAAGCCATGCTTGCTCCCAGCCCACCTCCCCTACTTGAACAGAAGCTCCATGCGGGCGGCGACTTTGCCTTTTTACTGTGTGTCCTTAGAGTCTTGCCTAGTGCCTGGCACAAAGGAGGCATTTAAATAGTCACTGGATGAATGAATGAATGAATGAATGAATGAATGCCTTGTACGGATTGACACCTCGAGTGGCCATGAGTCAATGAAGATATATTTGAATTTCTCTGCCTGGCCCAGCTGGGACACAGACCCAGCTGCCCCTGTCCTGGGGTCCACACCCAGGCCAAGACCCGCCCCCCCTCATGGACGAGCCATGTCCTTCATAGGGCAACACCCTTCGTGAACTCGACCTTCCTGCCCACAGTCCTGGCAGCGCCTGGTGCCCCCGTGCTCGGGGTCTGTGTTCTCTGAAGTTCATGTGCAGAATCCCTTGTGTCCCCCAGGAGTCAGACCTCCTGCCTTGAGCATGTGCCTCACGCTGGTTCTGGGTAGTAAAGACCTTGGCCTTTGGAGCCAGAGAGACCTCCCTTCCAGTCCCTCTTACTAGCTGTGTGACTTTGGACAAGTCACTGGACAACTCAGTGGAAGCCTCAGTCTTTTCCTCTGTAAAATGGGTATAAAATGGAACCACCTCCAAGGGCCATTATGAGGATTTGGGGAGCCAACTTCCAGAGTCTGAAGTTGTTACTATTATGACCATGGCCACCCAGCCCTGCCCTTTGGACCTGCTCCCCCAGGCTGGTACCGCTGACCACGAGAGATTCACAGGGTGTTAAAATGTTAAAATGGACTGGCCCTCTGCGGAAACTGCCTCTCCCACCGAGGGGCCTTGATGGTGGAGTGTTTCACATCTGGCAGAAACCACTCACCTGTCTGCATTCTCAAGGAAGACGTACCTGTCGAAGGTGTGACACCACCATCACTGGAGAGTGCTCCCACCCCGGGAGCCCGTGTGGCCTCCCCTTGGGAGAGGGGCCACGTCCCACCAGGCTGGCAGCTATCAGGTGACGGCCTGAGGGATCATTAGGTGAACCTTCTCTCTGAGCCCAGGCAGGGCTTGAGAGAGAAAGTCTTGGTCACGTTTCCAAACCTGTGATCCTCTGGCCACGATCACCTACAACGAGCAGAAGTCCCCGGAGTTTGGGCAGGAGTGAGTGTGAAACGTGGGCTGGCCCAGAATTTGAATTTATGACCCAAAGCAAAAGGTGGGAGCGGCCGGAATGGCCAGGGTTCGTGGCCTGGTGGACATTGCTGTCCTGGCTCCTGCTGCCCCATGGGAGCTCCCCGCGGCCTCCCACTTGCCTGGGACCAAGGCAGGGGAGTCCCCACCATGGGACCGTCGTGGGGCTGCCTCTGTGTCTCCCGCTCCCCTGTCTCCTCCCGTGTGGGCAAGGCTGCGAAGGGAGGGCTCACAGGTGACAGCACGGCTCAGGGAAAGGCTGTGTGGTCCCCAAGGAAGCCCCGGAGAGGCAGGTCCTCCTACATGGAGCTCTGGAAGCATTTCCACCCCTTCCTCAATGGGTGCCCGCTTGGGGCCAGTGGGGATAGCACGGGGATGCATGCAGACATGACTGGCCGCAGCTGCAGGGCGCAGAGTGAGCCGGCCTTGGCCACGGGCTGTGATGGACGTTCAGGGGCCGGCACGGGCTGTCAGGGAAGACTGGACCCAAGGATCAACCAGAGTTACAGTCAGCTGCTGATGACGGGCAGGGAAGAGTGGTCTAGGCAGAAGGGCAGCTTGTGCAAAGGCCCTGAGGAGACAGAGACGCAGAGTATCTGCGTGTAGTGTGTGTGTAGGGAAGGCTGGGTGGCTGCCCCTGGCGGGGCGGGGGTGGGGGGAGGAGTGAGACACGGGGCTGGAGAGGTGGGCACAGCAGCCCCACAGGCACGAGTCTGGGCTTTGTCCTGGAGGTGGGGCGGAGCCAGGAAGGGAGGGGGTCGCCCCTCCTGTCCCACCGGGGAGGTGGCAGGGTCTGCACTGAAGGGTCCCAGCTGTGGCCACAGCTATGCCCCCAGCCTCCAGGCCTGATGGAGGGCCTGTCATTTAAACAGCCTGGGGATACGCAGGAGGTAGAGGCTGGGGCCGATGGGAGGCTGCTGGAAGCAGGGGACCCCCCCCCGCCAGCCCCAGGGTGGGCAACTACGCTCTGGAAGAAAGCCGGGCTGTGTTAGCAGCCAGGGACTTGCTGCTCTGGGGCCTCAGTGAACCCCGGTGCCCGCAGACCTAGGTCAATTCCTCTTCCCCGCGGCACGCCGGGAGGGGGTCAGCCCTGGGTGGCCTGCAGGGGACCCCCTAGCCGTGGTGCTGGGACCATTGCTTCTCCCTGCACACCACTCCCTTCTACAGCGATGCTTCCTGGAGTGGCCCTGCCCTGCCACCGTCGCTGTCACTGTCACAGGCGACGGCTGCCCACAGCCTGGGAGCCGCAGGGGCTGGCGGAGACCTCAAGAAGGCTGGTGTGGCATCTGCACAAATGGGGAGTGGACCCGGCACCCCTCCGGCTGGGCCCCCAGTGGGCTGTGCTACCCGAGGCCCCAACCCGCCTGCTGGAATTTCAAAGGCAAATGTTCTGAGAGATAATGAGGCTTAATAAGCCAGGCTGATCGATATTCCACTGAAGGAGAGGGACAGAGGAAGGGGGAGAGACTGACCCAGAGAGACACGAGAGACCTCGGGAAACACAGATTAACAGAGCCGAAAACAGAGAGAGATACTCATACACGGAGAGATACGACCCAGAGAGATACAGGCAGAAATCCAGAGACAGAGGGATGGAGAGAGGCAGACACAGATAAATACGTAACACGGAGACACACAGAGATACAGCACAGAGGAAGGGAGAGACTGAGACCCCCACCACGACACATACACCCAGAAACAGAGACAGGGACACAGGGGTCACCCAGAGAACGGGGGACACCGGAGATCCGGGGCGCTGCGGGGAGTAGAGCTATGGGGTCTGAGCCTCCTCAGGGGAGCCTGGGTGAGGCTGCTGAAGTCCTAGGGCCACTGTCATCCCAGCTCTGGGGTCTTGTCCTTGGTCCTCAGGTGAGGGGTGTGTGTGTGGTCAGCTCCCCCTGCCCCTGTGCTCAGGACACAGAACGATGGACCACCTGACGGCAGTGCCTGAGGTCGGAGGGATGGGCGGGGCTGTGACCTCCCACCCCAGGCCAGCTCACCACTCTCCTGCCTCAGTTTCTATATCTGCAAAATGGAGGGGGAGGCCCCAACTCTTGCCTCCAGGGTGGTCTCGAGGGTTAAACGAGGTGAAGACGATGAGAACCACTAGTCCAGCAGCAGCTACCCTTTCCGGAAACTTCTGATGCGCCAGGTCCATCTGGGGGCCTGAGGACCTTCGGAGTGAGGCACAGAGACCCCGTTTCCAGATGAGAACACGGAGGCCAACAAGAGAAGTGACGCGACCGAGGCCACAGAACTACCTCCGCAGAGATGAGATGGGGACACGGACCCTTCTTGTTCTTTCCATTTTTAAATCTGTTTCTACCACCCAAGTCCTAGGAGCAGGCGGACCAAGCAACCCAAGTCCTTTGTTAAGAATGGGTGAACGAATAACCAAGACATGGAAGCAACCTAAATGTCCGTCGACAGAGGAATGGATAAAGAAGATGTTGTACATGTATACAATGGAATACTACTCAGCCATTAAAAGGAATGAAATAATGCCATTTGCAGCAACATGGATGAACTGTCATACTAAGTGAAGTAAGCCAGACAAATATCATATGATATCACTTACACGTGGACTCTAAAAAAAAAAAAAATGAAACAAATGAACTTATTTACAAAACAGAAACAGACTCACAGACATAGAAAACAAACTTATGGTTACCAAAGGGGAAAGGGAAGGTGGGGGAGGGATACATTAGGAGTTTGGGATTAACATATGCACACTACTGTATATAAAATAGATAATCAACAAGGATCTGCTGTATAGCACAGGGAACTCTACTCAGTACTCTGTAATAACCTATATGGGAAAAGAATCTGAAAAAGAATAGATACCTGTGTATGTATAACTGAATCACTTTGCTGTACACCTGAAACTAACACAGCATTGCAAATTAACTATACTCCAATTAAAAAAAAAATAGGCAAATGTCCACCACCAGGGGCAGAGAGCCATTCACTCATTCATGCCCCCGTCCACGCACTCATTCATTCACTCACTCACTCATTCACTTTTTTTTTTTTGCAGTATTATAAATAATCTTATTGCAATTGATTTGTAACACTTGCCCAAAAAGACATATTTCATTAGAAAAATAATTTTTCTTGACTGATTAAAGAAATATAAAATTGGAATAGTCCTATAACAATTTTCATAGTATTTAGAAGTCTTTTCATAGAAAAAACTTCAAATCCAGATAATTTTACAGATGAGCTTTTTCAAATTTTCGAGGAACATACAATTTTATTTTTATTTATTTATTTATTTATTTATTTATTTTTTTTAACATCTTTATTGGAGTGTAACTGTTTTACAATAGTGTGTTAGTTTCTCCTTTACAACAAAGTGAATCAGTTATACATATACATATGTTCCCATATCTCTTCCCTCTTGCGTCTCCGTCCCTCCCACCCTCCCTATCCCACCCCTCTCATGGTCACAAAGCACAGAGGTGATCTCCCTGTGCTATGCGGCAGCTTCCCACTGGCTATCTAATTTACATTTGGTAGTGCATATATGTCCGTGCCACTCTCTCACTTCGTCACAG
The DNA here is from genome assembly GCF_002837175.3 of Physeter macrocephalus. Classification (NCBI taxonomy): domain Eukaryota; kingdom Metazoa; phylum Chordata; class Mammalia; order Artiodactyla; family Physeteridae; genus Physeter; species Physeter macrocephalus. The sequence goes on from NC_041226.1 coordinate 86,668,177, forward strand.
CTTACCCTTCCCCCTCCCCATGTCCTCAAGTCCATGCTCTAGTAGGTCTGTCATTCACTTCTTGAACATGTGTGAGTTGTCTGGCTAGTGTAGATTACTGATAAACAGTTTTGGAAACTAGGCATCTCCCGTCCCTTCCACTGTTCCTCAGAGGCTGTTCTGAGTGTTCTTGACCATCCTCGGATTGCTGGACCTCAGGCCTCCTTCTCCGAGCTCAGAAACCGCGTGGAGCCTCTTCTGTGCAATGTTACCCCGGCTGGTACACCCTGAAGGAGGGAGGGGAGGGGAGGCTGGAGCTGGGCATCCATCTTGGGGGTCCTGCCTGCCGCACCCCATCAGATCAGGCCTGGGCAGCAACGTGCAGGCTGCCCTTCCAACCACCACTGGGAGAGTCTGCTGGATGCCCACCCCGTGCCAGGCCCACGCGCGGCCCCCTCTCTGCTTTGCCACCGCAGGACGGAGCGCGCCTTCACGGCTTCATTTAAAAGCTGGGAGAGGGAGGTGTCACATCTGAGGTCGCAGAGCTTGTGGTGGCAGAACTGGGACCCCAGCCCGTGCTCTGGGCCCCCTTCCCGCCCGTGCCCCTAACCCATGTGTCCTCGCTCAGGGCCTGCACAGGTGCGGCCACTTCAGGCTCATCTCTGGGGCTTGGCCCTGCAGTCCTGCCTCTGCTTGGAGCAAAAGGTCTTCGCCACCCTGGTCTACGAATCGTCACCCTAAGCCAGCTAAGCAGCGGTTCGACTCTGCCCGCCCCTTCTCTGCAGACTGCCAGCTCGACGGCGCAGCCTTCCTGTCATAGCGGGCGGCGTCCATGCTGCTCGGCCCCAAGGGCTCAACAGAACAGAGGGTTGGAGGGAAGCTGCTCCCCTCACTGTCTTATTCCCCCACCCATGAGCTTCCTCTCCAAACATACGCTTCCTGAGGCCCCTCCCTTAGGTGGCCGCCACCCAACCCTGGCTGTACATCAGAGGTCCAGATTCCTGGGTCTCACACGGCGCAGTCAGTCCAGTTCCACCAGCCCGGATATCTCCTGGTATTCGTTTACGGTGGTAAAATACACAAAACATAAAATTTACCGTTTTAACCATTTTAAAGTGTACAGTTCAATGGAATTCAATACTTCTACAGTGCTGTGCAACCATCTCCACTATCTGGTTCCAGAACTTTTCCATCACCCCAGTGGAAACCCATAAAGCAGTCAGTCTCCATTCTCTCCTCCTCCAACCCCTCCCCCCAGCCTCTAGCAACCACTTATTCTACTTTGTGTCTCTGCGTATTTTGCTATTCTGGGTATTTCGTATAAATGGAATCGTACAATATTCAGCCTTTTGTGTCTGGCTTCTTTTACCTGCCATGATGATTTTGAGGTTCATCCGCGTTGTAACATGTATCAGAACGTCATTCCTTTTTATGGCTCAGTAATTTTCCATTGTATGGATGTACCCTATTTTGTTCATCCGTTCATCCATTGATGGACATCTAGATGGCTTCCATCTTTTAGCTGCTGTGAATAATACTGCTAAGAATGCGGGTGTACAAACACCTATTTGAGACCCTGCTTTCAGTTCTTTGGGGAATATATTTTTCTTGGAATATACCCAGAAGTGGAATTGCTGATCATACAGCAGTTCTGTTTTTAATTTTTTAAGGAACCAGCATTTTACATTTTTACCAGCGGTGGGCAGGAGTCCAATTTCTCCACACCCCCACTAACACTTGTTATTTTCTGTTTTATTTTGTTTTGTTTTTAATCATAGCCATCCTAATGGTTGTGAAGTGGTATCTCCAGTTTTGATTTTCATTTCTCTGATGGACGTCTCTCATTCCTTTTTCTTGCTGTGGCTAGAACTTCTAATACTACATTGAACAGATGTGGTTAAAGCAGTCAACCTTGCCTTGTTCGTTTACTGTGGTTTGGCCCCCAGAATTTTTTCAGGACCTGGGTGATTCTGATGGGCAGCCTGCGGTATAAACTCCTAGCTTGCTTTGGTCAGTGTTTCCCCACCTTATCCCTGATTCTCATGGCAGTCTTTTGAGGTCCTGTTTGTGTACCCACTTTACACTAAGAGAGAAAACAGATGCCCAGAGGTGAGGATTCTCCACAGGACGGGTGGCGGGCAGCAAAGCCAGGAGGGCCCAGGCAGGGTAACAGGTCTCCGCTGGCACCTGTTCTGATTGGTGGAACAAAGAGGAACAGGTTGCTGTATATCTGAAAGGTCACCAACCCTGGCCCATGTCTGCCTGACTCCAGAGCCCTTTGCTCCCCCGTCTCCAGGCACCATATGGTAGCCCGGGGGTTGGCAAACTACAGCCCAGAGTTAAATTCGACTCCAGCCTGTGAGCTAAGGGCGCTCATATTTTTAAAGGGTTGCCAAAAGAAATCAAAGATGTACGTGCAAAGCCTAAAGCATTCCCTGCCAGCCCTTTACAGGAAAAGTTTGCTGACCCCAGCTTTGCCCAGAGGAGAAACTCTTACGGAGGAGCCCCCCCATCCTCAGGGCGGGGGTGGGTGCGTGAGGTCTGGGGCACAATCCGCACCCTTGGGCGGTGTCTCCCAGCTGGGCCTTGTCCAGGGCCCAGGCGCTGGCCGAGGGGCTGGGCCTGGGTCCCCCGTGCCAGATGTCAGCACTCCGCAGCTCACCCCTCCCTCATCCCAGGAGGTGAAACATGTGACACCTTTAGCGGGACATTAAAGTTTCATGGGGACGATGCCTATTTAATGGGGCTTAACAAAGCATTCTTAAAGGCGGCCCAGACAGCCCCCCAGGGGCGGGGGCAGGCTGCAGGCGAGCCGCCCTGCCCACGGCAGCCCGAGCGCTCCCTCATCTGTCTGCGGAGGACAACCTGGCATTCCAAGCTCCTGATGGGGCCAAGTGCAGGCCCTTTCATTATTAATATTAATATTAATAATATTAATATTATGAGGATGTCTGAGGGGCTGCGTGGGCAGGGACGCAACTCAGGCTGCCTGGTCCCTTTCCAAGCAGCCCCCAGCCTGTGGCACAGATGCGGGAGGCCTGCCCCTCGTTCCCCCCACTTCTCCCTCCATCCTCTGACCCCCCACTAGTGTCAGGGGCCACTGCTGAGGGTGGAAGGTCAGCTGGAGGCATCCTTAGGAGAGAGGCACAGGGACAGCCCCCCGGGGGCTTTGCTTGCGATGGGTCCCAACCATTGACTCTGAGAGCAGTGTCTGAGAATCAGAGGTCACAGATTCTCAGATTCACGGCATCTTGGAAGGGCTGCTACGGACTCTCCGGCATCTAAATGGCCCTGGCAGCTGTGAGTTCTGACGAAGTCACGTGAGCCACAGGACTCACTTTGCTGTTCCCCACCATCCACACGACTTTGTGGCTGCAGCCTACTCTCAGAGCCACCCAGACCCTGGGGGCTTCCCACAAGGAGGCCACCCGTCCTTACTGATGTCCCGCACCGGCCACCTGATGAAGGAAGCTCCCCTCGGCCAAGCGGCAGGCGACCTGCCCAGGATGGCGACCTAGGATTCTCAAGCTGGGAGTCCCTGAGACTCGGCCCCGGGATCTTGCACCCATGATCACCCCGCGTGCGGTGATGATACACGCCCTGCACCTGCAGTCCAGCACCTGGACCTCTAACTGCATCCTCTAACTTGCCGCATGGAATGGTTCAAGGGCTCCCCCAACCCACTGTGGCAGTAGGAAGCTTCAGATCTGCCCACCAAGCCTGCTTCTCACCCGGGTTTCCTGTTGAAGTGACTAGCACCCCGTCATTGAAAGGCCTGGGCCAGATGCCGGCGTGAGGGTCACTCATGACGCCCGCCTCTCCTTCACCTGTTTCCGACGCTGTCCTTCCTAAGTGCCTGCAACTCTGTCCTCCGCACTCCCTCTCCTCTCCCCAGGCTGGCCCAGGGGGCCAGCACCTCTTCTGGCCCCTGTGCAGCCCCTGGCTGGCCCCCAGTCCGTCTCCCATCACCATCAGAGTGGACTTCCAGAAGCGCCAGCTGATCGCATCAAGCCCCTGTTTAAAACCATCAGTGAGTTCCCAGTTCTCTCCCCAGCAGGGCTTGCAGGGGACACAGAGTCTGGTCTCTTTGCCCTGCAGCCCCCATTACACACCCTTCCCCTCTCCTCCCCTCCCCCACTGTCCCCCACCACCCCAGCACAGGGGCCTGGCTGCCTCCTCTCCTCACCTGTAACACCTGTTAGCCTTCCCGTCTCGTCCGCTCCTTGTCGCTTCCTCAGGGGACCCTTCCTGACCAGGTCAGACCCCCAAGCAAGTTCCCGCCCTGCTGGGGTCTCTCTCCCTCAGGACACATCACAGAGGGCACTTGATAGCTCTCGGGGGACACCCCCCCACCAGCTGACCCCCCCAGTGCCCGAGGCGTGCTGGCTCCACTGTAAGATCCCTGGCATCACCCAGGAAGCTGGCTTCAGGCCGAGATGCGACATGGGCCACCCCCTTCCGTGCCAGTTATTCAATCTCTATTTATTAAGCACCTGCTTTGCGCCAGGCCTGGTCCCCTGGGTCCCAGAGCAGCACCGCGTAGCCCCAAGCGTCCCAAGGTCCGCCCTCGGAAGGGCCCCTTCCTCGGAGCAGACACGCCAACTCCCACCTCCTTCAGTCACCTCCACCCGCTGACATCTGGGGCCCCTGCTCAGCTGGTTATAGACACGCACAGAGTTGACGGCCAGGCCGGCAAGGAGCCCAGGCTCCCTTGGAATCTGAGGGGCTCGCCCATTGTCCTAGAACCCGAGGGCTTTCCAACGTGCACAAGTGTGGGTGTTACGTCTGCAGAGCATCCATCCAGGCCAGGGGTTAAAGGCGTCTCACAATCTCAGGTTCTGTGGAGCGGCTTTGGGGGTGCTGAAAGCAGGAGGGGCTGAAGGAGGAAACTGGGAGACCAGGAGGGGGCCAGGGGCCTTCAGTACCCCCTGCCCCCCAGCCCAGAACAACTCTGCTCTTAGACTGCGGGGTTCCTTAAAAGATCTCCTTTAAACAGAGCGTTGCAGCGAAAATCGAACCCAGAGACCTCATTTGAAGATGGGAAAAGTGTAGCTGGGCCTGGGGGAGGGGGCACCGGGTTGGGGGCTCCTCCTGGTCCCAGCCACATCCCAGGCTAGCAGGGACCCAGCAGCAGGGATGGGAGTTAGCAGGAGAAGGTGGGAGCAGGGGGGCTTGGCTACATCTGGAGTGGGTGTCAGTCTCTGGCTCTCCACCCAGGAGGCAGCAGGTGTCCTGGCAGCCTCTCCAGCCCCCTCTGTGTTTCCACCCCCTCCCAGATACCCCACACCCACCCTCCAAGACGGCACAAAGCAATCAGCCGTCCTCACGTTTGGGAAGAATTACCAAATTCCTTTGCCATTTGTTATCTCTGTTTAAAAAAAAAAAGATGATCCCAAACATCCTGGGAGGCCCATGATTTCATGATTCTAAGATCCTCTGGTCCCCAGATTCAGTAGTTGGAAGATTCCAGGAGCAGGAGATTCCCATTCAGTGACTGGTCCCGGGGCCCCCAGCCCTGTGGACGGCAGAGCCCATCCTGGCCTCTGCCCACCTGTTCTCTCTGCCCTGGCCTGAGCCCTCCCAACCAGTCATGAGAGCTGAGCAACAACTCCAGGGCAGGATCCCGCCTGCTGGCCTCCGGGGAGAGGAGGCCAGACACCCTCACTCTGCCCCCACATCAGGGTCCAGAGGAAGCCTCTCCTCCGGGTCACCATGCTTGAGGGAGCTGCGTGGAGCTGTCAGAGCCCATGACCACAGCTCTCTCCTCTCCTTCTCGGCCTTGGAGGGCCCCCTATTCCCGTCACAGCCTGGGCGGGCAGCCCAGGCCCCGGCCCCTGGAGCACAGACCAACCACACCCCACCCTGGTTCTCGTATACCCCTTCTCTTGGGGCCTGAGGTGAGAACTGACTTTTCCTTTCCTGGCAGAGACTCAGGGTGGAACCACCTCTCAGCCCACTTTAGTCGGGGCAGTTTAGACCCGAGTTGCTCAGGACTAGGCAGAACTCTCCACGGAAGCTTCTGGAATTGGAGGCACGCTCAAGTCCCATTTCACCCCCCATTCACCATCATCGTCCCTGGAACCAATCTCCCTCAGGGGCCTCTGGGGTGGGGTGACCAGGGTCTGGGGCAGGATCCTTGAGTTCCTGGCCAAATCGTATCCTGCAGAGTCTGTCTCGCCCCCTTTTCCAGGTGCCTTTGGGGCTGGAGCCCTGGGGTAGCCATATCCATGGCTTACCCCATCCTGGTCCTCTGTGAGCCCTCTTAGGTTTGATGTTGATAATTTATGGAAAAGGGGGCTGACTGGCGGGCAGGGGGAGGAGGGAGGCCAGCAGGAAATCTGGGCTAAAGATAGGCCCTTGCTTCATAAGCAGGTCCCACTGGGCGGGCCTGAGCTGGGATGATAATCCAGGTGTTAACACTGGGCCCTGTGAGCTGGGTAGAGAGCTCTAATGCTCAAGGGCTCACTCAGATTCAGCCCAGGCCCTGGGGGTGTACCTGATGGTCTATGGGGAGAGTCGGGTTGGGGTGAAAGCAGGGGAATGAGGACTTTTGTGTAAAAGTAATGGGGAGGTGTGGTGGGGGTGGTGAAGGTGGTGATGGTGGTGATGGTGGTGATGGCGATAGTGGTGGTGATGATGGTGATGGTGATGATGGTGGTGATGGTGATGGTGGTGATGGCGATAGTGGTGGTGATGATGGTGGTGATGGTGGTGGGGGTGGGGGTGATGGTG
>NC_041226.1:86675222-86709980 GCF_002837175.3 Physeter macrocephalus
GTGATGATGGTGATGGTGATGATGGTGGTGGTGGTGATGGTGGTGATGGTGGTGATGATGGTGATGGTGGTGATGATCGTGGTGGTGGTGATGATGGTGATAGTGGTGGTGATGGTGGTGATGAGGGTGATGATGCTGGTAGTTATCTTGGTGGTGGTAGTGATGGTGATGCTGAGGGTGGTGATGATGGTGGTGGTGGTAATGGTTGTGATGATGGTGGTGGTGGTTGCAATGATAGTAACAACAGCAGCCAAAATTTATTGAGCCCTCCCTGTGTGCCAAGCCCTGTCCTAAGGAGTCGATGAGGCTTATCCCATTGCATCTTCATGGCCACCCAAGAAGGTGTGGCTTCTTGTGTTATCATCCTATTTACAGATGATAAAATTGAGGCTCAGACTGGCAAAGTCAACTCCTCAAGATCACGGTCAGTTGGTAAGTGGTGAGGTAGGGACAGGAACCCGTGTCTGCCTGCCTACATAGCACTGCATTAACCTCTCATATTTGGCGCCCCCTGCAGGGACAGAAGGTGGCAGACCTGCTGGAGGAAACTGGCACACCCCTTGTCCCCCACCCCGCAGTCGCCCTTCCCTGGGCCACCTCACATACCCGCCTGCCCCGATAGCATCTGAGTGTGTGACTAACTCCTTCGCAGACGGACTTCACAGCCCTTGTCTTCTTTGACCTCCGCAGTGGCCCTAAGAGGTAGACCAGATTAGCAGATGGGGAAACTGGGGCCAGAGAGGGGATGTGACTGGACAGAGGTCACGGAGCACAGTTCAGGAGGCAATGGGTCTAGAGTGCAAGGTGCCTGGCTCTCAGTCCAGGTTCTACCCAGCACCTCCCTGGGGCCATCAGCCTGGTCACGGGGACACCCAAATAGGGGCAGCACAAGGTAGCGATGAGGGCACTGCCTGGCTGTGCAACCGTAGGTGGGTGTCTCAACCGCTCTGAGCCTGGGTCAGGACTCAGCACAGGCCCGGGAACAGGACAAAATGTCGGTCCATGGACTTGTAGGAGAGGGCCCACACTGGGCACGAGTAGTAGAAGCCCAGAGCCTTGGGATCCATGCAGGAGGCCACCCTGCCACCCACCGCCCTGGATGGAATGTGCTCACCCTAGAGGAGAGGACCCGGTACATCCCAGTGGGTTGGAGTCCAGTTAAGGACAAGCCAAAATCGAGCCTCACGTGAGTGGCTGAGCTGTGGGTCCCACGGGCTGCTCGGAGGAGGAGGTCCTCACACACACGCAACCCGCTGCCACCAGGGTGGCAAGGCCTCTTGGCAGCGGGGACATCCAGGCCGGGCTGAAGCCCTCTCCGCGACACCCAAGCTGTTGATAATGGGGGAAATTGAAAAAAACAAAACCAGATGCTTCTTTGAACATTTCTGGCATTCATAAGGCTAAGAGTTTCATCCCAAACGCAGCTAACCTCCTCTCCCCCGCTGCCGCCTGCCTCCGGCTCTACGCTTCCCCCACCCTCCAGGCAGGCAGCAGAAGGGCGGGAGGGCCAGCTCCTCTCTCTGGATCCCCTCCCCCTGCCTCCTGCCCGTCCCCCCAGCCCCGCCTTACAGTGCTCCATCTCCTGTAGACTCAGCCCTCTATCAGGCCTCGGCCTCCCCCGGGAGCCACGCTCCTGGTTGCCAGATCTGGCCCTGCGCCTGGGCCTGCCCTCCCCTCCGTTGCTGGGAGGCCCCGGCCTTTGCCAGGCCCTGGGGGCCTCCTGCAGAGGAAATGAGGCCCCAGCGGTGCTCCGGGACTGACGAGCTCACTCAGCAGCACAGCAGGGGAGGGGCTGGGTCTCTGGGGGGGTTTCAGCTGGTCGGCATGTTGGTCCGCTTGGAGGGAAGTTGTCCCAGCTGCCAATTAGCAAAGGGGCGAAGACCTGGGCTCTGGGCCTTTCCTCGACACCCGCCCCGGGGTTAGTCAGGGAAGCAGGGGGCTCTGCTGTGTGTGCTGAGGGCCCCTGTGGCCTCAGTTTCCCATCTGGCCACTGGGGGGAGGTTCAGGCTGGATGGCCTCTCACGGCCCTCTGACTCCGATGCTGTAGGATTCTAGAACAGCCGCCCCCTATAACCTCATCTCCGTCACTAAGGGAAAATAAAAGGAAAAAAATCACACCCACCCCGTCTAATCCTTTCCCGGCTTACACCAAGCAGCTCAGCTCTCTTGCCGGCTCCTCTGGGGGACGATGGAAATGTGAATTTAAATAGAGTTATGTCGAAAGAACATTACCCAGCACGGTCCCAGCAGGGAGAAGCCCTGCTGAGCCGCAGAGGCAGGCCCCGGTCTGCGCGTTCGCGAGGAGGGCAGCGCCTTCGGACGGTTACGATCAGGAGGATGATCAGCCTTCCTCTCTCCTGGCCCCCTTCCCAGGACTCTCCTTAATAGGTAGCTACCTTCTTTTGGGGCGCTGGGGCCGGCTGCCGGGGACCCGCCGGGTGTAGATAATCTCCTGGTGGCACCGTGATGCCATCCACAACGAGTGGGGACTCCAAACCAGCTCTCCAGGTGGCCCAGTGCCCCCTCCCGGCCAGGGGCGGCCGCCAGCCTGGGACGGGATTCGCATGGCTGTCAGCTCCGAGCTGAGGGCTCAGCCAGGGGGCTCCGGGCAGCACAGAGCTGGCGCCAGGAGCTGGGGGCATCTGGGGGGCCCCGCCTCCTGCCACACAGCCTTGAGCCCCCCTCCCCCCATGGCTCCCCCACTCCTTGCTCTTTTCCATCACCTGAGCACCCTGGAGGGAGGGGACAGTCTGCCTGATAACTGCCGGGCACAGAGCAGACGCTCTGGGCAGGGCTGTCCTTCCCCTGCGCTGGGCCAGGGGGTTTGTAACCTATAACTCAGCAGGGGCAGCTGGGACAGGTGGGCAGGGCTGGCTGCGTGGGCTTGTGTTAGAGGTGCACTCCTTGGGGGGCCCAGCGCCCCCAAGCTCAGGCCAAGGGGGCACGGCTGAACCCAGGGGGAGAGGCAGGAGCCGGAGGCCCGGTGGAGTTATGCCCGAGCCAGGCTCTGGATTGGCTACACAAGGCGGGGCAAGAGGCCAGGTGAGCCCAGAGGGCAGAGATCCTCACGCAGTCAGAGCGAGGGGTCTCTGACTCCACGAGGGGCAGGGATCTGCCCGGGGAAAGGCCTCTGCCTCCCGCTGTCCTTCCTGACACTGTGGGGCTTGTTGTGGCTGAACGGTGCCTGCTTTGAGGTTAAGTTCCAGAAGCTGCCCTTACCCCCCCAGAAGTGGCGGTCGTGGTAGTGGTGATGACAGCTATGTGTAGGCTCCCAGGATGAATCAGATGCTTCTAGAGGGTCCACCTGGCCCAGGGCAGGCCCCAGCCCTCGCTCAGGGTTCTGTTTACTGCTGGAGTCTTCGGGGCGGGCTCTCAAGGCCCCAGGAGCAGGGGGCTCCAGAGCTGTGCCTGCAGATCCTACCCCCAGCCCCCTGAGCAGGCTCCTGGCCAGGGCCCTTCTCCCAGCCCCAGGAGGCAGCAGTGCGAGGGGACCCAGCCCTGGCAGCTGTGTCCACGTGAGCGCTGGACTCAGCCTTGCATCTCAGGTCTGACATGGAGAGAAGTCCCCTTCCCCTTGCTGAGCTGAACTCAACCCATCCCGCCCGTCAGACACACTCTTGTGTCCAGAGTCTCAGTCTTTCCTGGGAATTGCTGCTGGTTCGAACGTTCTGGGTCAGCCCATGCCATCCCCTCCAAACCCTCGACTTCTAGACACGTGCTAATGCCTCTGGGGCCCCACCATCCCACTTGGTGCTTTTGAATGAATTAGAAAAAGGCACCCATTTCAGCTCCCACCACCTTTTTTCTCGGCCAGGCGCCGTTGGGCGGGGCACAGCCTGGACAAGTGTTCCAGGCGACTCTGCCTCCTTTCTCCTCCTGAACCCCTAAAGCAGAAAGTCCTCTTGCATTAGTTGCATGCAGCTGGATCTCCCAGGTGCACCATTCTTTTAGGCTGCGAACAAATCCACTCTGGTTCCCAGTTCTGACTCAGCTGTTGGTGCCATTTGACATAGACTGGGTGCCGGGTGCTGGGTAATTGTAATAAGGCTGAGTGCTGGTAGTTATAATAAAACAACAGAGTCACCGTGGACTGAGGGCCGGCAGGTGCCCAGCACCAGGCTCAGTGCTTGTCAGGCACATCTCCATGTGTTCTCAGCACCCCTGGGAGGCAGCTCTTGTGGTTTTAAAGAATTTCCATTCCTCTCTTAGGGCAAACCTAATTCCCCTGCCCTTGAATGTGGACTGTACATAGGTGCTCACTTCTAATGAACAAAATGTGGAGGAAATGATGGTGTGACTTCTAACCATGGGTCATAAAAGACACTGTGGCTTCTTTTGCTCTCTCTGATCCCCTGCTCCGGGGGAAGCCAGGGGCCATGCTGTAAGGATGCTCAAGTCACCCTCTAGAGAAGGCCGTGTGGCGAGGAACTGAGGCCTCCCGCCAAGCAGCCATGTGAGTGTTCCACCTTGGAAGTGGGTCCTCCAGCCCCGGTCAAGCCTTCAGATGACGCAGCCCCAGCCGGCATTTTCACTGCTTCCTCCTGGGGGACGCTGAGCAAGAACCACCCAGCGAAGCTGCTCCTGAAGTCCTGACCCTCATAAACCGTGTGAGATGATAAATGTTTGTTGTTTCAAGCTGCTAAGTTTCGGGGTATTTTGTAATGCCACAGTCGATAACCAGTACAATAGGTATTTTTGTTCCCTGGTTGTTCAGACTAGAAAACGGGGCTCCAAGGTACCCTGGGGAGCAGGTCTGGCTTAAGCAAAGGTGCCCTGGCTGGAGCACCTGTCTCAGAAAGAAAAGCACTCGTCAGGAAAGGTGCACAGCGGGGATGAAACCAGGGATCGCCGTAGGGCTTTGGTTGCAGACCGAGGGGTTTGGGTCTGCATGTCCCCTTCCCTCCTGTCTCCCCTTCCCTCCTGTCTCCCCACCCAGTGGCGAGGAGCTGCCCCTGTGGGCTCCAGAGGGGGGAGGCTGCTTCACAAGGAGCTGCTGGGGAACCAGAAGTGGATCCAGGCAGGCCAGTGGTCTTGTTCATTCGTTCATTCGTTCATTCAATGATAACCAAGCCCCTACTGTGTGCCAGGAGCAACCACAATCTCTCCATTAAGGCCCTCCCCTCCTCTCCCATCCTTTCCGGGAGAAAGCTGCCTCATTGAGAGCCTCGGCCCTCCTCAGTGGGGACACAAGTCAGGACCTGGGATGTCGGCCTGGAGGTCAGGTGCAGACTTGGGCAGGTTGGGACCAGGTGGAGAGAGGCCAAGGCTTGACGCTTCCCAGTGATGCTTGGCTCAAGACAGTGTGGGAAAGAAGGTAAGAGGTTCCAAAAGGAAGGCCAGAGCAGGGCAATGGGGATGCAGAGTGTTAAAGACAGTCCCGTCCTTTGACCCTGTAATTCTCTTCCTGGAAATCCACCCTAAGGAAGTAATTAGCAAGGCCGACAGCAATGGGGGCCGGGTGGGGGGGGGTGGGGGGGGAGGTGAGGCTGTTAGCTCACCTGTGCACTGTTTACAACAACAAGAAAATAGAAGTAAATGTCCAAAAATAAGGGAGGCTTATAAACGCTGTGTCCCCAGCCCCAACTCTGGAGTCCGATAACCCGGATATAAGTCTCCAGTCTACAGCTGTGACCTCCCTGTCCCTCAACTTCCACTTCTGTCAATGGGGAGAATAAGGGGACTTAGCTACGGGGCCCTGTAAGGGTTTGATAGCAGGCTAAGCTCAGCTCCTGAAAGAGAGATCATCTTCTGTACGTATTAGCTAATAGCATCATTACAGAGGCTTAACTCTAAAAGTGAGTTTGGAATCTTTAAGAACATGGGACAATTCTCACGATCAGGTTATGCAATGGTATGTATGGTATGATCTCCATATGGTAAAACAGGATGCACGCCGGAAATAACCATCTCCACTTCAGCCTGAGGCCCTCCTCTGGGTTGAGGGTGAGAGCTGGTCGCTGGGGCACAGATGCTGGGGTCACTTCCATCAGCGCTTTGGCCACGGTCAGTGTCTGGCGCACAGTAGCAGTAAGTAACACAAGAATATGGTTACGCTAGAATTTGCTGAATCACTGTGAGAGGGGGCAGAGATACACGTAAAGCTATACACACAGCACCTGGTTGCCTTATGTTGGCTTCCCCAGAGGCAGAGATGTAAATACAAGAGGTTTATTTGGAGGTGATCCCAAGAAGCGCTGCCAGGGGAGTAGGAGGGTAAGGCAGGGGAGGGAAGGCAGCCTGCACTGGGTGTGTCGTGTATCAGATTGTACTGTGGCCCCTGGAGCACCGGTCCCCAAGGGGACTCTGGGAAACGGGGTAGACCATGCCCTTGCCAGAGAGTGAGGGAGCTGGGGTATTTACCCTTCACTCTCCCGACTCCCCTCTGTCGTTCGCCAAGGGCTGCCCTTGGGGGAGAGGGTGCAGTTGCAGGTCTCCGCACATTCTGGAACCGTGCATGGTGAGGGCCCACGTGGGCAGAGATCCAGCAGTGTTCGCTGCACTGGTATCTGGTAAACATTGAATGAATGCTGCTGATATTTTCCCGTCTCAACTCCATGGGCCTGCCCACAAAAACACTACCAAAAAAAAAAAAACAAAAACACCACCAAGATCCTCTCCCCGTGTGTGTTTTATATCAGTACATACAAATAGAGTCCCAAGACGTTGCTGGTCCCGTGGCCCATAGTGTCCGGTAAATACTTAGAAAAAAGACTGGAAGGAAGAACCCCAAATGGAAGTCAGGCTTGTCTCTGGGTGATTTTTACAACTGGAAAAACTGATGAAATCGAAGAAAGAAACATAGACAGGATAGATTGTGGCAGGGGCAACCATGAGGAACCCAGGGTTGGGAAGACACTTAGGGGAGCATCTCTGGTTTAGATTCACAGTTAATTCCATGTTAGTAACACTAACTGGTGTTGGCTGAGCACTCACTGTGCACCAGGTCCTGCACTGAGCCCACAAGTGCCCGGCTGCATTTCCTCCGCCCCCCTGCCCTGGGAAGGAGGAGCTGGCCCTGCCTCTGCTTGTGCATTAGTCAGCTCCGGCTGCAGCGATGCTGTGTAATAACCACTCCCAACACTCGATGACTTACTGCATCAGCATAAGTTTTTCTGGTTTGCGGCTCTGCTGGGTTCAGGCCTGTGCCACATGTCTCTCAACCCCTCGGACCAGTGGCTTCCCAGGGCATGTGCTTTCGAAGGTCACGAGACAAGCGCAGGAGGGTACCTCTCAAGGTCTGGGCTCAGAACATCACTGCGCTTCTGCGCGTATTCCAGGAACCAAAGCAAGTCACATGGCCAAGTCCAATGTCAATGGGGTGGGAGGCACAGGAGAGTTACCAGGCAAGGGGCATGGCTGTGTGATTCCCTAAGAGGGAACAATAATTCCATCTACTCCAGAGCCCACCACCCGCTTGTGACCTCTTCTCGTCTGATGGCTCAGAGTTGATGGCTCCAGCCTGGACCTCTCCCTGGAACCCCCGGCTTTGGTACTGATGCCCACTCCATGCCCTTCTGTGAGGTCTAACAGGCACCCCAAACTTAACATGGCAGGGACAGAACTCCTGATCAAAGAGCCCCAGCACGCCTCCCCTGGGCTTCCCGTGTCTTGGTAAGTGGTACCACCATACATCCACCTGGGTCTCGGGCCCCAGACGTCAGCGTCACCCTTGCTCTCTCCCTTTACATCATTTCCCACATCCACTCCATCGGCCAGGCCTACTGGCTCCATCTCTAAAACGTGTCCCACATCTGTCCACTTCTTTCCATATCCACTGCTAACTCCCCTGTCTGAGCTGCCTCCATCTCTTACTAAGAGGGCTGCAAGCAATCTCCTCCGTGGTCCCTGCCCTCCCACCCAGAGCCTCCTGAAGCCCAGCTTCAACATGGCAGCCAAAATGAACTCGCAAAAACATCCATCAGCTCACACCATGCCCCTGTTACAATCTTCTGATGGTTTCCCACTGCAACCAGTGTAAAATCCAAACTCATTCCCTGCCCTGCCATCATCCATCCCTCCTTCCCTCTCCAACCTCACCTCTGCCCCCTTGTCCACTGTGCTCCAACCACAAGGCCTTTGTCAGGTCTTAACACATGCAGATCTCGATCCTACCTCAGGGCCTTTGCACCTGCTGCCACGTCTTCCTGGAGAGCCCTCCCTCAGAGCCTCCCATGGCTCCTTCTTGTCCTTCAAGCACCACCTCCTCCCCAACCACCCTGTATGACAGCACCCTGTTTTATTTTCCTAGAGCACATATCACCATTTGAAAGTATCTTATTTGTTCATTAGAGTTAAGCTTCACATAGTAGGTGCTCAATAAATATTTGTTGAAAGAACTCTTTGATGGGTTGGACATGGGAAGTGAGGGAAGAGGTGAGAGAGCAAGCGCCCTCCCTGGAGCTCAGCTGGTCTGGTGCAGGGTGCTGGGGGTGTGTGGGGGGCTTTCAGATGGGTCTCCAGAAGGGGGCATGGATTGCACGGGAACCACGGCTCTTGAGTCCTGGGCCCCGCCAGAGGGCGGTCCAAACCCCGCTGAGGCTTGGGACATTCTCACCCGCAGGAGCTCACAGGGGCCGGTCTACCTGCTGGGCTCTCTCTATCTGGCCTCACCTGCCACTCCAGGTGAGACCTGGAGCATGAGACGGGGGGCACTTAGAACCTCCCACTCCAAGGCCTTAGGCTCCAGGAAGGCAGGGAGTCAGAACCCAGCAGAAAGCCAGGGCCACACCCTCAGTGAACAGGCAGACTGAGACCAAATCCACCTGCAGGTGAAGGAGCCAGGAGAATAACAAGGGAAAAGTGTCTCCCGCAAATGTGTGGCCACAGGCTTGTTCTCATGGAGACTTAGGCTCTGCATTTATTCTAACCCCCCATGGTGCTGATGAGAACAGCAAGTGCTACATCCATGCTGGGAAGCCATTTGGCCATTGTTTCATGAGGGCACGGCCCTCGGCCCTTGATGCTGGTGGGTGCCAGGCAGTACACCTGGAAAGTGGGGGAGTGGTGGAATGGGAAATAGGTGACGACAGGCCCCTCCCCACGCTGTGACACATCTCTGAGGTTTGACCAGGATGCCAGCTTTGGAGCACAGATGAAATCTGAGCTGCCCTCCCGGCCACGGCTGCAACACAGACCCTCTGGCAGGCGTCATAGGAAAGGACACCACCCGCACGAGCAGAGCGGCACATGGGGGCAGGCTGCCCGGCCACCGTGAGGCCCAGATGAATGGGGCAAGGCAGGTGGGGTAGGCCTGCGGGACAGGTGCCCAGGAGATATTGGTGGGATGACGGAGTGAGTGAGCAAGGGGGCTTCCAGCAGACACACCAGAGCCACCGTTACCCAGGTGGTACCCACAGGTACGCTGGGAGAAAACCAGGTGTGAGATACAGGGCGCCTGCACCCCAGATACTGCTAGTGGGGTGTCAGATGGTATGGCCACATTGGAAAGCAATTTGGCTGTTTCATATAAAGTTAAACTTACTCCCATCCCATCACCCAGCAATTCCAAGGAATGTGTACAAGTGTGCACCAGCATGGACGTACAAATGTTCACAGCCACGCTGGGCTTGACAGCCCCAGATGGAAACGGCCCAAATGTCCATCACCGGGAAAGTGGTTAAGCCAATTATGCAGAACCAGAAATAAAATACTATTGCAGTAAAAAGGAACAAACTACTGAAATACACAACGTGGATGAACCTCAGCAGCCTAATGCTGAGCGAAGGAAGTCAGATCCAAACGAGCACACGCCATGTGGTTGCATTACATGAAATTTAAGAACAGGCAGAATGAAGCTATGGCGACAGAAATCAGAGCATCGTTACCTCGGGGGATGGGGGGTGGGCAGTGCGTTGGGGGAGGGACATGAGGGAACTTTCTAGGCTGATGGAAATGACAGGTGTGGTGGCCGAAATTCACCAAACTCTACCCTTGAGATCTGTGCGTTTTATCATATATAAATTAGACTTTATTCTTTTAAGTTAAAAAAAGTAAATAGGCATGAGAGAAGAAAGGGACTTTTCAATACTATGGTAGACTAGATGCCTACGACAAAAGAGCCTACAAAAGTTGGATATGATATCACAACTACTCTTCTAAATGTGTAGCTAAACTGAAAAAAAATAGGAGATCAACAGTGGCCAGAAACCAAAAGGTGGCAGGGAACCTGCATGGAGATGGGCAGAGACTAGGAAAAATTCCATCTTTGGGGGAAGGGACGAGAACAAGGAAAAAGTTCCCACTTTTTTTTTTTTTTTTAATTGGAGTATAGTTGCTTTACAATGTGCGTAAAAGTTTCCACTTTGGGGACTTCCCTGGTGGCGCAGTGATTAAGAATCTGCCTGCCAGCGCGGGGGACACAGGTTCGAGCCCTGGTCCGGGAAGATCCCACATGCCACGGAGCAACGAAACCCGTGCACCACAACTACTGAGCCTGTGCTCTAGAGCCCGCGAGCCACAACTAGTGAGCCCGCGTGCCTACAGCCCGTGCTCCGCAAGAGAAGCCACTGCAATGAGAAGCCTGTGCTCCACGAGGAAGAGCAGCCCCCGCTCACCGCAACTAGAGAAAGCCTGCGTGCAGCAACGAAGACCCAGTACAGCCAAAAATAAATTAAAAATAAATAAAAATTTTTGAAAAATTTTCCACTTTAGACTAAAAAACCACAGGTCTGTTCTCATGAAGATTTGGGGTTTGAATTCATTCTACATGCAGGGTGAGAACTGAAAGTAGCCCTGAGTTCCGAGCGTCCTCAGGGGCCCAGTGGAAACAAAAGCCATTCTTCTAGGGAAGGACAAGTTCTCAGCCCAGAACACACCAGATTCCCCAAAACAGAGCTCTAACAAGCAACGAAACCCGTGCACCACAACTACTGAGCCTGTGCTCTAGAGCCCGCGAGCCACAACTAGTGAGCCCGCGTGCCTACAGCCCGTGCTCCGCAAGAGAAGCCACTGCAATGAGAAGCCTGTGCTCCACGAGGAAGAGCAGCCCCCGCTCACCGCAACTAGAGAAAGCCTGCGTGCAGCAACGAAGACCCAGTACAGCCAAAAATAAATTAAAAATAAATAAAAATTTTTGAAAAATTTTCCACTTTAGACTAAAAAACCACAGGTCTGTTCTCATGAAGATTTGGGGTTTGAATTCATTCTACATGCAGGGTGAGAACTGAAAGTAGCCCTGAGTTCCGAGCGTCCTCAGGGGCCCAGTGGAAACAAAAGCCATTCTTCTAGGGAAGGACAAGTTCTCAGCCCAGAACACACCAGATTCCCCAAAACAGAGCTCTAACAAAGAAGGAACACACAATCCAAAATTACAAAACACACGGGGAAACAATCACCATGAGTGAGAGTTGGCAGACATAGTGACCAACAGGATTAGCACTGCAGGAACTCGAGATGGTGAATCCAGTATCTTACAGTACCCAGAATGTGAAAGAAGCAGAAAACAACGCATGCCATTTTTGAAAGTTTGGCCACTTGTAAGTTGGGATTTTTGTTTGGTTGGTTGATTTTTGTTGGCTGCAAGATTTTTGTTTTCCACGCCCAGCTCCTTTCATTCAACAACAAACATTGGTAACCCAAGCGTTCGCTGCATAGGGAATTCTGCAGCTGTGGGTTCTGGAGAAGTGGGCTCTGGGGCCAGATTGCAGAGCTCAAATTCAAGCTGTGATGTTTATCAGATGTATAACCTTGAGCAAGGTACTTGGCCTTCACGTACTTCAGTTGTTCCTTTATCTGGGAGATGGCATAAGAAGTACTAGCATCTGCCTCTTAGGTTCTTGTGAGGGTTTCAGGGAGAAAATCCAAGTCACCTGCGTGGTGCCTGGCACAGCGGGCATCAGTAAAATGGCACCAATCCTGATTCCTCTAAAATGAAAACTGAACCGGCTCCAGTTCAGGTCACCTGCTGGTCGGATGTCCTGCTTGGCCTGAATTCTGGACCTCTGTAGCATCCCTTCCCTGCCCTCCCATAGCCGGACCTTGGCGCCTTTCTTTCACCTTGCCTTGCGCTGCCCTCGGCGGGGGCGGGGCCCGCTCCCTCCATTTCCCCCAAAGCCTTGCGAACACAGGCTGTTGCGCAGAGCAGACTCTTACCAAAGACTGGGGGGTAACAGATGGCATCTCCCGCAGCACAGCATGGAAACCACAAACCTGCCTCTCGGATTCGTAACCGCGCTGGGGTTCCCAGGCCAGCCTCCTCCCGAGGCCCCCATCCGGCTGGGTGGGCGTCAACCTCTCCCTCTCTTGTTCCCTCCGCCTCCCTTCTCCCTCCCTCACGGCCCCTCCCCTTCCAGCTGCTTCTGCCAAAACCACATTTCTCCCTGGGTTTCTTGCCTCCCTCCTGGGTCCTGCCCTCCCCTCCCTGGCCCAGCTTGAGCCTCAGCTTTTCGCACCCAAATATTCCATCAGGACGTTCTGCTGAATAAAAAGCCAGAACTCTGCCTCCAGCTTTTAAAATAACAGTGTTCCCGTCCTGCTCCATATTTCCAGAGCACCGATTATGTCTCGGAGGACCTGTGGAAAGGGCTGGGGACACCAAGACCCATGGGGAGGTCCCATCTCGCCCAGTCTGCCTGAGTTATCCCTCTCCTGGGTTCCAGACGCAGCCCTGAGGGCCCGGCCTTGGCACGCGTTTCTCTGGTTCCCTCCGAAGGACACGCCGCAGAGATGCCACCCACAGGATCCCAGCGCACTCGGGGTGCAGACCCACCGGCCCGCGCACAGCACATCAACGCCAAAAGCTCACACGCTCACACACGCACGTTCACTCCATACTAATTCTCGCCTTTGATCGCGGCCTCTAGTCTGTCATCACCACTCAGTGTTGACGAAGCAAATAAAAAATAGAAAGAAAGAAATCCGCCCTGTCACTTGGAATGCCCCTACCCCCTCCGGGCTTGGCAGTCCCCGCTCCCGCCCCCGCCTTTGTATTATGGGTTTGTGTCAAGGTATGTTGGATGCTAAATTAAATGTCAGCGCACTGTACGTTTCTGGCTCCAGCCGCAGAAAATGAGGAGCTGGCATTGGAGACCATCCAGTTGTTGCTCTCCCCGTGCCTAACCGTGAGGGGTGACAAGCCCATTGAATCACTGCACAGTAGCTTTCCATGCCACGGGAAGCCAAGATAAATTTATTTTTAATGATAAGTGTGACTGTCAGAGTTAAGTCGAGACAGCTTTTCAGTGAGAGTTGAGTGCCCTCGGCAGCGTGGGGCAGAGGCTGGGTGGACGAAGGCCAGAGGTCCCAACCTCCCTGCCAGCCCGTCCCTGGGGCCCCATGAGACAAGAGTATTCAACATTCAGCCCACTTTCACTGGGCTCCACGTTCACTGGTCTCAGGCCCAGCTCTAGCCAACCAAAAGGATGGAGGCAGGGGAGAAAGGGAGACACACTCCAGCAGTGCAGAGCCCTGGGTTCAGATTCTGGCCCCATCAGTTGCTGTGTGATCTTGGCCAAGTTACTTAACCTCTCTGAGCTTCAGTTGCCTCATCTATAAAACGGGAACATTAATAACACCCACAGGCTTTTGGTGAGGATTACAGGAAATAAGATATACTGCTAGGGAATGGTACACAGAACATGAAAAATGCTTCCTGAAAAGTAGCTATTATTTACATCATTTTACTAAGAGCACTCTTACCCAAGTTATGTCACTTACCTTTTGGAGTCAGTTTTGTCATCCATAAAATGGGGATACCAATGGCTCTCATTTATGAGGATGGCTGGGAGGATACAGTGTGCCTGGCACAGGGCTGAGTGTATGGGCATGGATCACAGCCAGTCAAACAGCAGTAACCTGAATGCTGTCACCCAGCATCTCTGGACACTCTTTCTCGTCTCCTTGATGAGAAGGCTCTCTCTCTTTCCACCTTTCTCACGTTGGCATGTCTCACTGCCTGCCCTGTACCCACTCCCTGCTAAGGGGGGTGCCCTGCGTCAGGATCCCGCAGCCATGCCCTCCTTCCGACTATGGTGGGCACCTGACCAAGGACAGCGGTCTTTGGCCAGCTAATGACCTATGATCGATATGTCCTGGCCCCAGAGGATGAGCAGGTCGAATCACAGCCCGTCTCTGTGGAATTTAAACTAAAAATCCCAGACGAGAGTTTTCTGTTGGTGGGGCCATCACACCTAGGTAGCCACAGGCAGGAAAGACAAGAACATGGGGAATCGGTGAGCCAGAGGGAGAAGGGTGAGTGGATGCGCAGGGAGTGGGAGTTCGGGGCGCCCGAGCAGCCTGGGGGCTCCTGGGTTCCGGCTCCCCTGAGGTCCTGCCTGGTTCCTGGAATGCCCTGTCTTGGGCTGGCTGGAGAGCCCCGATCCCACTCTGTCCCGCTGAGCACACGTGGGCTGATCCCTGGGACTCCGTGGACACCAACTTTGTCCAAAGGAAATCAGAGGGCGGGGCACTGTCCCCTCTGTGGGGTCAGCTGCACTTTTGCTCACTGAGATCTCCTTGCGCCGCTGAACAGGGTGGCCCCTCCCCTCCCCAAGACACCACCCCAAGAGTGTCAGGTGAGGGCAGTGTGTAAGGCACTGAGCAAACGCCTGCAGGCTCCTGGCAGAGCTGCGCCAGGGCTGACCGTTCTTCTGGGGGGCTGAGCAACGGGCATCATCACAGAAGGGGTGATGGGTGAAGACCACGCCGACACATGCACTCACCACAGCCCCGCGGGCAGGAAAGTGAGGAATCTATGGCCGAGCATGTGAGACAGACAGCCTGACGGCAAACAGTGCCAGGAGGAGCCACTAGGTGGCCCCCGCTTAGCTGTCCAACCGCCCCTCTGCAGGCCCGGGAGGCGATCCTCCAGCCGGCGTCCTCCGGTTGGCACCTGCCCGTGCAGGCTACTGTCGCTCTCCAGCCTCTGCCTTTGCTTTTTGGCTTCACAAAATGCCTTCCCCCCAACGTCCAGTTGTCCCCACCTTCACAGCCTGGCTCACACCCCTCCTTCTCCAGGACGCCTTCCCTGCCCACCCAGAGCAGATACCCTGAAACTCTTTCGGTCCTTAGTATCCCACCCAACACTTAGAATCTCAGTTCAGGGTGCCCCCAGGGTGGTCTTCTGTCTGTGCATAGACACGTCTGGAGTTTACATCCTCTCCCCAAACTGGAATCGATTTGCAGTCCCATCCTCCTGCCTACAAACCTCACAATTCCCCCATTTAGAAGGGGGAGACTGTGATTTCTTATTCAACGAGGAAATTGAGGCTTCTTGGAGAAGACAGGAAATCTGCCCAAGCCATAGTGGGAAAGTTGCTCAGGTGTTTCAATGCACTATCTCTCAGAACTTCACAAGAGCCCTTCTGAAGAACGTGCTGTTAACCTTTTAGCATCCAGGCTCAGAGGCACAGCTGCTTGCCCCAGGCCATCTGGCCAGGGCCCTGTGCTTTCCACTACACCCCTCTGCCCAAGCCTGATGGCCCAAGCCATCACCTGCCAATCCCTTTAAGCCACAGGAAAGGCCTCCGGGGAGAGATGCCATCCAGAAAGAGCCATGGGGCCAGGACTCCAACCCGGGTCCCCTGACTCCCAGCTAGTGCCGTGGGACCCACTCCGGGTCGCTGGGCTGCCTCCCTTGGGGCAGAGGGGGCGGGGCAGCAGGTGAGGCCGGCAGGCAGCCCTGGAAGGCAGAGGAGGCTGGGGACAAACAGCTGGCGGGTTGTGAACCCAGCTTCTGTGGGTGAGTGACAGTCTGCTTAGGTGGCAAGGGGCAGGGAGTGCCCCGGACCCCCACCCCTAGTAGTCTGCTGCATCCGTGAGGGGCCGGGAGAGGGAAGAAGATGGGGCGACAGACTGGCAGCCGGCGGGAGAGAGACGAAGACGGTGCCGGGGGAACAGCGTGGCGGGCCAAGGCGCCCTGGGAGCCGGGGAAACAGCTTTGGGGAGAAGCGGGGGGCAGGGAACAGGGGGGTCTATTCTGAAGCTGGGGGAGCAGAAGATAAGGGGCCGCAGAGAGGGACGGGGGTGGCAGTCGGCCAGGCTCCCCGGGCGGCCCGGGGAGGGGGCGGCCCGTGAGGAACGCGGCGTCGGGTCGTGTGGGCGCCTCCCGGTCAGAAGCCACAATAGCAGCTCGTTAACAGCTCAGATTAAGGACTTTGTCAATTACCTCTGAAGGCTGCACTGGGCGGATTAAATGCTTTTAAAAGTGCTGCCGATGGAAAGGGGCGACTAAGAAACCCCTCCCGGCGCAAATCCCTCCTCTCCCGGGCAGAGGAGGAGGCGCGGGCTGAGGCAGCGCGGGGCGCGCCCGGGGAACAAGGGCGATCGGCCGGGAGCGCGGGCAGAGCGCGGAGCGGCTCGTACTCGAGACCGCGGCTCCGGCGGCTGCCGCGGCGGCGGAGACCCCCATTCAGCCCGCGGGCCGCCTGGGCTGGGAGGCGTCGGGCCGGCTCTCCGTCCGCGAGCGCCGGGACTCGGGCCTACCGACTGTGGCCGAAGCGCCCCCAGAGCCGGCCTCGCGGGTCGGGGTCCGGAGGGGGCGGTGCCTGGTGGCTGGAGGCTGCGGGACTGGGCGCCCTGGCCCCGGGGCCCGGGCTCAGACCTCGGAGACCGGCAGGGGGCGCGCGCCGGCCGGCCCACACCCCAGGCCCCGCCCGGGTCTCAGGGTGAGCCCAGCGCCCCGGGCGGCCAGGAGGAGCGCGGCGCCGCTCCCCAGACACGCCCGACGGCCCACGCCGGGCGCCCACGGGGCCCGCCCGGAGCCGCGCCCCCCGCGCACGGCGAGCTGGCGCGGGTTCGGCCCGGGAGGAAGTTTGCGAGGAGGCGGCGCCGGGGGCTCTCGGGCCGCTCCGGAGCCGGCGAGGGCCGGGCTGCCCGCGGCTGTTTGCTGCTCTCCGGGCTGGGCCCGGGGGTCTGGGCCGGTCTGCCTCCTCTTTATTAGGCTTTGGGGAGGTGGAGTTTATCGCCGTCCGCAGTGTGTGCGTGTGTGTCAGAGGGAGACCGGGGGAGCAATAAAAGGCAAAGAGAGTACGAGACAAAAAAGACACGGAGATTGAGAAGGAGGAGGGAGGAGGGAGGAGGGAGAGGAGCGCGCAGGGGGAGGCGCGGGAGCCGGGAGCGGGGACGGCGCGCAGCGCGAGCGGCGGGCAGGCGGCTGGCGGCCGGCGGCTCTCGCGCTCCCGCTCCCGCTGTCGCCCGCACACACCCGCGCACACGCCGCAGGCACACACGCACACCCGCACACCCGCACACGCACGCCCGCTGGCCCGGGCCGCCCCGGCGCTGGGCACCGAGGCGGGAAGCCGGCGAGCAGAACGCGCCCCTCGTCCGAGCCCGCGCCCACGTCGGCGCCTTTGCGCTCCGCAGCGGCGCGCCTCGCCCGGCGTCCCCGCCAGTCCTGCCGGAAGATGGTCAACGACCGGTGGAAGACCGTGGGCGGCGCTTCCCAACTTGAGGACCGGCCGCGCGACAAGCCGCAGGTACGCGCGGCCCGGATCGTGGGGACACGGGGCGGTGGGCGAGGCGGTGGCCTCTCTGGCCGGCGGGCTGGGCACCCGGGCTGGAGTTTGGGGCGTACCCCCGTGAGGCTTGACAGGCCCGGGTTGGGGCGGGCCCCTACTCTCCTCCTCCTCCATAGGAGGCTTGAACTTGGGGTTCAGGCTGCGGATGGGGGCGGCACCCCTGCAGAAGCCCCCTTGCTCCACAACGGACTCAGGTGCACATCTGCGCAGAGGCGGTAGGGGACCTATGGAGTTTACAGTGTCACCGGCCCTTAAGTGTGAGTCTCCGTTTCCTCATCTCTACAACGGGCATCTGAACCACTTACTAAGTATTCACCCTGGGCAACCCCTGTGCTAGGCGCCTGGCATGCGCCCCCATCTCCTCTGAATCCTCACACTTTAGTCAGCCTACCCCCGACCCCATACAGTAGAGAATCAATAAATATTTGCCTCATGTAAGAGCACTGGATATTGCGATTCTCCAGCTTTAACACAAGGAAAGTAAGACTCAGCGAGGGTTGCTTCTGCCCGCGGCTATGCAACTCTGCTGGGATTTGAACCTGGATCCTTGGGCTCCAGGTCTGTTCATTCCACCCTTCCTGCTGCCTCTTCAGGGGCAGTGGAGGGTGCCCAGGGCTGTGCCCTGGAAGGGGGTGAGGGCAGAGCTCCAGGGCTGGCCAGAGAGGGGGCTGGAGATGGGAAGCTGAGTGGAGGGGCAGCCCTGAGGCTGCCCCAGGCTGGGCTGCCAAGGGACTGGGGCAGGCAGGCGAGATGAGGAGTCCGCTCGGCAAGGAGAGGAAATAATGGAGCTGCCCGTTTTAAATTTCAAATTTCTCCCAGACAGATGTCATTGGGGAAGGAACAGTTCTTGTTTGCAGCGGCAGGAAGGGGGTGGCAGGGGCGGGCCTTGGCGGCCCCTCACTCTCAGGAGCGGCAGCCTGCGCATTCTGTCTGGAGTGACACTGCCGTGGCATGCCTCCACACTTTGCAAAGCCCTTTCCCAACCGTCTGCACAATCTCACTTTCTGCAGCAGCCTGCGGGCTAGGCAGGGATGCACATGCCCACGTCACAGGGGGATGGTGGCTCAGAGAGGTCGAGGCATGCACCCAAGTCACACAGCATGTTAGCAGGAGAGCAGAGATTCAAAGCCAGGTCTGACCCCAAGCCGCTCCCAGTGCCTTCCCGGGCTGGTCTATTCCTCTGTTAAATCAGGTGCACACCCAAGCCAGCCCCAGACAAAAAGTCCTCTCCTGCTGGGATCTGACTTTCTCCCAGCTTAGCAAGAGCAGTCTTACCTCCTCTACTTGTTCAAGCCATCTCCAGCCTGGCCCACTCTCCCTTCCCGTTAGTTTCCTTACAGGTACTGGTTGCTTGTCATCTTGTCCTTTGCCAGCCTCTGGTCCCACACCAGACTGCCCATTTCCAAACCTTTGCTGTCTCATCTTCCCCCAAACACACACACACACACACACACACGCACACGCACACACACACACACACACACACTTCACTCAGGAAAACCCTACATATACTTCAAAACCTACTCAGATACTCAGATGCCACCTCCTCCAGGAAGCCCTCCCTGATGCCTGGTGGCTCTTCCTTGAAGTCCCAGCAGCATTTAGCCTGTGCTGCTCAGCTGCCGTTATCTCTCCCTGCCATGCTCCCTAGCCTTGAGTCCCTATTCCATCAGGAGCTCCCTGTGGACATGCACTCCTTCTGGGCCCCCATCCTGAGGTCTCCCCCTGAGTCCAGTCTCCTGTCCTTCCATGCAGCTCAGGTTGGGAGCTGAGGAATATTTGCTGAATTGAACTGCATGAAGCCCTGCCAGGAGGAACTGTGGGAGAGGAGCCAGCAAGTGCTGATGTGTCTCAAGGGGAGGTGGCTTCTGGGGGATCTATTTGAAATGTGGCTTTAAGGCCTGCTGGGCAGGCCCCAGCCTCTCCACTGCTTCCTGGAAAATATATTCCAGCTGACACCAGGCCAGAGCCCAGCTGTCTGCCCCTTGGCATTGGAGGCTGCTGAGGGCTTGTGGTCCTAGAGGCCTGGGGCCAATATCAAGCACCACTTCCCCACTCCACTCCTTTGGTGATCCAGCATATAGACAGGCTGTCCTATGCCAGCTCCAGGCTTGCCTGAAGCTTCAGATACGAGACAAGGCCTTTCCTGTGCCCACTGTTGGAAGAGAGAACCTCACCTGCCCTGGTTCCCTTGGGCCTGGCCTTCTCTCTTCCTTTGCTTCTCCATTAGTTTCATCTTGACTATTGACATGCTGTGTGACTCTGGATAAGTTACTCCCCCTCTCTGAGTCTGGGCTTTACCATCTGCAAAATGGGAAGAGCAATCCCTGCTTCCTGCTCACTTCACAAGGGCTGTTAACGAGGGCCGAGTGAAATACTGGTGTGCTTTGCAAACTGTAAAGCACTGTGCACCCTTGAGGAGGGTCGCTCTCAAAGCAGCCTGTCCCTTTTTACAGGCTGTCAGTGTCCTGATCTCCCCTTTGCCCACCAGGGAAAGAAACTTGACCACCCAGTTCCTTCCAGAAGGGCCTGGCTGAGGTTCTTTAACAGGGCACTTCCTCCAGAAAAGATGCCAATGCCACACTCTGAGTGCCAGCTGGGTTCATTTGCAGATCTCTCCTTTCTTAGTCAAACCACTCTGGGAGGTTGGCGGCAGGAACGATCAACCCATTTGACAGATGAGGAAACTGAGGCTAAGAGAGCCGCGGCCAGGACTTGAACCTGGGTCCTCCAGGGTGGCCGATGAGCCTTATTGGGAAGATGCAGGGAGAGACGCTGGCTGCCCTTGGCTCAGCCCACTCAGGCACATTATGTAATTCCCAAGGAGAGGGCTCCAGCGCCCAGTGCGTGGTCCCAGGGCATGCTCAGCACCCACTGCCATTGAAGGGCCTGCATCCAAGTGTTGCTGTTTCAGGGACAGCCTCAGGCCGGCTCTGTCCCAGGCCTGTCTGGCCTCAGCTCCTCATTTGCTGGGTGACGTTGGACAAGGTGCCAACTTCATTAGAACGTCCCTTCTCCCCTTGCAGAACGAAGGGGGTCTCACAGCCTTAGGGCAGGAGATTACAGTGGAATATTTGCCAGGAGTTTGGAGTTGCTCAGATAAAAGGATCTAGAAATAGACATGATTCTCCTAGTCTTGGAGTGTGGGGCAGGAGGTCACCCTGTAACCTTCTCCCCCTGTTGCGGGGAGGGGAGGGCTTTTTTCTGAGCAGTCCCTGAGGACTGCTGTCCCACTCCACAGGGAGGTCGACCTCTGAACTATCCCAGGCCATGTCTCCTGATATTTTCAAAAGTTTGAAAAACATTCCAGAAAGGAAAAAAAAAAAAATTCTCATTGGGAAGTTCTTCTTGATGTCTAACCTAAACCCTGCTGCATTTAATTCACTCAGTGACTATTTATAGAGTCCCTACCTCATCTAGGAGACGTAGCTGTGAACCTGTGCCTCGGGAGCTTAGAGGGAGGAACAAACTCACATCGTGGGCTTATTACAAACCACGATGGACACTATAAAGAAAACAATACACGCCTCTGTTGTCTTGTTGCTTGGGGTTTGGGTTGAGGTCACTGTGCCTGGGTTGAGAGAGAAGGAGGGTGAAGTAAGTGAAGAACAGGGGCTACAAGTCAAGGACTCCTTCCTTCTCCTTCTATTTCCTGGGCCCCTCCTCTGGCCACGGGCTGCCCCACGGAGCTCACCCGCTAGCCCAGTGGTGTGGCTGTGATGGGGAGGTCAGGAGGCCAGGGGAGGCCAGGGGTGGGAGTGCAGAGACCACTTCCCCAGGGAGGTGATGCTTAAGCTGAACAGCATTTGCCAAATCTGTGCTCCAGGGACACCAAGGTGTGTTGGGGGAAATGACAGAAGCCAGGCAGGTGGAGGGAACCACCAGGCGGAGGCCGGAGGAGGGCAGCAATAGCTGAGGCCGGTATGGGGGAGGTGGGATGGGACCTGCTCCTGGGCCTCCGCAGCCCTGGAGGGGTCTGAGCACGAGTGTCCTGGGCTCTTTGCTCCCAGGAGCGTCCCTGGCCACCGGGTGGGGAATTGGTTGGTGGTGCGGGAGGAGGCAGGGAGGCTAACGGGGAGATGGTTGTGGTGATGTAGAAGCAGCTGACAGGGCTTGGGCCAGGCCAGGGCTGGGGGCATGGGGACAGAGGGGACCAGGGGATTAGAGGAGGTGGAGTGGACAGAGCCAGGTGCTGGCTGAGTGCGGGGTTGAGGGAGGGGAGCCCAGGGAGGTTTTGGAGGGGGCGGCTGGTGACGCTGGTGCCACCCCCGGGTGGGAATCTCAGGAGGGCTCAGGTTTGGGGTGGAGCGAGCCTGGTTTGGGGCTCTGTGGGCTGGAGGCCTGGAGCTGTGGGGGGTGGGGAGGGTGAGCAAGACCCTCACAAGGAACATCTGGAGACCCTCCCTCATCTGAAACGGACCCGGAGCTGAGTGCCGTCTGGGGCGTGACAGAGCTTGGGGGGCTTGGAGCCTCCGGGAGGGGGCGGATGTGAGCAGCTCCCAGACCCCTTCTCTTGTCCCCTAGAACACCTCTGGCCACTCCCCCCTGGCGCCTTCCCGGTGGCCTGAGGCTTCAGATGGCCCTCAGCATAGGTCACATTAAGAGGCAGGACAGGGCTTCCCTGGTGGTGCAGTGGTTAGGAATCCGCCTGCCAAGGCAGGGGCCACACGTTCGAGCCCTGGTCCGGGAAGATCCTACATGCCGCGGAGCAACAAAGCCCGTGCGCCACAACTACTGAGCACACGCGCCTAGAGCCCGTGAGCCACAACGAAGAGTAGCCCCCGCTCGCCGCAGCTAGAGAAAGCCCGCGCGCAGCAACGAAGACCCAACGCAGCCAAAATTAAATAAATAAAATAAATGAATTTATTAAAAAAAAAAAAAAGAGGCAGGACAGGGCACTCTTCCTCAGGGCTCATAGAACAAGCCAGCGAGCCCTCTTCCCAAGTCTTTGGAACCCCAGAATTTTGAGCAGAACATCCAGCTCCTCATTTTAGGGGGTCTCTGGGATCCTCCTTCTGCCAGGGTCAGGGGATCAGAGTCCAGCCCAGGTCAGAGGTCATTTGCCTGGCCGTGGGAGCAGATGTGGGCTCCTGCGGAGAGGCGAGGAAGACTCCCCCAGGGGCTCTAGGCTGGGCGGGGGCTGGGCTGCCCGCCCCCCTGCGTGATCCATGAGCCCATGTGCAGCTCCGAGTCCCTGCTGGGCCCAGAGCACACACCACGTCCCCCTTGGTTTTCCCAATGCAAAGCCCCGCACAGCGTGTTTCTGCCACTATGAACAGCCATGCTGCCGGTGGCTGGGGTGTGCCTAGCAGATGGGGGGCTGGGAGCAGCCTTGCCTGGCCTCCCCCAGGGGGGAGACTTTCTTCTTCCCACTTTGGTACAAGGAGTGTAGTCTCAGCCTACCCGGGGGACCACGACCCAGCTTCCTTAAAAAACAAGGAAGAAGAGGGGGTGCGGGCTGGGCGGAGCGCGGTGGCCGGGAGCCCCTGCCTCCAGAGCGCTCCTGTCCTCCGCCAGCCCCCGTGGCCACCTCTGGAGGCTAGGGAGTCAGAGGAGGCAGCTGGGACGGACGCGCCACCCCTCGACCGAGGCAGCTCTGGGGCTTCCTGCCCGCCACCTGCCCTGGCACGAGCCCATCCTGTCCTCACCTCGGGTGGGACTTCCCGGGCAGCCTTGGACCGTGGGCCAGCGCTGGGGGTCACACAGGGCACGAAGCCACATCCCTCCAGCCGGGAGCTCACACAGGTGTTTAGTGCCAGCAGTGGGTCTCAGACCCTGGTTCCTCGGAGGCCCACCGCCTGGGGTACCTTCCCGATCTCCAGGCACCTTGCCCCGGAGAGGCGGGGGGGCCCTGTGTGCACCCTCCCGCCTCCCGCAGATCCCAGGGGTGGGGGCACCCGCTCCGCCCCAGCCAAGGGCTGATGAGTAAGTGCCAGACCCACCCCCCCGCACGCTCCGCTGGGCTGCTCACGCCCGAAGCCCCCCCTTACCACCTCGGGCAGATTTCTTTGCAAGGCACGTAAGCGGCAGCCTATAAAAGCGACCAGCACTTCATGTTTAAGTCGATCTCTGAAGACTAAGGCTCCTCTGCCGAGTGGCCTGCTGCATCTCCAGGCTCGTCGCCCCCCTGCCCCTCAGGGGACACCCCGTAGCCTTCCCCAGCCCCCGCCCTCCTTCGCACCCTCTGTCTTCCCGCCAGGGACCAAGGGCCTGGGTGGAAGCGGGTGCCGAGAGGGCTGGGAGCCTGGGACACAGGAGGGGCGAGGCTGGCCACTCTGCCTCGCCAGCTGGGGACCTTAATGCCCTTCAATGGAGGACGTCGCTCAGAGCTGCTCGGGGCAAGGTGTGTCCCAGCGGACTCCGGGAGGGGCCTGACAGGCACTTACTTGCTGACACAGGGTTTGTGTCTCAAACCCCGGTCACGCTTCTGGCAGAGGCCGGAATGGGGTCAGATGGCTCAGCAAGCAGCCTCGGCACAGATGGGCGATTCCAGAGTCACCCGGGCCTGGGCTCAAATGCTGGCTCTCCCGCTTGCCTCCCGTGTGACCTTGGGCAAGGCTCTTCTCTCTCTGAGCTTCAGTTTTCCCATCTGCAAAATGAATCCAGCCACAGCAGGGGGGTGTTGGAGGTTTCAGGGCCAGGGACACGGGTACGCACTCAAGGATTAGCGGTGATAAGGCAGCGCCTGCCCGTGTGGAGCGCGTTGACCCACAGTGACGGGGATGGGGCGGCCTGGCGGTGGCCTTCATTCTCTGCCAGGCCGTCCCAGCTGGGCACAGGGCTCAGCGCGGAGGCCACGGCCTCTGCCCTGCCACGCACCGTAGGCCGCGGGGCCTTCGCCTCCTCCCCAAGCCAGCAAGGCCACCGAGAAATGACCTAGCCCATCTGCTTTGCCCTCCGTCAGCCCAACAGCCAGCCGCCCTGTGCCTTTTGTGGGGTGGGGGGGCTCCTGGTCCAGGGCAGGTTTCCTGGACCTGGGCCTTGCGGGCCCCCAAGTCCCAGATCTCCACAGCTTTCATCAAATTCCCAAGGGGATCCGTGCCCCCAAAGAGGGTAAGAATCACAGCCCGCGGGACACGAGCTCCCTCAGGGCAGGGCTGGGGTGATTTTCCCTGATTGTCCTCCTCAGGGACTGGCTCGGAGCCTGGCTCATGGGGACACCGAGGGGTACTGAGCGGTGTTTAGTGAACGAACGAAGTCAAAGGTGATGACTGTATCGGTAAATGCCACCGTGCGGGGAGGGAGGGCTCTGGGCACACCGAAGGAGAAGGGCTGAGGAAACAGTCCTGGAAGGGGTGACATCCAGCTGAGCCCCGGAGGAGGAGGTCAAGTTGAGGCCGGTGGAAGAGCAGCAGAGGAAGTGGGTGTCTCGGGCTAAGGAGCAGCCTGTGCAGAGCGGACTCCTCAGGGTCTGGCTGGAGTAAATCCTGTAGGTGTGCGGAGCCCGGCCTGGACGTGCCCCCGGGGCCTGGGCAGGGGTGGAGAGGGGAGGGGTGGAGCGTTGAGATCCCGTCATTGCAGCGACAGCCTAAGGAATCCTCTCCCTCATCTTGCCGACAACACAGACCCCTGCCCTCATCCTCCTCTGGTGCCAGGTAGGAGATTCAGGAGTTACTTGTAGAATTTGAATTTATGGAAAAGAAGCTGTTTGCTCTACCGTGTTTTCTCAGAGTAAAACGCAGGATGTAAGAGGCTATTTTATATATGACCAAGGAAGGAAGGAAAGTTGTCAATTACAATTGTAAGATTCCCCCCAAACGTCGGAGATGTTAAAATGTGAAGGGAAAAAAATAAACAAAACAGGGAAGGTACATCCTGGCATCAGGGACACAGAAATAGCACTTTGCGAGGAAAATAAAAAACCCAGCACCTCCAGATGCTCTGTGCACATTGATCATGAGATAATCAAAGCCGCTAATTTCGATTGCGTAAACACAGCATGACAGGCACGGCTCCAAGTGCTTTAATATACTAACCCATTTAAAGATGCGTCTCGGATTCAGAAAGTTGAAAATGTGGGGAAATTCCGTGGTAGGAGATGCCTCGCCCTGGGAGGAGGCAGGAGGCTGAGGGTCCAGTCTGAGCTCCGCTTCTAATCTGCTGTGTGACTGTGGGCAAGCCCCTGGCCCTCTCTGGGCCTCAGTTTCCCCGTGTGTCAAATGCTCAGTGATCGCTTTGCAAGCTCCCTTTGGGCCATGCGTGATTCGGTCCAGCGAGTCTGGATTTGCTATACATCACGGTGCCTCCTTTAATTACAAGCTGCTCTGGGTTCCAGCTTCCTTTGTTCTTAGTCCCTACTGGGTCTGGGGGATGGAGGGGGTGCTTTGTGAAGAAGTGGGGGGGGGAGGAGGAAGGAGAGGAAAGGGGGAGGGGAGATGCTCAGGCGGCCACCCTCTGCCTGGGGACCCGTGGCAGCCTCGTGCGCCTGCAGCGGCCTCAGGACTCGGGATGTGGATGCCCTGGGTTGAAAGGGACCTTCAGTGACGGGCGCCCGTGGCCCCAAGGCACTCATTCCGCTGAGACAGCGCAATGATTTGTAGCGTCTCTGCTGTCACCGTTACAGCTCTCTTCCTGAGTCTGCACAGCGGGTACCCGCATATGGGGTGGGCGTGTCGTTATTGCCCCCATTTTACAGATGAGGACAGCAAGGCTCAGGGGGGTGAAGTCCCTCACCCAAGGTCACCCCGCAGGAAATGACAGCTTGGGGACCTGAGCCCAGCCCGTCTGGCTGCAGAGTGGGAGTCTCCACCTCCCGCCCTTACCAGACCCAGGAGGGCTCCACGTGGGGAGATGTGCCTACCCCAGGCAGGCCACGTGGGCCAGGGCAGGGGCAGCGAGGGAAAGGCGCCTCTCTCTCCATCGGTCTCCCCAGCTCTGCCTCTGTTTCTCTTGTCATCCCCTCCATCTTTGTCTCCCTACAACTTTCGCTCTCTCCATCTTGCGATCTTTGGTGTGCTCCTGTCTCTGTCTCCCCTCTGGGACTCTGTTTCTCATCTCTGTGTGACTCCCTTCCCCCGTCCCCAGGAAGGGGACCCTCTGAGCCTCGTCCAGGCCTCACAAAGGCCAGAGGCCCCGTCCTAGGGCTGCCTGGGCCCTCGTCACCGGGCAGAGCTGGAGGCCCCGGTCTGCCCCTGATGCTGCGCCCTCTCTCTCCCGTCTGTCCCTCTGTCTCTGTGTCCACGCGCCCCGGGCTGGCCCACAGCGGCCGAGCTGCACCTACGCGCTGTGCTCCGTGCTGCTGTCCCTGGCCGTGCTGCTGGCCGTGGCCGTCACCGGCACCGTGCTCTTCCTGAACCACGCCCATGCGCTGGGCACGGCGCCCCCGCCCATCGTCAGCACCGGGCCAGCCGGTGCCAACAGCGCCCTGGTCACCGTGGACAGGGCCGACGGCTCGCGCCTCAACATCCTCATCGACCCGCGCTGCCCTGACCTCGCCGACGGCTTCGCCCGCCTGGAGGGTGCCCAGGCCTCTGTGCTGCAGGCGCTGAGCCAGCGCCAGCCTGAGCCGCGGCTGGCGGCGAAACAGGAGCGGGAGCTGCTGGACACCTTGGCTGACCAGCTCCCCCGGCTGCTGGCCCAGGCCTCGGAGCTGCAGGCGGAGTGCGTGGGGCTGCGGAAGGGGCACAGCACGCTGGGCCAGGGGCTCAGCGCCCTGCAGAGCGAGCAGGGCCGCTTCATCCAGGTAAGGGTGGGCTCCGCGCCTCGGGGTCGGGGCAGGGGTGGCGGGAGTCAGGGGCACGCCGGCCCCGCTGGGTGCCTGAGGCCCGCGGCGTCACTCCATCCCCACGTG
Source organism: Physeter macrocephalus (assembly GCF_002837175.3). Classification (NCBI taxonomy): domain Eukaryota; kingdom Metazoa; phylum Chordata; class Mammalia; order Artiodactyla; family Physeteridae; genus Physeter; species Physeter macrocephalus. The sequence continues at coordinate 86,702,469 of NC_041226.1, forward strand.
CCCCGGGGCCAGGGGCCGTGGCCTGTCCCGTCTACGGACCAGCAAATGAGGCTCAGGCAGGTGAGAGTGTCATCAAAGGCCACACAGCTGGCGTGGCCGGGCTTCAAACCTTTACCTGAACGCCTTCCTGGTGACCTGGGTGTCTGTGTAGCATCCACGGCATCCAACAGTCGAGTCAAATCCAAGGCTGGAGGGGCTTCCCAGGCGCTCCAGTGCAGGCGAGACACGGGCGAGGCAGGACGTGGCCTCCATCAGGCTAATGGAGGTTCAAGGTCATGTGGCTGGTGGTGGCAAGCCCTCCCCCCAGTTGTGCCACGTGGCCAGAGAGGGCTGCACCCCCTCCCCAGATGCCCCCGTTCACTGCCATTTGATGCCCACAGCTTTCCAGGGAAGGAGGGACCAGCTGAGGAGTTCAACCAGACCCGTAGACTGTCCTCACCACCTCCACCCCACCCCCGCGTCCGCCCCCTCCCAGAGCCGAGCCAGGTCCCAGCAAGCACCGGGTAGATCTGGGTGAAGGGTTTCCAGCATTGCCCACGCCTGGGGCACCAGCAAGAACTTTCCCCTTCTTAGGATCGGAGATTCAGGATCATCTCATTGGCCCTCTGCCATTTTCCAGAAGAGAAAACTGAGGCCCAGAGTGGGGCAGTGATTTGTCCAGAGTCAGGCCTGGCATCTGGCCTCTGGAGCACTGCGCAGCCTCCAGCCCTGTACCCCACGCCCCCCATGACTTAGGTCCTTAGGGACTGGGAGGCGAGCCGCACCACTGCCATCGGTCCCAGCCCCTTCCAGACACCCGAGATGACCAGGCATTCGGTCACCCAACAGCTCAAGAGCAATGGGCCTTTTCCCTCCCTCTGAAGGCTGCAGCTGGAGGAGTTACGTCTTCCTCATCCTATCTGGGCGACCGATGGGAAGGCGGCTTCCCCACCCTTGGGAGGGGTGCTCAGCTGCCCTCCTGCCGCACCCCCTCCATCTGCAACATCCCCGCCCTCCTCAGCAGGGCTCGGGGAGACCTCCAGATGTCTGGGGGGCTCTGGGTGCCCCACCCCACCCTCCACATGGCTCAGCCCCTGGTCAGCCAGGCCCGCCCACAAACGCTCCCCCGTAGGGCGGGGGTGGAGGATTGGGGGGAGGGGCCCGGGGTCTCCCACCGGCCCACCTGTGCGGAGGCCTAGAGCTGTTCCTGTGAGACTAACAGCTCTTCTGGGACCCAGCAGTGCCTTGGCTCACCTGATATATTTACTTCTCACAAGAATGTTTAATTTGACTCCTCTCCCGCAGACTCCAGGTGATTTCAGAGACCATGTGTCTCGCAGAGTTAGGTCGCCATACCTCCTAGTTCCCCTTGTGCAAGCTCCCCAGACCCTTAGCTGACCAGCCCAGACCCAGGTCTTTCAAAGCAATGCCCAGAGTCTCCAGAGCTGCTTGTTAAAAGATACGTCCCTAGACCTCACCCCCAAACCCCGCCAGGGTCCCAACAGTTCCACAAGCACCCACCCGGGTGACACGTGTGCGCGGATGTCGGAGGCCCGCTGGCCCGGGAGCGGAAGAGCTGAGAGGCTCTGTCCTCGCGATTGGAGTCAGCACAGTGAAGGCTCCACCAGGTACCAGCTGTGGGACCTTGGGCATGTCAGGTGCCCTCCCTGGGCTGGGCCTCCTCACCTGTAACACAGGGACAGCACAGTCCATACCTGATAGGATGCTGGAGCTCGTGGCTGTACAGGGCTCGGCTGGCGTATGGCACGTGCGAGGGGCTGTCTGCACACGGCACCTCTTTTATTATGGTGGTGGAAATTGTTTGTAAACTGAAGTTTCAGCCCATGGGGGACCGCCACTGAAAATCTCTTTTGGGGTCCACACCGGGTGTTAATAAGCACGGTGCAGCACAATAGCCCTAGGAGGAGGGGATCATCACCCCATTCTACGGAGTGACAGACTGATGCTCGGCGCGGCCAAGTGCTTTGTTTAAACTCAAACAGCTGAGAAGTGCTGGAAGCAGCAACTCCGATTTCACTGCCTCTAAAAGCTGCCAATTCCTCTTTAATGCATCTGTGCGGCTCAGCGAGCAGGGACTGACTTTCCCCATTAATTCGGGGCATGTTTATAAGGACATTTTCAACTTTAATCATTTGCTGGTTTAAACTGAGGTCTTCCTTGCCCGTTAGCAAGAGCCAGCCGTGCCTGAGTTTCTCGAGCGTGTCTGCATTGTCACAGAAGGATGGGCAGTACTGATTCGACTTAACCAATGCGCCTGGTGATCTTTGCTGCCCACACCCTGCAGGGTGGCCCCCCGCCCCTGCTCCCTGGGGCGGCCTGCATCCCTCTGCAGGGCTCCCCCGACAGGGCCTGTCTACTGGACTCTGCAACAGAGCCCAGGGAGAAACCCACCACCCTGCCCCTACGCTCTCTCCGCCCCTCTCAGAGCCTCTCCCCAAGGCCTCAGCCCCACTGAATCATCTGCTCGGTAGAGGAGAAACTGACAGGGCAACTAAAAGCTTTGCAGGGCCCCTGCTTCCAGACAAGCCGAGAATCATATTTTGTAAACTGCCGGCACTGTGTATTTCTGCTTTCCTTCTTCGAACGAGCTATTATTATCTGGCAAGTGACAGATTCAGTGTGTAAAGACCCAGCCTGCTTCCACGCTCGCTGGCTGCAGTCTGCCCGTGACCCTGTCTCCCCTCCTCATGGTCCCAGAGCTTTCCTTTCCTGCCAGGCAGCCCGGGGGACCTCTCCTTCTGGGCCTCAGTTTCCCCATTTGTAACAAGCGGATGACGCCTCAAGCCCTCCCTCCTGGCAACAGTGTTGGGGGCAGGTGAAGGGGTGGACACCAGAGGGCCCTGGAGAGTCAAGGCCATGGAGCATGGGTGGGAGTGCAGGCCCCAGGGCCCCACCTGTCCAGTGCAGAGCCATCACCTCTGCCTTCACAGCCTCGCGGGGGGGGTCAGAAGAGACGTTGGGTGAAGGTGTTTTGTAACCTGGAAGGCGCCTTGCAGTGAGGTGGGCACCCAGGTACTGAGTACTGAGTGCCTGCTGTGGGCCCCACGCCGTGCTGGGCCCTCCCCACGTTGTCACTGGTCCCCGCAGCACTTGGGCCAGAGAGGCCAGGTTATCCCCGTCTTCAGGCTTGGTTAATCACTCACCCGCAGCTGTGTAACCGGCCGACGGGTGAGTTGGGGTTTTGAACATCAGGGCCTCCTTTAGTCAGCTCACTTGGGCTGAAGGCACAGAAATGGATGAAGAACAGGGCCTGGGGGCGGCGGGGGCACAGGTGTCTGCTGAAGCCACTCTGTCTCCTCCCACGTGAGCCCCTGCCCTCTGAGCACTGGGGCTGAGACAGCCTCGGATGGGGGCCAGAGTAGGGCAGGGGCTGCCATCCCACCAGGAGCCCACCTCCACCTTTGGGTCGGCTGTGTGTCCACCAGAGCCCCTGCCACCCTGGCACTCCACCCACCGCTGTGCTCCACCCTCCCGGAGCCCCACCCACCCGGAGCTCCACCCACTCGGAGCTCCGCCGAACCCTGTGCTCCTGTGCTCCGCAGCTTCTCTCCGAGAGCCAAGGCCACATGGCTCACTTAGTGAACTCCGTCACTGATGTCCTGGACGCCTTGCAGAGGGACCGAGGGCTGGGCCGGCCCCACATCAAGGCTGACCTTCAGAGGGCGCCTGCCAGGGGATCGCGGCCCCGGAGCTGCGCCAACGGTGAGTGGGGTGGGGCTGCCTTCCTTGGGTGACCTGGGTACCCAGGTTCGTCCCCACATTGTCCCCCACCTGCCCCACTAACAAGGAAACACTGCTGCTGTTTGCTGAGGACTTCCTGCTGCTGGGCGGCACTGAGCGCCCTACCTACACCCTCCTGTTGACCCCTCTCCCAGCCTGATGAGGCAGAGCTCATTGTACCCATTTTCCAGATGAGGAAAGTGAGGCTCAGAGAGGGTGCTCACTCACCAGATTCACCCAGGGAGAGGCAGAACCACGGTCTGACCCCAAGGCCAGCGCTCTGGAGCCCGCTTGACATTGCTGGATGGACAGACAAGTCAGAGAGACCCGGGGACGGCGCGGGGGGCCGTGACGGGGGGACACGGGTGCCAGGCCCAGTGCCCTGACGGCCTTCCTGTCTCAGGCTCTCGGCCACGCGACTGTCTGGACGTCCTCCTGAGTGGACAGCAGGAGGACGGCGTTTACTCTGTCTTCCCCACACACGACCCCGCCGGCTTCCAGGTCTACTGTGACATGCGCACTGACGGTGGCGGCTGGACGGTGAGTCTCCGGGGCTGTGTGGCCAGCTCGGCCAGGCCCCGCTTCCTTTGGGCCCTGCAGATGGTCAGGGCAGACCCTGGGGTGACCCAGGAGGCTGTGCACGTGAACCCGCGGTGCTCCGAGAGGCTTCTCACCCAGCCTTCCGCCCTTGGCCTGGCCCTGCCCGGGTGCTCCGGCTACGCAAACCTGCCCGTAACCTCACCAAAGATCTCCACGTTCAGAGAAGCTTGCACAGGGCGAGTGGAGGTCGTGTGCCGACCCTTGGGGGCCCATTCGGGTGGAGGTCTGACCACGGAGCCGCCTTCCACTCCCTGAGGCTGGAGCCTCCACCCACTCCCCGAGCAGCTGTGCCGGGGGTGCTAGGGTTGGGTCCTGGAATGAACTGCTGCTAATGTGAGTTCAAGGGCTGACTTTTTCTGTTATTCAGTAGATGGTGCGTGTGCAGGAGATAAAAGGGGTAGCACAGCTGCTGCGAGCATAGACCCTGGTGGTCTCCTGGCAAGGAGCCGTCGTGATTTCCTTGGCCTTCTGGTTCCTGCCTGGGAGGAAAGTGGGAGCAATGGAAAGGCAGGGGTGAGACAGCCGTAGGTGGCCCTGAGACCTCCCCAGTGCCAGGAGAGAGGGGTGGAGGTGGCGGGGCAGAGGCCCCGGCTTGAAGACCTAGGGGTCTCCAGAGCTGCCAGCTGGGAAGCCCCTTCTAGAGCAGGGTCGGCCCACTGGTCTCCCACGGTCTCTGTCGCAATTGCTCAACTCTGCCTTCGCGGGGGGAACGTAGCCACAAAGCGAAAATGCCTGGGGGCTGCATGGGGGCATGCAAGGGTGAGGGCGACATCGTTAACCATCGAAGCAGGAGGCGAGACGGGGAGGCCCGAGCGAGGCGGGTGGGCAGGGGGCAAGCAGATGCTCTCGGGGGGCAGAGCCTGCTGTTAGGAGCTGGTGGGAGAGCAGCTGAGAATCCCCCGAGGACCCCGAGACAGACCTACCTCTAAACCTCTCTTCAAGCTCCAGAGGAGAGAGTTTAAGTGTACTGGATTCACATTCTGGGCCTAAAAGCGCTTTTGTTTTCCTAACTCGGAACATCTGAGTTATGGCCTTTGTGTCTGGGAACCCCTCGGCGGGCAGAACAGCTCCAATGCACCAGCCAGAGCCCAGAAAGCAGAGTTAAGGGTTAGGAGAGGCTAAGTGAAACACCAAGACGCCGGCCTGGGCCAGGCATCTTCCACTCCAGTGGACTTGAAATCAATCTCCTGGGGAGTCAATCCGGATTGGGGCCGGGAGGCGGGTAATTCCTTGGGCCCTGGCTTCAGGGGCGATTAGAGGGGAGTCGATGAGGTGCGCCGGCCTGCTCAGTGCCCCCTCTCAGACGTCCGGATCAGCTGGCCTGGAAGAAAGGCGATTCTCAGCTGAGAAGTGCTTGCGAGGCCGATAGACGTTAATATCCATTTGGGATTCCGTCAAAAGCAATCTTGTCCCAGATACCTCTGGGCGTCTGTCAGGCTTACCTCCCTGCCACACGGAATCGCTCGGAAACTCAATTGTTTGGGAGGGAGCTGGCCGCCGCCTTTCTGGACCCCGATACCATCCATCCTCATTAGGCTCCACGTCCAAACTGCCGGGCCTCAAGCGCCAACAGCGGTGGACGGGATGCCTGGGGCTGGACACGTCAAGCGGAGCCTGCTTCCCAGAGAGCCGGCCGCGCCGGGCCCTTAGGGACGCTTTACAGTTTATGTACCACGGCCCTGCCTGGCACCGTGTCAGCCCTCCTCCAGCCCCTGGAGGCCAGCAGGGCAACCTCGGAGAGGGCAAGAGATTTGTTCAAGGCCACCCAGCAAATAAGCAGCCCAGCCTCACGCAAGTCCGTGGAACTGACTGTCACACGGTGTCACCTGTCAATTCATGGGCTCCACCACAGGGCGCCAACCACAGGCCAGAAGATTCCGCAGCAAGCTGCCAGCCTGGCAGGGAGCTGGGCGAATCAGCTGACTTGTGTGAGGGCTGTGGAGCCCCTCACGCCCCCTGGGCTTACCAGAGAGGCTTCTGCACGGGGAGTTTGGAGCTCTGGCTGGGTGAGGCAAGACGGTGTTCCAGGCAAAGGGAACACGTGCGGGGTCAGCAGGGAGGTGGCAGGGCTTATTCTGGGACCGCGGTGGCTCCGTTCCACTGGTGTATGGCGCTCGCGGGGCCGGGGCCAGGTGGAGAGGCAGGCAGGGCCCGGGTCGAGTGGCTTCTGCAGGTGCCATAGGAATCGGGCTTTTACCTGGGGGGCAGAGTGGTCTCCTGCCACCCTCAGAATTCCCCACGGAGGGAGTGACCCAGAAACGTCGGGCTGAGGGGTGCAGGGGGCGCGTGAGTTCCTCGGGCCCTGAACCCTTGCTGAGGGCGTGGGAGTCGCCACGTGGGAATGAGGTCGGGGACAGTTGGACACACGCCTCAAGGTGGCCTTTCCGCCGATGTGGCCACTGGCCCTGGCTGAGCCCCAGCCCCGCTCGACACTCACCAACGACCCCAGTGACCCAGGCCACAGAGGGTCACGCTGATCAGCAAGGCCACTCCTGAACCTAAGACATACACCCAACCCCACCCCCGCCCCAGAAAAGAGGGGGGAAGCCAGGAAGGAAGGGCTGGCCCCTGCTGACCTGTGACCCTGCGCAAGGGGCCCAGCTTGGTTGCCGGGTCCTTTGGTAGGCCTCCCGGGTCTACCCCTCATGCTCCCTTTTTGTACCCGTCACAGGTGCGGCTAAGCAATCGCTGCCCAGGTGTTACCCGTCTATGTCCCAGCCAGGCTTGCACTCCGCGGGGCAGCGACTTGTCATCCGGTGGCCACTGTAGCTCAGGGGTCCGCAGGGTCCTTGCACACCACCTGTGCTGCCTAAATACTTGCCGGACAGGTGACTGCTGGCATCTTCTGGCAGCGTAACTTCACCTTTCGGATCCTCACTTTTCTCATCTGTTAAATGGGTTAACGTAGCGCTCTTCATGGTGGGAACAGTCAGAATCCTGCACAGGGTGCTCACCTGTAGGGAAGGAGCAGGGGAAGGGGGAAGGGACAGCAGGGGTCCGTGTGAGCCTTGGGGATTCCCTGCCAACAGAGGAATCTGGCTCCACCCTGCAGGATCTTACCTTCAAGCGGTGTTTTTTTTTTTTTTTTTTAGATGTTGGGGGTAGGAGTTTATTAATTAATTAATTTACTTTTTCTGCGTTGGGTCTTCGTTTCTGCGCGAGGGCTTTCTCCAGTTGCGGCGAGCGGGGGCC
>NC_041226.1:86710215-86719378 GCF_002837175.3 Physeter macrocephalus
CTTGTTGCGGAGCGCAGGCTCCAGACGCGCAGGCTCAGTAGTTGCGGCTCACGGGCCCAGTTGCTCCGCGGCATGTGGGATCTTCCCGGACCAGGGCTCGAACCCGTGTCCCCTGCATTAGCAGGCAGACTCTCAACCACTGCGCCACCAGGGAAGCCCCAAGCAGTGTTTTTAAAGGGGAAGAAGATTCGTAAAAACGGAGGCCAAATTTCCTCATTTGGAAGGTGATGCATGGGACGAAGCAGCCATTTCCAGTTCATCTCCCCGGCCCTGTGAGACTGGAAAGATCGCACTCCCTCTTGGGGCATCCCCTTCCTCGTCCAGCCAGTGGGGTGACCCTTGTATGTCACGTGGCCACCTTTCAGGGCCTAGGGAACAGGGTGGCCATGCCCAGGGCCCCATGTGTGTTTTATGGTTGGAAGGAGGGTCCAGCCCGGCATCAGCAGACTGGGTCCCCTGCTGTCCTGCCCCTCGGCCCCGAGGCCCAGCCTCGTCCCCACCAAGACCCGCCTCCGCTGTGCGCCAAACCGGGCCTCATTGCCAAGCCCTCATCTCTGCATAACCACCAGCCGGGGTCACAGAGATCGGGTCCAGTTCAGCATCTCCTGCGGCGGGGACCTGCGATAGCATTGATTCTGCTCTGCGCCCCCGTGAGGATCCACAGCAAAGCCAGCCTCCCCCAGCGCCAGGAGCCGAGTGGCCCGAACCTGCGTTCTCTGCCAGGCATTTTACTGCCTTGCGGGGTCGGCCGGCTCGGATAGGCCTCTAATTGGCTCCACTGTGAGAGGAAACCTCCCCTCCCACCGTGCCCCCGTTCTCGCCCTACCTGAGCTCCCCAGGTGGGAGGAAAATCCTTCTCTCATCAAAGAAGCCGCCACCTGAGCAGAGCCCAGCCCAGGAGGGGGATCAGGCTCCGGAGAGATGAAAAGCTCCCCAGCCCCCAGCCAGCGTGCTCCGGGGTGCACTGGGGATGCCGGGTAGCAGGACTTGGGAGTCCACCAGGGGTGCTGTCTCCTCCCTGTGTCCCACAGGCTGTGGTGGCAGGAGAACCTGCCGTGCCATCAGTGCCCCAGGCTGCTGTCGGGCTCCCAACTGCCCTGGGGAGTCCTCGGAGCCCTGCACACGCTAACAGTGACCGCGGCGACCGGTGGCAACGCCCCTCTGGTCCTTGACCCATTAGGTCGGAGGAAGCCTGCCTCTGTCCAGAGCAATTTGGATTTCTCAGACTTTGAACGTAGACGGGGTGATGCACGTGGAGCTGGGCCCGGTGCCTCAGCGTCTGATAAATGGCAGCTCTGAGCGGTGTTTGCCAGGAGCCGGCAGGCACCGACTGCCAAGCCTGGGAAACGTGGCAGGGAGCCAGGCCCAGGGGTACCACTTGCAGTCAAAAACAAGGAGTGGGCCCACTTCCTTCTGGGCTTGGCAGCTGGTTCTGAAGGGGAGGGAAGTTAGACCTACTGTGCTCCGTCCCCCCCACCCCCACCGAGCGAACACCTTTTTCTTCGCTGCGTCTTTGCCGTGATCCTGCAGGGGTCACCAAGGCGTTGCTGGTGGGGCCTTTTTACAGAGAGGGAAACTAAGGCTCAGAAAGGTCCGTGACTTGTGCGAGGTCACACAGCCCAGGAGACGCGGAGCCAGGATTTGAGCTCAGCTCGGCCTTAGTCCAGAAAGAGTGATCTTGCCGCGAGCCCGGGCAGCGGGGCTGGGGTGGGCGTGCCACCCAGAGGTGTCCAGAAAGGATTTGAGGGGTGACTGTCTCCCGGGAAAGCAGGCAGAGTCTCCCCGGGGGCCGCCTTGGAAGGGCTGCATCGGCTCGCCTGTCCAAGTTCTTTGCTCTTTAGAGACAAGAATCCGCCTCTGCCACAGCCCGCCACCCCTCCTCACGGAATCGCCTGCTCGGGAGGCCTGGGAAGCTGGTGGACGCCGCAGCTGCACAACCAACACGATTCTGCCTGTAATTGGTTTCTGCAGCAGCTTCATCAGAGTTGAGGGAAAATCTCAGATGCTGCCTCGTGGGGCCCCTTCTCAGGCGGCAGAGACACACCCTCCCCATCTCGTAGCGTTTGGACCCACCCGGCCTCTACCTCTTGCGCCCCGGCTCCTCTGACCACCTGCCAAGACCCTGCTCGATCTGCAGTTCAGCCGGGCATCTCCTCCTCCAGGAAGCCCTCTAGGAACACCCTCCCAACCACCCCAGCAGGTGGCTCATCCTCCTCTGAGCTCCTAACAAATGTAACGACAATCGTTACCCTTATGGAATGCCCCGTATCAACCAGCACATTTATCCTTGTGGGTTGGAGCTGTTATAATTCCCATTTTACAGATGAGGAAACAGAAGCTCGAGGATTCAAAGAACATGCAGGTTGGGGGCTGCTCTGCCCTGAGACTGCTGGCTCGTGCATCCATCTCTCCGGGGCTGCGAACTTTCCGAGGGCCAGAGCCCCCCACGAGTCCGGCACACCATATGGGGTCTGGAGCAGCAAGCCTGTCGTTTTGCAGAGGAGAGAAGCCAGGACTTAGATGCTCATAACAGCCTGTTGGCTGGAGTCTGGCTAGCGCTTGAGTCTCCTGAGTACCAGCCCGGGGCGTTTTTGGAGCCGGTCTGGCTCAGCTACGATAAGGGCCACGGGGGCTCATGGGCGTAGGGGAGCAATGTCCACCCGCTCAGCCGTGGGGTACCCCTCGGCTGCCCTCAGTCTTTGTGTACCGTCAGTCTCTCCTCTTCTGGTCTCAGCGGGCCCCCACCTTGAGGCACCCCCATTCTGCAGAGGTCGCCCCACCTCTCCAAACCTCAGTCTTCTCATCTGCCAAATGAGGGCGCGGACCGCTCCCTCCCGGGCTGCGGCAGGGAGGGCCGTGACCGTCCTTGAAGGCACTGCGGTGACCACAGAGCCGGGCCCCGACCCTCGGGAAGACTCCACACTCTGGGCCGCGTGGCAGACAAGCAGCAGGTCGGACAGGGCCCGTCTGAGGAAGGGGCCCCGGCGGAGACCAGACTTGCAGAGCACGAGACAGGCCCCGGGAGCCCGTCTGACACACACGGGAGAGTCAGCCGCTCTGCTTATCCCCCCGCCTCCTGCCGCCCCAAGTGCAGCCGCTCCCTCCTTTGAAACCGCCCGGCACCATCTGCAGGACCGTGTGGGCCCAGCCCGCCCCTGGCAGAGCCTCGCTAAGCGGCACTTGGAAGACGCCGGGCAGCAGGCTGCTGGCTTCTGAGAATCTGCACCAAGAAAACGCACCCCGTCTGTCTTCCCACTCGTGGCACCTGCCCAAGAGGCCGCAGAAGCGTTTCTACATCAATCACTTTGCAGCCGGAACCCTAGGGAGAAGGAGCCAGACTGATGAATGTTTTAGCCCTAAAATTAATAGTTGGCTTCCCTACCTTTCCCCCACTTTTTGCCCAAGTGGGGAGCCCTGTTCTGTGGCCAGGGTGGAGGAGGGGAACAATCCTTTACTCACTTCCCTCTTCTTATCTTCTTGGCTGGCTGATCCTTGCTCTGTAACTGAAGGCCTTCTCGTTGGTGACATCCTGCCATCCGGCGTCCCCTGAAGTCCAGCTGGTTTCCAGAAATCTGAAGCCACAGCTGCAGTTCACCCTGAGCCTCTGAATCAGAGGAAACATACATACTCCTGGGAGGCTTGCAGGACCCGTGGATGACCTGTACCCTGTGCTCACTTGGAACACGCCTCTGCTGGCCACGATGCACTGTGATCGGCTCGAGGGCAAGGCCAGGGTCTCGAGTGTGAGATGCCAGCCAGTGCCCAGCACGCTCAGTCACTCAGCGTTTGAACCAAGGAATCAGGGCAGCCCGTGGCAAAGGCCGGCGACATCCAACGGTGGGTTGTGCTCCGTTGGCAGGTGGAGAAATCAATTTAATGGGTTGTGATCAACATTATTTTTTCAAATCAAATAGAGTGGAATAGAATAGAACAGGATAGAAAATATTAGTGCCTATTCACCTGAAAAGCAAATATCCTTTCGGGAGGCTTTTGTTTCAGATACAAGCAGCTGTGAGTGTATGTGTCATGTTGTAAACTGCAATTCCCTGGATCACGGTCCAAAAGTCTAAAAGCCACTTCTGCAGAGCCGCGGCACGGATGTGTCTTCAAGGGGTGGTTCATGCTTCGTCACCACTCAGGGTAAAGCGCCCGTGTTAGCAAACGGTGCTGTGGTCTCTGAGCTGCTGCGACTCGAGCCGTCTCGTCGGGAGGTCTGCCACTCCCAGCTGACCACAGAAACCTTCCCAGCTGGAGGAGAAAGGCAGGGAGGCCCAGGTGGCCTTGAACGTGCGCTCATCCCCTCTGATCATGCGCCCAGACCGAGCCCCAGCAGGGGCCCTGCCCGTTACTGGCACCCAGCCCCGGAGGGCAGAGGGGCCGAGGGGCCGAGGGGCCGAGGACGGCAGCTTAGAGGTCAGCTCTTGGCTTGAGAGGCCTGGCAAGGAGGCAAGGGGGCAGGCTTGGGAAGCCCTGGACAGTGACCAATGAGAGCGTGGACGTGGGGGGTAGGACATTGGCCTCCGGGTGTCCAGCCTGGCCTCAGGCTGAGGGGTGAGGTGTGGGTCAGACTGTCTACTCACGGCCACCTGACTTCTGGCCAGTTTCCGAGCTTCTGTCTCCTGTAACAAGGCGGGGGCCCAGGGGACACAGAACCAGCCTCGCAGGGCTGGGGTAAGGATGTGCGTGTTTCCGGGCAGGGAAGCCTTACCTCGAGCATCTGTTGCAGTCAGCTCTCAACCCCAGCCGGTCTCGGCCACGCTGCCCGTCCGTCCCCATTTCTGGGGTTCGGGTCCTGCCTGTGCCTGGAAGCGTGGTAACCCCACTTCTACTTCATAATAGCGGGAACAGGAACAACAATAACGATGGCATTACTACTACCAGCCACTCGGTAATTTATTCCTCGCTGAGGTCCCGGGAGGTGGGCTGACGGGTGGGCGAGGAGAGCGTGGCCCGGGGCGCGGGGCTGCGGAAGGAGGAATGATTTTCCCAGGCCACACCTTGGGAGATGCCGGGCCCAGGACCCGGCCCTTCCTCAGGGCCACCCGGGATTCCTGCCCAGATGCCGGCCCCGCTGGCCACACACTCAGACCAGTCCTACTTCCCGCCTGGGTGGGGGGGGGGTCCGCTGAGCCAGGCCTCGCCCACGTTCCTCTGCCCCGAGGCCCCTGACTCGGTCTCCCCGCCCTGCTCCTGACATGGAGAGGCTCAGTGGAACATTTGAGCGAATGGACGAGGCTTGGGGACGTGCCCTGGGACAGGAGGCTCGGGAGGAGAAGGGCGCAAGTCTGGAAGGAGGCGCTGGGTGTGGCCTGGGGCAGGGCCGAGGGAGGGGGAGGAGGGGTGGCCCTGGCCGGCCTGCGTCCCGAGGCTGTGGGTCTCCTTGGCTGCTGTGGACTGAGCATCTATGGTGTGCCGGGCCCCGAGCTTACTCTCGGTGGGTCACCAATGGGGGAGGTGCTGCCGGGGTCCCCATTTTACAGATGTGGAAACTGAGGCTCAGGGAGGTGGGGTAACTGGCCGGTGCTGTAAGGGGCAGAGCCCGAGCTCTAGAGCCCAGGTTTGTAACCACTGAACCCCCACCTCCCCGGCCCCTCCAGCCCCCCTCTTCCCCGCCTCCTCCTGCAGAAACAGGCTCCACTGTCCGATGGCTTCTCGGGGGAGCATCTGAGCTTCTGCCAGGATCAGGCCTTTCAAGGGGCGCGTGCTCAGGGTCTTGATCTGCAGCCATCAATACCGCTCTCCGCGGGCTCTCAGATCTCCAAGGCTGATCGAATTTCCTTCTGCGCCCGTCCCTTCTGAGGGCTTTCACGTGTCAGGGCTGGGCCAGGTTGCAGGTAGCGGAACAAGAAAAAAGGGTGTCACCTCCCTCCTGCCACCTGAGGTCAGAGCTGCCCAAGCGCTATGACGGATGGGTCCCCGCGGACAGATGCGGAGCTGCGGGCAGACGCAGCTCCCGGCGGCTGAAATCAGGCTGCTTAGGGATGAAACGGGCGGCTCGCTGGTGCCGCAGCCAGATCTCTAACACATCCGACGTGGGCGCGGATGGGGGTGCTGGGGGCGGATGCTGTCTCCCTCTGCAAATGAGCAAGAAAAAGGCTTGTTAGATAGAAAGAGTTGGGGGGCGGGGGGGGGCGAGCTGGGAACAGGATTGTCAGCGGATCTTGTACAGACTCGAGGCAGCTCTGGCCTGGACCAGCGTGGTACTTATTTCAAAGCAATTTAACCGATGGGATTCCCGACTCCCAAATCAAGAATGTTATTAAAATGAAGCACAGAGGCAGCTGGGCCGCTTGTCAGTACCCGAGTCACACCCCTGCTGGCTGTGGACTCCTGGTCCTCCCCTGAGAGGTGGCCGGGGCTCTGCTCTCCCAAGCCCCCATTCATCCCCTGCCAGCCTCTTTATGAGGGGGGAAGTGCAGTGCGTGACTGCAGCAGGAGCTTATCGAGAGTCAGAGCTCTGGCGGCCAGGCCTGTGTGAGTGTGTGTGAGTGTGTGTGAGTGTGTGTGTGTGTGTGTGTGTGTGCGTTATCGGGTTTTAAAAACTTGAGAATGGGGTTTTGTTCAGTTTTGTTTTGACCTGGGAAAAGACAGAGGGACCCTTGCTCACCCCCTTATTATTGGACCAGTGAGGAAACTGAAGCCCCAGCAGGGATGGGACCCGTCCAGGGTCCCACAGTGTGGCGGCAGAGGTGGGCCTGGGAGCCAGGCTTCCTCCACTGCACCCCAGTCCACCCCAGTTCCTTCTTGAGGGGACGTTTCAGGGCCTGGGGGCATTCGGTCAGTCCCCCCTCGGGCCACCACGAGACTCCCGAGTCCCTGCCCTGCTCCGGGGCCCGGTGGGAGCTGTTGAGGGAAATGGAGGCCCAGCCCCTGCTGTCCCCAAGCAGGCAGGTGAAGGGAGAGTGTGGGGCAGGAGGACACACGTGGGGTCCTGGGAAGGTTGGAGCTAGCTCTCCATCCTCCTCCTCGCTTCGCAGGTGTTTCAGCGCCGGGAGGACGGCTCCGTGAACTTCTTCCGAGGCTGGGAGGCGTACCGGGACGGCTTCGGCAAGCTCACGGGCGAGCACTGGCTAGGTGAGACTCCCGACGCCCGGCCCGCGGGGTGGCCTGCCCTCTCCCTGTGCGCCACACCCTGTCACATCCGAGCCCCCTCCTCACGGGATGCCGTCCGGGTCTCCCTGGTGCTACGTGCAGAGGGGATCAGTGCGTCCAGTGTGAAGGAGCTCCACGAGCACGAAACCAAAGGCGGTGCGCTCGCGGGGGCGGGGGGTGTCCCGCAGAGATGTGTGCTTTTCCTGCCGGGGACGCCCTGGGACCTGGTCGCTGTCCTGGATCAGGCAGCTGTGGCCAGGGCAAGGGCACTGTTCCAGGTGCTGGAGGACCAGGACGACCCCAGTGCTGCCCTGCGCTTGGGGGTCAGCACTGCCCGATGCTGTGCTCTGGACACCGAGGGCGCATCTCCCAAAAGAGCGGCCGGTCGGTGCTCCTGGGCGCAGCTCCCACGGTCCCGGGGCTGGCACGCATTCCTTGCCTGGCACAAAGGAAGGGCTCAATGAGCTGATGTTAATATTATTATTATCACTATTATTTACTTACTATTTATCTTGAAATTCACTTAGTATTTTAAAATGTAAATATCTCACATAATTTCATTCTAAAGAATAACATCCATAAACAGCGCAGGTCGGAGGTCATGTATATATTTGGGAGGAAGCTGTGGCCTGAAGTCAGGTTTGGGGTTTTTCTGGTTTGTTTGAAATATAATTCACTATTTTAAAGGGCACAATTCAGTGGTTTTTATTATCATTATTTCTTTTCTCTTTTGGCCACGCTGCGCGGCACGTGTGATCTTAGTTCCGCAACCAGGAACGCCCCCTGCAGTGGAAGCGCGGAGTCTTAACCACTGGACCGCCAGAGAAGTCCCACTGGTTTTTAGTATATTCACAGAATTGTGCAACCGTTACCACTATCTAATTCCAGAACATTTGCTCCACCCCCAAAAGAAACCCTGTGCCCCTTTAGCAGTCATCTCCCATTTATATATATATATATATTTTTTTTTTAATTTTTAATTTTTTTGCGGTACGTGGGCCTCTCACCTCTGCGGCCTCTCCCGTCGCGGAGCACAGGCTCCGGACGCGCAGGCTCAGCGTCCATGGCTCACGGGCCCAGCCGCTCCGCGGCACGTGGGATCCTCCGGGACCGGGGCACGAACCCGCGTCCCCTGCATCGGCAGGCGGACTCTCAACCACTGCGCCACCAGGGAAGCCCCTCCCATTTATTTTTTTAACATAAAATAAACATATTTTTTTTTTTAATTTTTAATTTATTTGCGGTACGCGGGCCTCTCACTGTCGTGGCCTCTCCCGTTGCGGAGCAGCCAGTCTGGGGTGCAGCTGCCTTCGGGAACTCACTCCCCAGGGTGACTGCGATCAGTTCCCTGCTGTCTCTGCAGGGCTGGGACGTCCTGCAGGCCCCCTGGCTGTTGTGGCCGCCCGCCTCCCGTCTTCCCGGGGCAGCCTTTTCAGCTTTCTTGGGCACGGATTTCGGGAATCTTCCCCAGCCGGGCAGGAGGGGAGGAGGGAGAGCAAGGTGGAGGCGTGTGGCTGGCCGGGAGCGCTAAGCAGGGGGCGCTGGGTGCCAAGGTCTGGGCTCCAGGGGGGGGGTCAGGAGGGTCCCAGGTAACCCAGCAGAAGGTGGGTCCCAGGGGCGGGGTCCAGATGCGCGCCCACTCCCCTGTGCACAGAGGTACCTGCTTTGCACTGTCATTTGCTTAATGTCTATCTCCCTCCCACCTGGAGTCCATGAGAGGGTCAGGACCCTCTCTGCCCCGACCTCCACTGTGTCCCCAGTGCCCAGGCGAGCACCGGCCACAGGAAAGGCCAGACACCCCAAGATGGACCTCGTGACCTCAGCCCCTACGTACCGCACTCCTGCTGTGCGCTCAGCCCATTTTATATACATCAGCCCTGAAACCGCATGCCCACACAAGGGGGATGGAACTGCTGTGTCCTCTCCTTTTAGGGATGAAGATACTGAGGCCCAGAGAGGTGGCAAGTAACCCAAGTCATAGGCGTGTGTGTGTGTGTGTGTGTGTGTGTGTGTGTGTGTGTGTGTGTGCGCGTGCGGGTGTGTGCGTGCGTGCGCGCGCACGCGGACGAGT
>NC_041226.1:86724282-86832519 GCF_002837175.3 Physeter macrocephalus
GGCCTGCGCCGCTGGGCCGGGCCGGGCCGGGCCGGTGAAGACCTCTCGATTTCCTGGGCTGTGGCTGGGCTTGTACCACCCCACCTCCGATGTCCAGACAGGGACTGGGACCCTAGGACCTCCTAGGAGCAGGCCTGGAGGGTGCAGGCTGGAGCCGGATGGCTTTGGTGGCTGTTACCGGCTCAGCCCGGACACCGCTGTCTCAGTGGGGCGGTCGCCCCCTGCTGGTGACTGGGGGTGTTGCCACCTGGAGTCGGGGGCAGGGAGGGCCTCACCGGGCCAGCGGGGGAGCCTGAGGAGCCCGCCAGGCACTCGGAGACACTTCTCACTGAATCCTCTCAACGCCCGATGCACCGTTACTGCTGCCCCCAACAAGCAGCACAGGTTCCCAAGGCCAGCGGCCAGGAAGAGCAGGGCTGCTTTTCCACGTTCCCGCCTGCGGGGACCCGAGGGGGCCAGGAGGTCAGCCTGCAGAGCCGCCCAGAGGGTGGGCAGCCCAGCGACCCCTCCTCAGGCAGGGGGGAAGCCCTCCTCGGGCTTCCGATACAGGACACCTGAAGGCAGCCAAGTGGGGGAGTGCGGGGTTCAGCGCTCCCTTCCCCTCCCCCCAAGCTTTGTGCTTCAATAATAATAATTCAGAGTCGGCCAGGGGCAGCAGGAGAGGCCCCGAGCGCCACTGGCTCGCCACGTGACCTGGCCGGTCCCCCTCTAGCCCCACCTGGCTGTCGGCGTTTGGCAGGGTTTGCTGGACGAGACCCCATCCTTGCCCTCCTGGCCCTCAGCTGGCATCAGAGAGGGCCAAGGAACAGGTGATGACAGCTCAGTGTCACCAGGGCGGTGACGGGAGCACACAGGCACGGGCGGGCAGGGGCAGTGTGGCAGAGGTGTGTGTAAGCAGACCCCAGAGCCCCCCTGCTGGCTCCTTCCCCATCCTCTAGAAGCCAAGAGAAGCTGCCCACCTGGGCCGCTGGGCCCCCAGCCGCGAAGCAGAGGCTGGATGGGCCCTGCGTCCTCATCCCGGGAGCCCCTTTCCCCTCCCGCTCCAGGCTGGGCGAGCCACTGCTGTGCCAGCCTCACGGCGCCAGCCACTGTTTAGAAAGTGCCAAGCGCTTTCTGATCTGTCATCAAACACACTCCTGGTGAGCGTGACGGTAATGGATTCACAGTTGCATGTGTACATCAGGAAGCTCAGGGGCGTCCGTGCCAGGGCTTGGCCGAGGAACAGACGTGCCACCGCTTGGGCCTGGCGGGGGGCCGGGCGAGGGTCTTTCAGGAGCCTCTGGCCGACCTGCAGACGCTGGTTCCTTCCCGCCGGAGAGCACCAGCCCCGGTCCCAGCCCAGGCCTGGCACCGCTGGGGACACGGCGGAGCAGATGCCGGCTGAACGGGCACAAAGCCCGTCATGCTGAGGACAGCTAAGGCCAGCGCACCCCCTTCCTAAAGGGCATCTCTCCACGGGCTGGCGCTGGGCACAGTCCCCGGGCCAGGAGACAGGCGAGCGAGGCAGGCCCGGGCCCTGGCCTGGAGGAGCTCACAGTGTGATTTCAGCGCAAATGGCCGTCTCTGGAGATGGGAGTGACCACAGAAGGAAGGGGGCCCTGGGAAAGCCGGGGGGAGCGACAGCTCTGCCAAGACCGATGACAGATGGGTGCAAAAGTCACCCAGGACCCATGGTCACTGCACCCGAACCCTGACCCACGATGCCTGAGTTGGTGGCTTGATGGTGGGGTGCCTGTGGCCCAGTTGTACCATGTGACCTGGCTGACCCCCCTCCCCTCTCCTTCCTTCTCCCCTGAGGAGAGAGCCAAGCAGGGGAGGGGTGCTCTCTACACTGGGATCCTCAGGCGGTGCATCTATCCCCCCAGAGCTTCCGAAAGTTCCTTTCCACAAGCACAGGTAGGTTCTGTGGGATGAGCCGATGGCCGCGTTCCGTGTCCCGCAAACTTTGGATACATCTCTGGGGCGCCACCCAGCTGGCCACCCCTGCTCCCCGAGTCCAGAGGAGGGACGGATGCTGGGTTTCCACCCTGACGGCCTCAGCACAGTCAGCAGGAGATGATGCGTGTGTGTGCGTGCGTGCGCGCGCACGCGCACAAGTCAGGGTCGGGGAAGCCTGAGCAGGATTCACGCGCTGGAGTCCATCCAAGCTCTGGACCATACTCTGAACTGAGTGAATGAAAGCAGGGCAGGATAGGGGTCAGGGGAGAGAAGCTTCCAGGTGGGGAGTCCCTTCCCCGTCCCCTACACCCAGGTGAGTGTATAAAGACAGGGAGAAGCTGGCCAGGTGGGGACCCTGTTCCTGCAGCACCACCCGCCCCCTTGGAGCAGCACTGGTGCCTCTGCAACTCCTGCCATCTTAATTGAAATCTGTCGGCAGCCACCGGGTGTGGGAGAAGCATTTAAGCAGGGCCTTGATTAGCTCCTGACAGACAGCGAGCCCTGACGAGAATGTCAACTTGAGCCCAGCCCTCGGCTGCCCTGTGCTGTTCCCTGCCTCTGCTTTTCCACACTCTCCTGTCACCTTCTCATCGCGTGTTTTGTCTTTTCCTATTGAGTTATGGGAGCTCTTTATATATTAAGGTTATTGATTCTTTGTCAGATACACATGATACATAGTTACTCCTGGTCATTTGTCTTTCAGCTTTTTTTTTTTTTTTGTAACATTATTGCTAATTTCCTAGAAGTTTTCCATTTTTATGTAGTCAATTCTGCTAGTCTTTTCCTTCATATCTTCTGAGGTTTAGGCCCTGCTTTCCCCTCCCAGTTTCATACCAATAAAAATTTTAAAAATAGGAGTATTTTTAAAATGCTTTTTCAGTGTTAGGTGGTAGGTTCAGGTCTTTAATCCACGTGGGAGTTCACTGGGGTTATGACGGGCATCTCAGTATTCTTCCACCAGGGTCCTCCTCCCCGCTGTCTGTGATCTGAACTCTGACAGGTGATGGGGTTGGATCTTGGCTCACCCCCAGGGCTGTGAGCATCCTGGCAGATCAACAAGGGCTGGATAAACCCAGAGAGTAGACTGAGGGAGGTAGAGGCAGGGAGGGAGGTGGCCTTCGGGGGAAGAAGGGTAGAGGCGAGGGGGACCACATCCCAGAGGAACCCGGCCCTCCCTCGGGGCACCCTCATGGGCCCTGGGACTGCGCATGGAGCCCTGATTCGCCGGAAGAGTGGGGTGTTAATCATGGGCACCAGCGACCACTCCGTGGTGGGGAGCGGAATCTTCCGGCATCCCCGCTGGGCTGCTCTCCCTCTTGCCCTATTCCTGGATCAGATTATTTGTCCTGGGCAAGAACTGAATGAGATATTTTTAAAGTCTTGGAGTATGTCAATCAACTTGTTAACAGTAGTTAATTCTAAATAATTGTTCACAAAAGATGATGAGTTGGGAAGATACATTTTCACTTCATTCTTCACGTACTACTGGATTTTGTTCCTTTGTTTAAAGACCATGCGTTATTTTCATCATGATGATGTAAAGCAGTGTCCATTTGGAAAACATAAATAAATAGAGTTCTCAAATTGGGGGAAAATACCGTAAAAAAAAAAAAGTACTGAATGAGAGAGCACAGAGTCTGGGCAAATCTGCCTGGGTTCAGAGCCCAGCTCTGCCACTTACCAGCTGTGTGACCTGGGCCAGTTCCTTATCCTCTCGGTGCCTCATTTTCCTCACCTATAAAGCAGGGATAATAATAGCACCTGCCTCATTGGATCCTGACGGAAGCAGCAAACACCTGGATAATGTGTGCAATGGGCCAGGCACTGTTCTAAGAGCTGTACAGGGACACTCTAATTTAACTGGACTCGTTCTAATCGCACTGGCTTCATTAATCCACGCACAGCGCTCATAGCGGTGCCTAGCACTTGTAAGTGCTGTCCAGGTAGGGGGGGCAGCTGTTGTCAGTGTTGCCTGTAGTCTGCCCTTTACAGCTTGGAAAGCCCTCTGGCCCTCCCTCCACGGGTGTGCAGCCTGGGGCCCAGAGAGGGACAGCAGCTTGCTGTGAGCCTCCAGCCTAGGGAGGAGCGAGAGAGGCAGGGAGACGAGGCCCTTGTGCTCCTGAGGCCGGGTCCTCGGTGGGGAACGCGGGTGGATGCTCTGAGGTTCTGGCGGGTCTGCTGTCTGTACGGCTGTTGCTTTTTTCATGGCTCCTTCTCCTTTGCCCTGGACCTGGACCCTGGACCAGAGGCTTTCCTCTGGGCTGGGTGGGGAGGGGGCCGCACAGCCCTCACACCCTAGGGGCGTGCACACGCTGACCCGTGCAGGAAAGGAAAGCGGTGGGCGGGGGGGGAGCGGCTGATGAAATGTCACTCAATGCTGATAACTTGTAAGGCATTTAATTAAATGCCCTCTTAATCAAGAGGTAATCAAACCAGCAGGGAAGCACCTTGAGTGTGAGTGAGTGTGGGGAGGGGGAGGGGGAGCGCCTGGTGTGAGACCCCCAAGGTGGGAGCAGAAGAACTGAGGAGGGGAGGGACGGGGGCTGGGGGGGTGGGGGAGGAAGGGGGACAGGGGTGGTGAGGGGGCATCCAGAGCCAGGCCCCAGAGACGGCAGCGGGCATGGTCTTCTGCTTCTCATCCACGAAGCCAGCATTTATTGAGCACCTACTGTGCGCTGGACCCACCCTCAGATGCTGGGGTTCTACAGTGAGCAGGACAGTTGTGTTGCTCTCTCATGGAGCTTCCACACGGCGGGGGAAGCCCGACAAGGAAACAGGCAGCCAGGACCAGAATGATAAACACCGATGGGGGCACCTGGGTTGGCAGAGGTCCTCAACCTCCACAGGAGGTCAGGCAGCCTTCCTGAGGAAGTGAGACCTGAAAATGAACAGAAGGTAGCCAGGTGAGGAGGAGTAGGGCCAAGTGTCCCAGGCAGAGGGAACAGCATGTGCAAAGGCTCAGAGGCCAGGGAAGTGCATGTGAGTACCAGATCCCGTCTGGCTGGAGCCCAGAGTGTCAGAGAAGATAAAGGTGCCATCACCCCCAATCCAGAAGAGTTTCCAGACTCTTCCTGATTCCTGCAGTCTTTCTACCAGCCTTCAGCTTAAAACATTTGGAAAGCACAGACTGACTTAAAGCGAGCACAGAAAACATGAAACATGAAAAACTGTCAGTCCTGTTTCCTGCCCAACACAGGCCTGCAGGAAGAAGGAAGTAGCCCAGGACTGACACTTGGTGGTGGTTGTCGCTTTCTGTCACCAGCCACGTGAGCTTAACTCTTGTCTCTCCTTGGTTCTCTCTGGGGAGGTCACTTCCTAGGCCCCCCCCACCAGCTTCTCCCACCGTTCTCTCCCCCATTCCAGGGCTCAAGAGGATCCACGCCCTGACCACACAGGCAGCCTACGAGTTACACGTAGACCTGGAGGACTTTGACAACGGCACCGCCTACGCCCACTACGGGAGCTTTGGCGTGGGCTTGTTCTCCGTGGACCCCGAGGAAGACGGGTACCCGCTCACTGTGGCTGACTACTCGGGCACGGCAGGTAGGGCTCCAGGCTGCAGCGGGGATGGGGAAGGGCAAGGGCAGCCTAGCAGTCTCCCCAGCTGGGAGGACAAAGGGGGTCTTTCCAGGCCAGGGGCCAGGATCAAGGCTTCTCACTGCCACCTCCCAGTCCCCACTGGTCCTCACACCAGCCACATGAAGCCTGCAGGGCCTCACCTGCAAAATCACCCATTTTGCAGATGAACAAAGTGAGCCCAGAGCCAGGAATCAGGACAGCTGGAGTCTGGGCTCTGCTGAGCCTCTAGACCCCCTCTGGGCTGTGTCTCTCCTCTCAGACCAAGGCAAGAAAGCAAGGAAAGGGAGTGTGTGACAAAGCTAGGAGGAGGGAGAGGCTGCCTAGACGCAGGGACAGCCTTAGGGACCACCAAGGCGGCACCGTGCGTGCCTGTGAGCTGCGTGGACACCGAGCGCGGCGGCGGGGCAGGTGTGCACGCACATGTGTGCACCAGTGTGCACATGGGGGGGCGCGCGTGTCTGCACGTGCACATCCTGGACGCACGTCCGGGGGACTGCACTGTGTACGGGAAGCTGTGATGCATGCGCGCCCCTGTGCCCCCGTGAGTACACACCTGTGTGTGCACCTGCGCAGGGGACTCCCTCCTAAAGCACAGCGGCATGAGGTTCACCACCAAGGACCGAGACAGTGACCACTCGGAGAACAACTGCGCGGCCTTCTACCGCGGCGCCTGGTGGTACCGCAACTGCCACACACCCAACCTGAACGGGCAGTGCCTGCGCGGCGCGCACGCCTCCTACGCCGACGGCGTCGAGTGGTCCTCCTGGACCGGCTGGCAGTACTCACTCAAGGTCTCCGAGATGAAGATCCGGCCGGTCCGTGAGGACCGCTAGACCGGCGCGCTGTCCGGCCCCGCCCACCGCCCGGCCCCGCCCCCGCCCGGCCCCTCGCCATCCCCCGCCACCCCCGCCCGCCATCCCCACGCCCACCCCGAGCTCCGCTCCTGCTCAGACGCCCGCCTGCCCGCACATGGCCGACCCGCTCTCGCGATGGAGTGGGCCAGGCCAACCCCGACGCTAAGCGCTCCCTGAACAGGTGAGGCCACACATCACCTTCGCACCGTCCCCATCCCCAATTTGCCCCGGCTGCTGCGGGCCGGGCAAACTTGACCACCCCAAATTCTGCCTGCCCAGACTTTGGCTCCTGGGCTGTTTGCCTTCCCTGGGCCAGGAATCTGCCACGCGCTCCTGGCAGCCCTTCCACGCTGCCAGCCCAGACACCTGGAGTGATGGGCACACAGGAGGGGCAGACGGCCCCCCTGGAGCCCTTTTAGCAGACAGAGGGAAGGCTCGGATCTTTCCGGGTCAGGCCTGAGGCCAGCCTCCCTGGCCCTCCGGACCCCTCCTCGTTCCTCCGGTGCCTGGAGGCCCGCCCTCTCTCCCAAGGACTGGGGAGTGGCTGTGCCCACGGGCTGGGTGGCCACATCCCGCCATGCCCCTCGGCCAGGCTGGGGTGCAGCTGCCTTCGGGAACTCACTCCCCAGGGTGACTGCGATCAGTTCCCTGCTGTCTCTGCAGGGCTGGGACGTCCTGCAGGCCCCCTGGCTGTTGTGGCCGCCCGCCTCCCGTCTTCCCGGGGCAGCTGGAGCCCCGCCCCACCCCTTCCCCGGCCTGCGGAAGGCAGGGGCGGGGCCTGCGCCGCTGGGCCGGGCCGGGCCGGTGAAGACCTCTCGATTTCCTGGGCTGTGGCTGGGCTTGTACCACCCCACCTCCGATGTCCAGACAGGGACTGGGACCCTAGGACCTCCTAGGAGCAGGCCTGGAGGGTGCAGGCTGGAGCCGGATGGCTTTGGTGGCTGTTACCGGCTCAGCCCGGACACCGCTGTCTCAGTGGGGCGGTCGCCCCCTGCTGGTGACTGGGGGTGTTGCCACCTGGAGTCGGGGGCAGGGAGGGCCTCACCGGGCCAGCGGGGGAGCCTGAGGAGCCCGCCAGGCACTCGGAGACACTTCTCACTGAATCCTCTCAACGCCCGATGCACCGTTACTGCTGCCCCCAACAAGCAGCACAGGTTCCCAAGGCCAGCGGCCAGGAAGAGCAGGGCTGCTTTTCCACGTTCCCGCCTGCGGGGACCCGAGGGGGCCAGGAGGTCAGCCTGCAGAGCCGCCCAGAGGGTGGGCAGCCCAGCGACCCCTCCTCAGGCAGGGGGGAAGCCCTCCTCGGGCTTCCGATACAGGACACCTGAAGGCAGCCAAGTGGGGGAGTGCGGGGTTCAGCGCTCCCTTCCCCTCCCCCCAAGCTTTGTGCTTCAATAATAATAATTCAGAGTCGGCCAGGGGCAGCAGGAGAGGCCCCGAGCGCCACTGGCTCGCCACGTGACCTGGCCGGTCCCCCTCTAGCCCCACCTGGCTGTCGGCGTTTGGCAGGGTTTGCTGGACGAGACCCCATCCCTGCCCTCCTGGCCCTCAGCTGGCATCAGAGAGGGCCAAGGAACAGGTGATGACAGCTCAGTGTCACCAGGGCGGTGACGGGAGCACACAGGCACGGGCGGGCAGGGGCAGTGTGGCAGAGGTGTGTGTAAGCAGACCCCAGAGCCCCCCTGCTGGCTCCTTCCCCATCCTCTAGAAGCCAAGAGAAGCTGCCCACCTGGGCCGCTGGGCCCCCAGCCGCGAAGCAGAGGCTGGATGGGCCCTGCGTCCTCATCCCGGGAGCCCCTTTCCCCTCCCGCTCCAGGCTGGGCGAGCCACTGCTGTGCCAGCCTCACGGCGCCAGCCACTGTTTAGAAAGTGCCAAGCGCTTTCTGATCTGTCATCAAACACACTCCTGGTGAGCGTGACGGTAATGGATTCACAGTTGCATGTGTACATCAGGAAGCTCAGGGGCGTCCGTGCCAGGGCTTGGCCGAGGAACAGACGTGCCACCGCTTGGGCCTGGCGGGGGGCCGGGCGAGGGTCTTTCAGGAGCGTCTGGCCGACCTGCAGACGCTGGTTCCTTCCCGCCGGAGAGCACCAGCCCCGGTCCCAGCCCAGGCCTGGCACCGCTGGGGACACGGCGGAGCAGATGCCGGCTGAACGGGCACAAAGCCCGTCATGCTGAGGACAGCTAAGGCCAGCGCACCCCCTTCCTAAAGGGCATCTCTCCACGGGCTGGCGCTGGGCACAGTCCCCGGGCCAGGAGACAGGCGAGCGAGGCAGGCCCGGGCCCTGGCCTGGAGGAGCTCACAGTGTGATTTCAGCGCAAATGGCCGTCTCTGGAGATGGGAGTGACCACAGAAGGAAGGGGGCCCTGGGAAAGCCGGGGGGAGCGACAGCTCTGCCAAGACCGATGACAGATGGGTGCAAAAGTCACCCAGGACCCATGGTCACTGCACCCGAACCCTGACCCACGATGCCTGAGTTGGTGGCTTGATGGTGGGGTGCCTGTGGCCCAGTTGTACCATGTGACCTGGCTGACCCCCCTCCCCTCTCCTTCCTTCTCCCCTGAGGAGAGAGCCAAGCAGGGGAGGGGTGCTCTCTACACTGGGATCCTCAGGCGGTGCATCTATCCCCCCAGAGCTTCCGAAAGTTCCTTTCCACAAGCACAGGTAGGTTCTGTGGGATGAGCCGATGGCCGCGTTCCGTGTCCCGCAAACTTTGGATACATCTCTGGGGCGCCACCCAGCTGGCCACCCCTGCTCCCCGAGTCCAGAGGAGGGACGGATGCTGGGTTTCCACCCTGACGGCCTCAGCACAGTCAGCAGGAGATGAGGACAGAGCTGTGGGCAGGTCTCAAATTGCTTGTTCCCCCTGCAGCCGCATGTAAATAGGTTGTATGATGTTTGCCTTGGGGCAGAAGCGATATCCATATCCCAGGGCCCACCTCGTCCTGGGTCCCCCACGGCCACCCACCCTCATCCACGCAGGCCTCTGGCCTGGAAGGTGGGAGCCCCGTCGCCCGGGATTCGGAGGATTTGTGAGGTTCATCAACAGGAGCTGCCAGCTGCCTCTGCTACAGCAGGAGGGGAGGGAGGAGGTGGGGGGGCGCGAGCAGGGCTCGCGCCTGTGGGGTCTAAGGAGCCACATGCCGACCGGAGGACACGTTAGAGGATGTACAGACAAGGACATGAGGCTTTGGTCCGAGTGGCTGGGGCCTCCCCGGGGCCCGTCTCTTCATCCGCTAGCAGGGAGGGGGCCGTCCCCAAACCCTGAGTGGCCACGCAGCTGGCAGGCCTCGGCGAACCCGGAGGGCTGAAGTTGGACCTCGGCGGGGCTGGGGGGACAGGGAGTGGGGAACCGGGCTCTGACCCGCTGTGCCCTCAGGCTGCCTGACCCCACACAAGACGGGCGGTGGGAAGAGGGGCGGGGCTAGGAGGGAGCTAGAGGCCAGCGCAGCTTGCGATGGACAGCGCAGGCACGGCTGCTAGTGCGGCCCGTGTGCACTTGTCGTGTGTGTGGTCCTGTCTCCAATAAAGTCTCATGGTGACCGACTCGAGCCTCTGCCCCCCACCCTGCTCAGCGCCCCACAGGGTGGATCAGACACCCCAGCGTTCCAAGACGCCTCCTGCGCCATTTCCCCAGACTCCCCGGCGCCGTTACTGCTGCATGGGAAACAGTGTTCCCCAGACAGCTTTGTGCCCCCAGGAGCTGCCCGAGACCCTTGGGTAGAGCCGGCTCCACACCTGGCCTGCAGCCCCGGGGGTCCGCGTGGGTGGAGGGGAGGCGGGGACAGGGGTGGTGAGGGGGCATCCAGAGCCAGGCCCCAGAGACGGCAGCGGGCATGGTCTTCTGCTTCTCATCCACGAAGCCAGCATTTATTGAGCACCTACTGTGCGCTGGACCCACCCTCAGATGCTGGGGTTCTACAGTGAGCAGGACAGTTGTGTTGCTCTCTCATGGAGCTTCCACACGGCGGGGGAAGCCCGACAAGGAAACAGGCAGCCAGGACCAGAATGATAAACACCGATGGGGGCACCTGGGTTGGCAGAGGTCCTCAACCTCCACAGGAGGTCAGGCAGCCTTCCTGAGGAAGTGAGACCTGAAAATGAACAGAAGGTAGCCAGGTGAGGAGGAGTAGGGCCAAGTGTCCCAGGCAGAGGGAACAGCATGTGCAAAGGCTCAGAGGCCAGGGAAGTGCATGTGAGTACCAGATCCCGTCTGGCTGGAGCCCAGAGTGTCAGAGAAGATAAAGGTGCCATCACCCCCAATCCAGAAGAGTTTCCAGACTCTTCCTGATTCCTGCAGTCTTTCTACCAGCCTTCAGCTTAAAACATTTGGAAAGCACAGACTGACTTAAAGCGAGCACAGAAAACATGAAACATGAAAAACTGTCAGTCCTGTTTCCTGCCCAACACAGGCCTGCAGGAAGAAGGAAGTAGCCCAGGACTGACACTTGGTGGTGGTTGTCGCTTTCTGTCACCAGCCACGTGAGCTTAACTCTTGTCTCTCCTTGGTTCTCTCTGGGGAGGTCACTTCCTAGGCCCCCCCCACCAGCTTCTCCCACCGTTCTCTCCCCCATTCCAGGGCTCAAGAGGATCCACGCCCTGACCACACAGGCAGCCTACGAGTTACACGTAGACCTGGAGGACTTTGACAACGGCACCGCCTACGCCCACTACGGGAGCTTTGGCGTGGGCTTGTTCTCCGTGGACCCCGAGGAAGACGGGTACCCGCTCACTGTGGCTGACTACTCGGGCACGGCAGGTAGGGCTCCAGGCTGCAGCGGGGATGGGGAAGGGCAAGGGCAGCCTAGCAGTCTCCCCAGCTGGGAGGACAAAGGGGGTCTTTCCAGGCCAGGGGCCAGGATCAAGGCTTCTCACTGCCACCTCCCAGTCCCCACTGGTCCTCACACCAGCCACATGAAGCCTGCAGGGCCTCACCTGCAAAATCACCCATTTTGCAGATGAACAAAGTGAGCCCAGAGCCAGGAATCAGGACAGCTGGAGTCTGGGCTCTGCTGAGCCTCTAGACCCCCTCTGGGCTGTGTCTCTCCTCTCAGACCAAGGCAAGAAAGCAAGGAAAGGGAGTGTGTGACAAAGCTAGGAGGAGGGAGAGGCTGCCTAGACGCAGGGACAGCCTTAGGGACCACCAAGGCGGCACCGTGCGTGCCTGTGAGCTGCGTGGACACCGAGCGCGGCGGCGGGGCAGGTGTGCACGCACATGTGTGCACCAGTGTGCACATGGGGGGGCGCGCGTGTCTGCACGTGCACATCCTGGACGCACGTCCGGGGGACTGCACTGTGTACGGGAAGCTGTGATGCATGCGCGCCCCTGTGCCCCCGTGAGTACACACCTGTGTGTGCACCTGCGCAGGGGACTCCCTCCTAAAGCACAGCGGCATGAGGTTCACCACCAAGGACCGAGACAGTGACCACTCGGAGAACAACTGCGCGGCCTTCTACCGCGGCGCCTGGTGGTACCGCAACTGCCACACACCCAACCTGAACGGGCAGTGCCTGCGCGGCGCGCACGCCTCCTACGCCGACGGCGTCGAGTGGTCCTCCTGGACCGGCTGGCAGTACTCACTCAAGGTCTCCGAGATGAAGATCCGGCCGGTCCGTGAGGACCGCTAGACCGGCGCGCTGTCCGGCCCCGCCCACCGCCCGGCCCCGCCCCCGCCCGGCCCCTCGCCATCCCCCGCCACCCCCGCCCGCCATCCCCACGCCCACCCCGAGCTCCGCTCCTGCTCAGACGCCCGCCTGCCCGCACATGGCCGACCCGCTCTCGCGATGGAGTGGGCCAGGCCAACCCCGACGCTAAGCGCTCCCTGAACAGGTGAGGCCACACATCACCTTCGCACCGTCCCCATCCCCAATTTGCCCCGGCTGCTGCGGGCCGGGCAAACTTGACCACCCCAAATTCTGCCTGCCCAGACTTTGGCTCCTGGGCTGTTTGCCTTCCCTGGGCCAGGAATCTGCCACGCGCTCCTGGCAGCCCTTCCACGCTGCCAGCCCAGACACCTGGAGTGATGGGCACACAGGAGGGGCAGACGGCCCCCCTGGAGCCCTTTTAGCAGACAGAGGGAAGGCTCGGATCTTTCCGGGTCAGGCCTGAGGCCAGCCTCCCTGGCCCTCCGGACCCCTCCTCGTTCCTCCGGTGCCTGGAGGCCCGCCCTCTCTCCCAAGGACTGGGGAGTGGCTGTGCCCACGGGCTGGGTGGCCACATCCCGCCATGCCCCTCGGCCAGGCTGGGGTGCAGCTGCCTTCGGGAACTCACTCCCCAGGGTGACTGCGATCAGTTCCCTGCTGTCTCTGCAGGGCTGGGACGTCCTGCAGGCCCCCTGGCTGTTGTGGCCGCCCGCCTCCCGTCTTCCCGGGGCAGCTGGAGCCCCGCCCCACCCCTTCCCCGGCCTGCGGAAGGCAGGGGCGGGGCCTGCGCCGCTGGGCCGGGCCGGGCCGGTGAAGACCTCTCGATTTCCTGGGCTGTGGCTGGGCTTGTACCACCCCACCTCCGATGTCCAGACAGGGACTGGGACCCTAGGACCTCCTAGGAGCAGGCCTGGAGGGTGCAGGCTGGAGCCGGATGGCTTTGGTGGCTGTTACCGGCTCAGCCCGGACACCGCTGTCTCAGTGGGGCGGTCGCCCCCTGCTGGTGACTGGGGGTGTTGCCACCTGGAGTCGGGGGCAGGGAGGGCCTCACCGGGCCAGCGGGGGAGCCTGAGGAGCCCGCCAGGCACTCGGAGACACTTCTCACTGAATCCTCTCAACGCCCGATGCACCGTTACTGCTGCCCCCAACAAGCAGCACAGGTTCCCAAGGCCAGCGGCCAGGAAGAGCAGGGCTGCTTTTCCACGTTCCCGCCTGCGGGGACCCGAGGGGGCCAGGAGGTCAGCCTGCAGAGCCGCCCAGAGGGTGGGCAGCCCAGCGACCCCTCCTCAGGCAGGGGGGAAGCCCTCCTCGGGCTTCCGATACAGGACACCTGAAGGCAGCCAAGTGGGGGAGTGCGGGGTTCAGCGCTCCCTTCCCCTCCCCCCAAGCTTTGTGCTTCAATAATAATAATTCAGAGTCGGCCAGGGGCAGCAGGAGAGGCCCCGAGCGCCACTGGCTCGCCACGTGACCTGGCCGGTCCCCCTCTAGCCCCACCTGGCTGTCGGCGTTTGGCAGGGTTTGCTGGACGAGACCCCATCCCTGCCCTCCTGGCCCTCAGCTGGCATCAGAGAGGGCCAAGGAACAGGTGATGACAGCTCAGTGTCACCAGGGCGGTGACGGGAGCACACAGGCACGGGCGGGCAGGGGCAGTGTGGCAGAGGTGTGTGTAAGCAGACCCCAGAGCCCCCCTGCTGGCTCCTTCCCCATCCTCTAGAAGCCAAGAGAAGCTGCCCACCTGGGCCGCTGGGCCCCCAGCCGCGAAGCAGAGGCTGGATGGGCCCTGCGTCCTCATCCCGGGAGCCCCTTTCCCCTCCCGCTCCAGGCTGGGCGAGCCACTGCTGTGCCAGCCTCACGGCGCCAGCCACTGTTTAGAAAGTGCCAAGCGCTTTCTGATCTGTCATCAAACACACTCCTGGTGAGCGTGACGGTAATGGATTCACAGTTGCATGTGTACATCAGGAAGCTCAGGGGCGTCCGTGCCAGGGCTTGGCCGAGGAACAGACGTGCCACCGCTTGGGCCTGGCGGGGGGCCGGGCGAGGGTCTTTCAGGAGCGTCTGGCCGACCTGCAGACGCTGGTTCCTTCCCGCCGGAGAGCACCAGCCCCGGTCCCAGCCCAGGCCTGGCACCGCTGGGGACACGGCGGAGCAGATGCCGGCTGAACGGGCACAAAGCCCGTCATGCTGAGGACAGCTAAGGCCAGCGCACCCCCTTCCTAAAGGGCATCTCTCCACGGGCTGGCGCTGGGCACAGTCCCCGGGCCAGGAGACAGGCGAGCGAGGCAGGCCCGGGCCCTGGCCTGGAGGAGCTCACAGTGTGATTTCAGCGCAAATGGCCGTCTCTGGAGATGGGAGTGACCACAGAAGGAAGGGGGCCCTGGGAAAGCCGGGGGGAGCGACAGCTCTGCCAAGACCGATGACAGATGGGTGCAAAAGTCACCCAGGACCCATGGTCACTGCACCCGAACCCTGACCCACGATGCCTGAGTTGGTGGCTTGATGGTGGGGTGCCTGTGGCCCAGTTGTACCATGTGACCTGGCTGACCCCCCTCCCCTCTCCTTCCTTCTCCCCTGAGGAGAGAGCCAAGCAGGGGAGGGGTGCTCTCTACACTGGGATCCTCAGGCGGTGCATCTATCCCCCCAGAGCTTCCGAAAGTTCCTTTCCACAAGCACAGGTAGGTTCTGTGGGATGAGCCGATGGCCGCGTTCCGTGTCCCGCAAACTTTGGATACATCTCTGGGGCGCCACCCAGCTGGCCACCCCTGCTCCCCGAGTCCAGAGGAGGGACGGATGCTGGGTTTCCACCCTGACGGCCTCAGCACAGTCAGCAGGAGATGAGGACAGGGCTCAAATTGCTTGTTCCCCCTGCAGCCGCATGTAAATAGGTTGTATGATGTTTGCCTTGGGGCAGAAGCGATATCCATATCCCAGGGCCCACCTCGTCCTGGGTCCCCCACGGCCACCCACCCTCATCCACGCAGGCCTCTGGCCTGGAAGGTGGGAGCCCCGTCGCCCGGGATTCGGAGGATTTGTGAGGTTCATCAACAGGAGCTGCCAGCTGCCTCTGCTACAGCAGGAGGGGAGGGAGGAGGTGGGGGGGCGCGAGCAGGGCTCGCGCCTGTGGGGTCTAAGGAGCCACATGCCGACCGGAGGACACGTTAGAGGATGTACAGACAAGGACATGAGGCTTTGGTCCGAGTGGCTGGGGCCTCCCCGGGGCCCGTCTCTTCATCCGCTAGCAGGGAGGGGGCCGTCCCCAAACCCTGAGTGGCCACGCAGCTGGCAGGCCTCGGCGAACCCGGAGGGCTGAAGTTGGACCTCGGCGGGGCTGGGGGGACAGGGAGTGGGGAACCGGGCTCTGACCCGCTGTGCCCTCAGGCTGCCTGACCCCACACAAGACGGGCGGTGGGAAGAGGGGCGGGGCTAGGAGGGAGCTAGAGGCCAGCGCAGCTTGCGATGGACAGCGCAGGCACGGCTGCTAGTGCGGCCCGTGTGCACTTGTCGTGTGTGTGGTCCTGTCTCCAATAAAGTCTCATGGTGACCGACTCGAGCCTCTGCCCCCCACCCTGCTCAGCGCCCCACAGGGTGGATCAGACACCCCAGCGTTCCAAGACGCCTCCTGCGCCATTTCCCCAGACTCCCCGGCGCCGTTACTGCTGCATGGGAAACAGTGTTCCCCAGACAGCTTTGTGCCCCCAGGAGCTGCCCGAGACCCTTGGGTAGAGCCGGCTCCACACCTGGCCTGCAGCCCCGGGGGTCCGCGTGGGTGGAGGGGAGGCTGCTCTACCTGTGCTTCCCATCACGGCCCCCAGGGTCACAGCTGGTCCCTGTGGGTCACTTTGGTGGCTGGGGCTGGAGTCCTGAGGAATCGAGACTCTTTATTAAGAAAAACAGTCCCTAATGGCTGTTTATTCATAAAACCAATCTGAAGCTTAAGGACAAAGCAATCTCCTGAATTTATGTGATGAAATCCAGTATTTATCGAGTGCCTGTGTTGGAGACGTGGTGCAGGGCCAGGGGAAGTGAATGTGCCCCACGTCCTGCCTCGGGCCGACCTGCGAGGGGACCCGTGGCTGGAGCATCTGCACTGCCCGCCTGCGCAGACAGAGGTCTCTGCCGTGCGGCCCGAGGTCTCCCGCACCATCCTCAGCACCAACTACTCCCCTCCAGAAAGTGTTCTCACCAACAGGCGTGCCCTCCTGCCCACTGATGGCTCGTATCAGGCCCCCAGGGACGCCTGGGGGTGACACCCCTGAGCCAGGCCATGGGAAGTCACTGAGGGGATTGTGGCCACCCACCTCCCCAGGGGCCACACCCCCCCCCCCGCCCCAGGTGGGTCCCTCTCCTGCCCACCAAGCCAAGCTGCTCTGGCCCGGGTCACGCAATCTTTCCCAGATCCAGTGAAGTGCCGCTTGCAAACCGTCTCTTGGGCCGGGAGTTCTGGAGATCGGGGATGGGGAAGGGCAAGGGCAGCCTAGCAGTCTCCCCAGCTGGGAGGACAAAGGGGGTCTTTCCAGGCCAGGGGCCAGGATCAAGGCTTCTCACTGCCACCTCCCAGTCCCCACTGGTCCTCACACCAGCCACATGAAGCCTGCAGGGCCTCACCTGCAAAATCACCCATTTTGCAGATGAACAAAGTGAGCCCAGAGCCAGGAATCAGGACAGCTGGAGTCTGGGCTCTGCTGAGCCTCTAGACCCCCTCTGGGCTGTGTCTCTCCTCTCAGACCAAGGCAAGAAAGCAAGGAAAGGGAGTGTGTGACAAAGCTAGGAGGAGGGAGAGGCTGCCTAGACGCAGGGACAGCCTTAGGGACCACCAAGGCGGCACCGTGCGTGCCTGTGAGCTGCGTGGACACCGAGCGCGGCGGCGGGGCAGGTGTGCACGCACATGTGTGCACCAGTGTGCACATGGGGGGGCGCGCGTGTCTGCACGTGCACATCCTGGACGCACGTCCGGGGGACTGCACTGTGTACGGGAAGCTGTGATGCATGCGCGCCCCTGTGCCCCCGTGAGTACACACCTGTGTGTGCACCTGCGCAGGGGACTCCCTCCTAAAGCACAGCGGCATGAGGTTCACCACCAAGGACCGAGACAGTGACCACTCGGAGAACAACTGCGCGGCCTTCTACCGCGGCGCCTGGTGGTACCGCAACTGCCACACATCCAACCTGAACGGGCAGTACCTGCGCGGCGCGCACGCCTCCTACGCCGACGGCGTCGAGTGGTCTTCCTGGACCGGCTGGCAGTACTCACTCAAGGTCTCCGAGATGAAGATCCGGCCGGTCCGTGAGGACCGCTAGACCGGCGCGCTGTCCGGCCCCGCCCACCGCCCGGCCCCGCCCCCGCCCGGCATCCCCACGCCCACCCCGAGCTCCGCTCCTGCTCAGACGCCCGCCTGCCCGCACATGGCCGACCCGCTCTCGCGATGGAGTGGGCCAGGCCAACCCCGACGCTAAGCGCTCCCTGAACAGGTGAGGCCACACATCACCTTCGCACCGTCCCCATCCCCAATTTGCCCCGGCTGCTGCGGGCCGGGCAAACTTGACCACCCCAAATTCTGCCTGCCCAGACTTTGGCTCCTGGGCTGTTTGCCTCCCCTGGGCCAGGAATCTGCCACGCGCTCCTGGCAGCCCTTCCACGCTGCCAGCCCAGACACCTGGAGTGATGGGCACACAGGAGGGGCAGACGGCCCCCCTGGAGCCCTTTTAGCAGACAGAGGGAAGGCTCGGATCTTTCCGGGTCAGGCCTGAGGCCAGCCTCCCTGGCCCTCCGGACCCCTCCTCGTTCCTCCGGTGCCTGGAGGCCCGCCCTCTCTCCCAAGGACTGGGGAGTGGCTGTGCCCACGGGCTGGGTGGCCACATCCCGCCATGCCCCTCGGCCAGTCTGGGGTGCAGCTGCCTTCGGGAACTCACTCCCCAGGGTGACTGCGATCAGTTCCCTGCTGTCTCTGCAGGGCTGGGACGTCCTGCAGGCCCCCTGGCTGTTGTGGCCGCCCGCCTCCCGTCTTCCCGGGGCAGCTGGAGCCCCGCCCCACCCCTTCCCCGGCCTGCGGAAGGCAGGGGCGGGGCCTGCGCCGCTGGGCCGGGCCGGGCCGGGCCGGTGAAGACCTCTCGATTTCCTGGGCTGTGGCTGGGCTTGTACCACCCCACCTCCGATGTCCAGACAGGGACTGGGACCCTAGGACCTCCTAGGAGCAGGCCTGGAGGGTGCAGGCTGGAGCCGGATGGCTTTGGTGGCTGTTACCGGCTCAGCCCGGACACCGCTGTCTCAGTGGGGCGGTCGCCCCCTGCTGGTGACTGGGGGTGTTGCCACCTGGAGTCGGGGGCAGGGAGGGCCTCACCGGGCCAGCGGGGGAGCCTGAGGAGCCCGCCAGGCACTCGGAGACACTTCTCACTGAATCCTCTCAACGCCCGATGCACCGTTACTGCTGCCCCCAACAAGCAGCACAGGTTCCCAAGGCCAGCGGCCAGGAAGAGCAGGGCTGCTTTTCCACGTTCCCGCCTGCGGGGACCCGAGGGGGCCAGGAGGTCAGCCTGCAGAGCCGCCCAGAGGGTGGGCAGCCCAGCGACCCCTCCTCAGGCAGGGGGGAAGCCCTCCTCGGGCTTCCGATACAGGACACCTGAAGGCAGCCAAGTGGGGGAGTGCGGGGTTCAGCGCTCCCTTCCCCTCCCCCCAAGCTTTGTGCTTCAATAATAATAATTCAGAGTCGGCCAGGGGCAGCAGGAGAGGCCCCGAGCGCCACTGGCTCGCCACGTGACCTGGCCGGTCCCCCTCTAGCCCCACCTGGCTGTCGGCGTTTGGCAGGGTTTGCTGGACGAGACCCCATCCCTGCCCTCCTGGCCCTCAGCTGGCATCAGAGAGGGCCAAGGAACAGGTGATGACAGCTCAGTGTCACCAGGGCGGTGACGGGAGCACACAGGCACGGGCGGGCAGGGGCAGTGTGGCAGAGGTGTGTGTAAGCAGACCCCAGAGCCCCCCTGCTGGCTCCTTCCCCATCCTCTAGAAGCCAAGAGAAGCTGCCCACCTGGGCCGCTGGGCCCCCAGCCGCGAAGCAGAGGCTGGATGGGCCCTGCGTCCTCATCCCGGGAGCCCCTTTCCCCTCCCGCTCCAGGCTGGGCGAGCCACTGCTGTGCCAGCCTCACGGCGCCAGCCACTGTTTAGAAAGTGCCAAGCGCTTTCTGATCTGTCATCAAACACACTCCTGGTGAGCGTGACGGTAATGGATTCACAGTTGCATGTGTACATCAGGAAGCTCAGGGGCGTCCGTGCCAGGGCTTGGCCGAGGAACAGACGTGCCACCGCTTGGGCCTGGCGGGGGGCCGGGCGAGGGTCTTTCAGGAGCGTCTGGCCGACCTGCAGACGCTGGTTCCTTCCCGCCGGAGAGCACCAGCCCCGGTCCCAGCCCAGGCCTGGCACCGCTGGGGACACGGCGGAGCAGATGCCGGCTGAACGGGCACAAAGCCCGTCATGCTGAGGACAGCTAAGGCCAGCGCACCCCCTTCCTAAAGGGCATCTCTCCACGGGCTGGCGCTGGGCACAGTCCCCGGGCCAGGAGACAGGCGAGCGAGGCAGGCCCGGGCCCTGGCCTGGAGGAGCTCACAGTGTGATTTCAGCGCAAATGGCCGTCTCTGGAGATGGGAGTGACCACAGAAGGAAGGGGGCCCTGGGAAAGCCGGGGGGAGCGACAGCTCTGCCAAGACCGATGACAGATGGGTGCAAAAGTCACCCAGGACCCATGGTCACTGCACCCGAACCCTGACCCACGATGCCTGAGTTGGTGGCTTGATGGTGGGGTGCCTGTGGCCCAGTTGTACCATGTGACCTGGCTGACCCCCCTCCCCTCTCCTTCCTTCTCCCCTGAGGAGAGAGCCAAGCAGGGGAGGGGTGCTCTCTACACTGGGATCCTCAGGCGGTGCATCTATCCCCCCAGAGCTTCCGAAAGTTCCTTTCCACAAGCACAGGTAGGTTCTGTGGGATGAGCCGATGGCCGCGTTCCGTGTCCCGCAAACTTTGGATACATCTCTGGGGCGCCACCCAGCTGGCCACCCCTGCTCCCCGAGTCCAGAGGAGGGACGGATGCTGGGTTTCCACCCTGACGGCCTCAGCACAGTCAGCAGGAGATGAGGACAGGGCTCAAATTGCTTGTTCCCCCTGCAGCCGCATGTAAATAGGTTGTATGATGTTTGCCTTGGGGCAGAAGCGATATCCATATCCCAGGGCCCACCTCGTCCTGGGTCCCCCACGGCCACCCACCCTCATCCACGCAGGCCTCTGGCCTGGAAGGTGGGAGCCCCGTCGCCCGGGATTCGGAGGATTTGTGAGGTTCATCAAC
This sequence comes from Physeter macrocephalus, assembly GCF_002837175.3. Taxonomy (NCBI): domain Eukaryota; kingdom Metazoa; phylum Chordata; class Mammalia; order Artiodactyla; family Physeteridae; genus Physeter; species Physeter macrocephalus. The sequence continues at coordinate 86,744,626 of NC_041226.1, forward strand.
AGGAGCTGCCAGCTGCCTCTGCTACAGCAGGAGGGGAGGGAGGAGGTGGGGGGGCGCGAGCAGGGCTCGCGCCTGTGGGGTCTAAGGAGCCACATGCCGACCGGAGGACACGTTAGAGGATGTACAGACAAGGACATGAGGCTTTGGTCCGAGTGGCTGGGGCCTCCCCGGGGCCCGTCTCTTCATCCGCTAGCAGGGAGGGGGCCGTCCCCAAACCCTGAGTGGCCACGCAGCTGGCAGGCCTCGGCGAACCCGGAGGGCTGAAGTTGGACCTCGGCGGGGCTGGGGGGACAGGGAGTGGGGAACCGGGCTCTGACCCGCTGTGCCCTCAGGCTGCCTGACCCCACACAAGACGGGCGGTGGGAAGAGGGGCGGGGCTAGGAGGGAGCTAGAGGCCAGCGCAGCTTGCGATGGACAGCGCAGGCACGGCTGCTAGTGCGGCCCGTGTGCACTTGTCGTGTGTGTGGTCCTGTCTCCAATAAAGTCTCATGGTGACCGACTCGAGCCTCTGCCCCCCACCCTGCTCAGCGCCCCACAGGGTGGATCAGACACCCCAGCGTTCCAAGACGCCTCCTGCGCCATTTCCCCAGACTCCCCGGCGCCGTTACTGCTGCATGGGAAACAGTGTTCCCCAGACAGCTTTGTGCCCCCAGGAGCTGCCCGAGACCCTTGGGTAGAGCCGGCTCCACACCTGGCCTGCAGCCCCGGGGGTCCGCGTGGGTGGAGGGGAGGCTGCTCTACCTGTGCTTCCCATCACGGCCCCCAGGGTCACAGCTGGTCCCTGTGGGTCTCTTTGGTGGCTGGGGCTGGAGTCCTGAGGAATCGAGACTCTTTATTAAGAAAAACAGTCCCTAATGGCTGTTTATTCATAAAACCAATCTGAAGCTTAAGGACAAAGCAATCTCCTGAATTTATGTGATGAAATCCAGTATTTATCGAGTGCCTGTGTTGGAGACGTGGTGCAGGGCCAGGGGAAGTGAATGTGCCCCACGTCCTGCCTCGGGCCGACCTGCGAGGGGACCCGTGGCTGGAGCATCTGCACTGCCCGCCTGCGCAGACAGAGGTCTCTGCCGTGCGGCCCGAGGTCTCCCGCACCATCCTCAGCACCAACTACTCCCCTCCAGAAAGTGTTCTCACCAACAGGCGTGCCCTCCTGCCCACTGATGGCTCGTATCAGGCCCCCAGGGACGCCTGGGGGTGACACCCCTGAGCCAGGCCATGGGAAGTCACTGAGGGGATTGTGGCCACCCACCTCCCCAGGGGCCACACCCCCCCCCCCGCCCCAGGTGGGTCCCTCTCCTGCCCACCAAGCCAAGCTGCTCTGGCCCGGGTCACGCAATCTTTCCCAGATCCAGTGAAGTGCCGCTTGCAAACCGTCTCTTGGGCCGGGAGTTCTGGAGATCGCCTGGCAGCCCCTGGAGTTGGGAAGCTTGGCACCAAATCTGGCATCAGACTTGGCTCCAGGTGCCCCTGCTTGAGGGCTGGGGCCGAGGAGTCATACTCGCCCCCAGTCTTGGCCCCCACGCAACCCATGCCCAACACTTGGGACCTTCTGTGGCCACTTCCCAGAGCCCCAGGCCCCCCTCCTGAAGGGAGCCAGGCCAGTGGTGGTTTTCACAGCAGAATTTTCTTGGGGCCCAATGTGTCAACGGCCAAGTGGAGCTTTCCTCCTGTGGGGGGGGCGCGGTGTGGCCCTCGGGGCTCGACCTCACCTCTGCCCTCCCAACTCTCCACAGCTCTCCCTGAGGAATTCCACAGAGCGCAGCTTGGGAACCCAAACCTCTCATTTTACACCCGAGGGAACTGAGGCACAGAGAGGCCAAGCGTCTGGCCCAAGGCCTCACAGCGAGTTGGTGACCCACCGCAGGCTGCACTCCATCGTGAACCAGCACCCGGTGTCTCAACCAACCAGCACGAACCAGGGAGATAAAATGACACGCGTCTCACGTGCACACGTGCACACACGTGCGCACACGTGCACACAAGCACGCGCACGCCAGCCCCTCAGAGGCAGCCCTGGCTCTGCACCTGCTCCGGTTGGCCCATGGGTGCGCCCTCTGCCCGCACCTGCTCTCAGAGTCCTCGCCCTTGCCAAGGGAGGCCAGAGTGCACCCCACCCCATCCCGAGGGGTCCAAAGGCAGCCCACGCTCCCTGCCCGTTCTTGATCTCATTCCTGCCTCAGACGGGGCCGGAGAGGGGAGCGCAGGACAGGGCTCTGACTTGGGAGCCTCAGTCTCCCCACCCTCTCACCATGAGGGGGTAAAGACTCTGGCCCCTCCCTTAGGGCGCTGGGGGCGGGGAAGGGTCTTCGAGGCCGTCTATTCCCGAGGGGGGTGATTTTCGGCCCCTCGGTCCCTCCACCCCCTCAACCCCACAGGCAAAGGTGACAGGCCAGCCGGATGGGGGCGCCGGAGGCGGAATCCTCTGTGCTCAGTACCCAGCCTGGCCCGCGCAGCTACCCCCGGACAGCTGCGGGGTGGCCGCAGCCTCACCAAGCACCTGAGGCGTGAGCAAGAGGCCCGGCCGTGGCCACGCCTGGACCCGCGTGGATCCCACAGGGACTCGGCGCCCACAGCACAGCCCGCTCCAGCCCCCCAGCCCACTGTGGGGGTGCGGTGCAGGTGACAACTCGGGATGCGCCCCAGCCTGGCCCGTAAGCTCACCTGGGGAGATGACAAACGCTGGTGTCCTCGTGACCAGGACCTTCACCCAGCCCTCGACAAACCCCACACTGGGTTAACAGCCTCATCCCCATGACTCACACCAGAGAGGCAGACGAGTTTTGAAAACGCTCGCCGGTAGGTCTGTCCTTTCCCAGGTGGGCCGCAGGCACCGAGCCAGGCCCTGGGGCTGTGGTGATGGGAAGACTGAGCTTCCCTCCTAAGGAGCAAACCTCCCGTGGTTCGGGGGCCGTGGGCTTGAGAGAGGGGCTCGCCAAACCCCCTCTGCGCCCCCTCCCACTGCCCAGCTCAGCCTCTTGGCACCGGATGGCCCTCATAAGGCTCCAGAGCACGTGAGCTATGGCACCAAACACGACTTCACACCGACCCAGAGCGAAAGGCCAGGGCTGGCTTCTCAGCCACGTGACCTCCTGAGCCCGCGGCGGCGGCGGCGGTGCTGGCTGGGCGGCGGGCGCGTGAAGCGGTGAGCGCGAGGGCAGACCCGGCAGGGTTCTGCAGGGTGGGCTCGGACGCCTCTTCCAAGGGTGCGCAAGGGCCACGCCTGTGACTCACAGTTAAGGAGGCTGCCCGCGGCCCTCCGCACAAGGCGGGCCTCTGGGCAAAGGGCAGCCCCGTCTGGCCCTCATCAGACCGCATCCTGTTTGTGTTGGGCCTTTTATCCACGTGGTCCACGCTGCGCCCTCCTTCGCCACCAGGTCCCCAGTGGAATCCCAGGGTCAGGAATGGGCCACAATCAGAGCACGCCGCACAAGTGCACCCAGGGGGCCTACATAAGGCGGGGAGAACCCGGGGGCCACACCTCCTGGACAGGAGCCCAGAGCAGCTCTGCCCAGCCCGGCCCAGGGTCCAGCTGCCCTCCTGGGAGCAGGCCTACAGCATGGGGAGTACAGCCGCCCCACCCCCAGCAGGAGCCCCGCTCAGGCCCTCCTCCCGGTCAGGAGCTGGGCAGGCAGTAGGAACCACGGGCACCCACCGGGCTGGGAAGGCCCAGAGAGGTGGAGACCAGCACCTCATCTTGCAGCCCAGAGCAGCACAGAGATTGGCCCCTGCAGGGCTTGGCCCCTGGTCTTGCATCTGTGCTGGGGCCCAATTTTCGGTGTCGAGTGTCCCAAGCTTGCACTAGGCTCTTGAAGAGGTCCATGGTCCCCCCAGAGGGGAGAAGTGTCACTGCCTCCTGTGCAACAAGATGCCCCCCCCTTCTTGAGACCCAGAGGCCATTCCCAGGTGGATTCATCCACCAGATGGAACCCCACCCGGTCCCAAAGCTGTCTGCATTGCTTTCTATGGGGAGGAAACACCTTGCGAAAAGCCCCCACTCCATCCAGGCCCCGATGGAGAGGCTTCCCTGAAGCAGGTGAGAGGTTGCTCCAGCCTCAGGGGATGAGGGAAGCTTAGGAGGACTGGATTTGGGAAGAGGAGGGCTGCTTTTATGATTTTTTTTTTTTTTTTTTTTTTTTTTACGCTTTCTGGCTGAGTACACTTTGAAATGTCTTCAAGGGAGCCCTTTCTGGAAAGAGCTCTGGGGAGTCTGCGCTATCTTCTCCAGAGCCCACTCTCTTTATTCTAGCCTCGGTTCTACTCCTCAGAGGACCAGCCAGCACAGACTCACCGTGGTCGTTACCAAAAAGGCTTCCTTTGCGAGGGAACGAGCAATTATTGCCAAGGCAGGGGCGTTTTGGGAAGCTCTATTTCTGTTTCAAATCCCCCGTGGACCGCCACCCTTGGGGTAGAGTGGCAATTCCTGCATCAGGTCCAATTAGACCTGGGCTAGCGTCCCAGCTCTGTCACTTACAAAACTGTGACAAGTTTGGGCAAGTCACCTGTTCTGAGACGGCTCCCTCCTCTGTAAATGGGGATAAGGGACGCCCTCCTGTGGGAGGGACGGCATCGGGTACGGACGGAAAGCACTGCCCACAGGCCTGGCACGCCGACAGGCCCCCCGGCCATTAGGATCAGGAAGCCCAGAGCCTCCACTTTCTAGCTGTGTGGCCTGGGCACAATTGCTTAGCCTTTCTGACCGTGCGCTTGCCCGAAAACAGCGCGAATAACCGTGCTTACCATAAGGTTTCTCGTGGAGATAAAGTGCAACCGCGCGAGTAGAGGTTCTGCTCGCAGCCTGGCGCACGGGTGGTGCTTGGCAGGGACCGGCGGCCGCTCCTCTCCAGGGGGACGTCTGAGTTCGGCCTGCTTTCAGGAGCAACTCGTTTCCACGTCACAGAGACATTAGCAGAGCGTCCCGGCCAAACAGCTTAAGCAGACCCATTCATCACCAAGTTGAAAACTAAGTGGGATGGATGCTATCAACTTTCTAGCCCACGGCTCTGAGATGATGTGGCCCAGGAATCCGTAATTATCATACAGGAGAAATGAGCCCAAGCGTGCCCGGCTCTGCCGGGGCTGTCTGTAAGCCATCCTAGCAGCAGCGTGTTAAGAGCGCTCCGTCGCCAAGGCCGTCAAAGATTGCAGGAGAGGGAGGACCAGCCTAATTGGCGCGCTCGGCGCCCGAGCCTGCGAAGACAACAAAGGCCTGGTTCCCCGACAGGGTGACATTTCCTCTCGCCGCCTGCGAGCTGGGCTCAGCCGAGCCACCAGCTTACGCCTTTGATGGCTGCCTGGGCCCTGGGAAGTGTGCTGTGGCCCAGGCGTGCGGCACGTAACCCTCCTCTCTCTCCCCTGGACCAGATGATGAGCCCTTACTCGCTGCCCTACCTCCTCTTCCCGCCGCTGGGTGCCTGTGCTGGACACAGAAGAGCCCGTGGACGCCGTGGGTGGCATCGGAGGCGAAACGAGCTGGGCCGACCTGGCGGGGGGAGGGGGGGAACGCCACTTCCCCTGGGGCTCCCCTGGGTGGCCGAGAGCGCCACACCCACACGCCCTGCTCGTCACGGCCCAGGAGCCGCCCGACGTTGGGCGGAGCGTGTGCCGGCTTCACGCTGAGACCCGGGAGGCAGCAGGACGATGGCAGTGAGGCCACCGGCTTCCTTCTGGGTGACGGCGAGAAAGCTGGTGGCCTGTTAGGGACCCTGGCAGAGGAGCTCAACGGCTACAGCAGGGAGAAAGGCGGCTTCAGCTTCTGCTTCGGCCAGGGGTGAGGGGGCCAGAGCACCCCAGAAAGGGCTCCTCCGCGACCCACCCCCCCGCCCCGCCGTTTCCATTCCCATCTTCTCCTCGAGCCTCAAAGACCAAGATGCTGAGGAGGTGTGGGTATTAGTATAATGAATTATAACAGGAATTATAATAGCAGTGGGTTTGGTTAGGTGGGTGCTTCCTTTTGATTTCCAACTTTGCCGAAGCAAAATTCTGGATGGTGTCAAAAAGGAGGTGACCAAAAGCAAGTCCCAGTTAAGAAGAGAACGTTGCTGCTGGTGGAGCTCCCTGGCGGACTGTTGCGTTTCAGCCCGCTCCCCTGGGGGGGCTGGCTCTGAGCAGTCCCCTGGCCCCGGTGGCATGGAGCCGAGGATGCCTGAGGATACCGTTGGGCCCTGAATATGAATAGGCGGAGCTGGCCCTGCTGGCCCCGAGTTGAAGGTCAGGGGACTGAGCGATTACAGTGGGATAATCAAAGTTTTGACCGCCTCCATCGACACGTCTGTGGTTGACATCCAAAGTGCAACTGTGAGCGAGCACATTCCACCGGGCACAGAGTATGGTTCTGAAAGTTTAACGACGGAAAAAAGAAATCTTGTTCTCCATTCCATTAACACAACATCCCCCTGGCAAGAAAACCTCATCCCGCTGGTGTTGAGATGCCATTCGGAACCACCGGCCCATCCCCTTCTGACAACTCTCCTTCTCGGTGGTGCGGCATTTGCCAAGCCAAGAGTCCCGTGGGATATGAACGAGGAAGGAATACACTTTTGCTGTAGCAAGGTTGCATTGCCAACGGTCAGACTAGGAATGTGTTGTATCTTTTGAAATAAAAGTTGCAACAACTGCAACGCTGTAATGGAAAGCCCGCCTGACTCTTGGCTACAGGTCCTCTGTGCCCCAGGAACTTGGCTTTCCTGAGCTGCAAGTGCCTTAACTTTGGAGAGATGGAAATCGTGTTGCATGTACCCACACACCCCTCCCAGCATCCCCTTAATTGGCAGTTGGTAAAATACCGATGGCCGACGGGATAGGGAAACACACACACACGAAGTGCGTTTTCCTCTCCCACTAGATTGCTCTCTCGCGGGTTTTCTCAAAGCCGGGAGCGTTCTGAAAACAACTTCTCTACCCCGAGGGAGGCCGGCGCTGGGCCTGGAGTGGCTGCAGCCCGGGCGTGAGGCAGAGCATCTCTCTCAAACGCTGCTCTGGTGTGTCCTGCATCCCATCCCGAGTCAGAAACGGCAATCTGATGCTGCTCACTCCTGGGCCGGCTTCAACTGCTGAGATGAGAACCTGTATTGATGTTCCCATGGCAACCTCTCCCCTCCTCCTTTCGAGCTATTGCTTTTGCCCCTGTTCACAACTGAGTAATTTTCCATCGAGCTGTCACAATTAATTGGTAGATTTTTATTAGCCTTCTAGAACCACACCGGGCAGGGCCCAGCTTGGCACCTTGGAGCATTTCACGGTGTTTTCCGTTCTATTAGAGACATATCCCCCAGTAGCAGCTCTCAGTCCTCGACAGGCAGAAAGCCACTTCATTAAGGGGTGACGGATCTGAGCCACAGAAGAGGCGGGCTGACTGGGGAGCAGAAATGGGCTGGAGAGATGGGACGGGAACACAGGAGTCAGAACATCACCTTATGCGGAGGCGAGCTGCCTTCTCCTGGGGCTCCTCCCTGCTTCCCCCCCCCCCCCCGATGCCTTGGTATACGTGTCCTGGGGCTCAGGGCCGCTGTGACAGGGGCCAGACAGTGACACTGAGTCTGGGAGGCACATCGTACTCTTTGTCCTCTGCCACTGTCGAGGAAAGGATGATCCAGGATGCCTCCTGCTGACGTGACAGACTGACAGGGGTGGGTCTTTGTCTGTTGGTGAAAGAGGCAAACGCTCAGCCCTCAAGCCACGGAGGGCAAATCTCAAGAAAACGAGCCCCAGTGTGTCCATAAAGGACAGCCCTGGTGCTGAGACTGTACAATACAGGGCGGCCGGGTGAAGTAAGTACGATCCCAGCCCAGGCTCGCAGCCAAGCATGTGCTCATTGCCACTCTGTTAAGGGCGGTGCGGGGGCAGCAACCTGGATTACCCCATCCCTTAGCTCATTTATACACACAAAGAAGCCAGAGCACGTGCTCACGAAAGACCAGGTGAAACAGAACAGACCAGAGGCCAAGGGCAGAGGGCCGCCCCGTGGCAAGGTCCCCTGGCTGACGTTCTCTCGCCAACTTCTACTCTTAGGACAAAAGGAGCCGCCCCTGGAGTCGTCAACTGTGAGAACTCGGAGGCCACCAAGGTGGAGACACTCTTGCGTGTGTTTACACCCACTCTGGGTATACACTGGCCGGTTTTTAATTTAGCAGGATTAGATTAACCTTGATGGAGAAATCGGAGATAAAGCGGGGAGAGGGACAGCCTTCAAAGCAGAGGCTATCCTGTCATTAGGCTTTCATCACTGAACAAAAATCAACAACAAAGCTGTTCTTTCCAGTTGCTTGTATATCTGAGCTCAATAACCCTGGAGATCAGAGCTATCACACTGCTGCGGGCAGTGATCTGTTAGATCCGCTCCCACTACATTTGGCTAAGTTTCCTCTTTACCCCCCAGCCCTCTCGACCCTACTGGCTCTGTCAAGGTTTGGGGGGCCTCTCGTGCCACCCGCACACCCTCGCTCTCTTCTTGGTGGGGAAGTTTGCGCTCCAGATGAGTGAAGGTGAGGCTCTTCGGAAAACGCTTATTTTGGAAGCGGGGAGATGAAGCCCCCCTGGGCCGCGAGGCCCGCGCCACCGGGCGTGGCGGTGCCCTCTCCTCCAGCCCAGGCACCCGAGAGCTGTTTGCATTCGCCCATGTTATACATTCAAGACACAAAAAAAGGCTTCATCTTGGTGTGTAGCTCTCAAGGTATTTAGCTATTGAAACGGACGGGGAATATTTGTCTATATTTTCTTGGACGTTTAAAATGTTAATAAAAATGTCTAAGAAAAAAAGAGATTTGTGTGGCCAGCAAGCCATCAGGGCGCTGCTGTAAGTAAACAGGAGGCCGCCTCGTCCTAACTTGGCGCTGGTGCCCAAGATGCTGCACGACACACTCCACTGGAGACCCCGACCCAGGCGAGGGGCTTCCACCCTCCAGGCAGGGAGCTGGGGCCCCGCCCAAGATGGGGGGCAACCAGGGAGGGCAGACACGGGCAGGGGGTACTGTGGTGGGGCAGTCTTATCCCACCCGATGTCTTCTGTACCAAGACGACGTACAGAAATCGATCCCCCAGAGCACTCAGTTGGGGAACTGCCTATAAAACATCCCCGACACCCAAAACGCTGGGCTAGCTGTTAATGCTGACTTCTTCTCTTCCATGATGAAGGGAGGAGCCTGGCCCTGGAGCCCAGGTCTCTGCTAGTCATGCTGTGGCCATCTGGACCATCAACAAATTCGTCTGGCGCAGCAGATGTTAAGCTGGCACGTGCTGTGTGACCTCGGGCAAGCTGCTTCACATCTCTGAGGCCAGCTTTCTCACCCATTAAATGAAGACAGTGACAGAACCTCCCTCATTAAAAAAAAAAAAAAAAAAAAAAAAAAAAAAAAAAGGTGTGGGTGTTTCACGTAGTAATGCAGAGCGCATCTATAATAGCTAAAAGCACTCACGTGTGAGCTATAATTCTAAGAAAACTTTCATCGCGATATAACACACATCCAGAACGTGCCCCAATTCTAAGTGTAGTCTGATGAATTTCCACCAAGTGACACACCCATTGGCCAGCACCACCCAGACAAGGCAAGAGGACATCGCCTGCCCCCGGAGCTCCCTTGTGCCCCGACCAGGCATGAGCCTCCTTTCAGCACCCCGATCACCCGTCCCCTGACTTCTACACCAGACTACATGCCCGTTGAGGTGCGTGGGAGCTGACACATCACCACGTCGCCTGGCGGCTCCCCGGCGTGACATACCATGGAGTGGGGCGAGTCTGTCCCACCCCACTCTTCCCCGACATTCCACCGAGTGAACACCCCGCACGTACCTCTCCTTCCCGCTCTTGATGACCTTGGCTTGTTTTCCGTTTGGGGTTCTTCAGTGTTTGGGGTTTTTTTTTGTTATGTGTATGTATTTTTAAGCATCCTTATTGGAGTATAATCGCTTTACAATGGTGTGTTAGTTTCTGCTGTATAACAAAGTGAATCAGCTATACGTATACATATGTCCCCATATCTCCTCCCTCTTGCGTCTCCCTCCCGCCCTCCCTATCCCACCCCTCTAGGAGGTCACAGAGCACCGAGCTGATCCCCCCGTGCTACGCGCTGCTTCCCACTAGCTGTCTATTTCACATTCGGTGGTCGGAAAGAGCAAGTGTTTTGTTTTTAGAACTTTGACACTCGAGGCTTGGATTCTGTGGCAGCACTATCTGCAGCAGCTGCCCGCCTTCGGTGGGCTTGGCCCTCGGGTACTCACTCCTTGGTTCCGGACCTTGAGGGCAGGACTCAGAATCCTCTGAACACCATTGTGTGTGCACGCTGGTACGTCTTCCTGGGGCTAAATCCGCAGTCCTCGTTTGGTCTTCAAGGGTTTCTGTGACCTACAAAAGGTTAAGGACCACTGTCCTAGAACGGCTAGACCCAAGTAATTTTCTTGGGCTCGGGTCAAAGTGAATCAGCTATACGTATACATATGTCCCCATATCTCCTCCCTCTTGCGTCTCCCTCCCGCCCTCCCTATCCCACCCCTCTAGGAGGTCACAGAGCACCGAGCTGATCCCCCCGTGCTACGCGCTGCTTCCCACTAGCTGTCTATTTCACATTCGGTGGTCGGAAAGAGCAAGTGTTTTGTTTTTAGAACTTTGACACTCGAGGCTTGGATTCTGTGGCAGCACTATCTGCAGCAGCTGCCCGCCTTCGGTGGGCTTGGCCCTCGGGTACTCACTCCTTGGTTCCGGACCTTGAGGGCAGGACTCAGAATCCTCTGAACACCATTGTGTGTGCACGCTGGTACGTCTTCCTGGGGCTAAATCCGCAGTCCTCGTTTGGTCTTCAAGGGTTTCTGTGACCTACAAAAGGTTAAGGACCACTGTCCTAGAACGGCTAGACCCAAGTAATTTTCTTGGGCTCGGGTGAATCTTCATGGAAGATTCTCACTTTGGAGAAGAGTCTTCTAAGACCCTTATCTCTCACCGGAACAGCCGCCAAGGTGGCTAGCGTGTATACGAGGCTGCGTCCTGGCCTCACCACGTGTGAGCTATGGCTGGACAAGTAAACTCCGGTCACAGAGCGTGGGGAAAACGGGACAACGCACCCTGCCTAAGAGGCTGCTGTGAGGACTCCGTGGCGGGTCCCCCACGTCGGTGTGGCTGTCAACATAATCGCTCTACGCCCTCTTTCAGATTGCGAGCTGTCACTCGAGGGAAGAGCGTGTTGCCTGTGGAAAAGCCCTGGACCCGGGAGGTCTGGTGTCAAGTGATGGTTCAGCCACTAACAGACTCTGCGGCCTGGGCCTGGGTCCTGCCTCTGGGAGACGAGGGAAGAAATGGGTCCCGGGGGCCGCGTGCAGCTCCGGCTCGAGCGCGCCGCCGGATGTGCAGCACAGCCCGCTGCCGAGGTCTCCGGGGAAGAGGCTTCACTGGACCGTGCTCTTCAGTGTGCCTTGGTGGACAGGATCCGTATCCTCTGACAAGGCTGCTGGCGTAATAAGTATCATTATCAGAGGGTGCTACTCACTCCCCCCGACTTCCACTTTCCAAGCTGCCGGCTGGCGTTAAATGGAGACCAAGACGAGGACTCGTCAGCACCCTCCTCGACAGTCCCCTTGGGAGAGGCCACAGCTCGGCCCGGGCCAGCACACCCTGCTCTTCCTCATCCACACAAAGAAATAAGATGTCTGGTGCGTCGAACCCGAGAGAGGGCTGCTTTGGGGACTGATGACAGTGGCTGAGAGTGAGTTCAAATGTAACGAGAAGGAATGCACTTGGGGACGGATTAACCCTTTCGGGCCAGAGAGAAACCTGGGACGCGACCTCCTTCCCCCATTTCAATGACACCGTGACGGCCTGACAAGTGGCACAGCCCACTCTCGGTGCCACCGCCAAGAGCCAGGCTGCTGGCAGGTAGGTGTCAAGGGCACAGGAAGGGCCTGAGGACGGGCTTGTGAAACGGCCGATGCGGGACCGTTCTGTTCTGTAAGACCCAACACGGAGACCGCGGCCCCTTCGGGAAAGCCTGACTCCTTCCCTGCCCACACGCACGCCACGGCTCTGAGCAACAGGGAGGAACTGCAGACCAAAGCAACCTGCCCACGTGCTAGTGTTGTAAACATTTATTTAAAAAATACTACGGAGGAGAGACGTGGATTCAAAAAACAGAGTCACATACAGAAACAAAATGTATTGGACTGAAGAAAAAAAAAAAAAAGACACCATAGGCATTCCGGAGGGGAGGACGGTGGTAAACTATTTACACATCATTTATAAAAGAGCAAGTCTATAAAAAGAGTGTGATACCAAAGTATAAATGCGAAATATAGTGGCGCGTCATGTGAACAAGAAGAGACCAGTACCTCACAGAAACAGGCAGTGGAGGGAACCTGGGTGGGCTTTGTTTCGCTTTGTCTGCAAGGCCACTGGCGGTGTTCCGGCGCCTCCCTCGGTCTGTGTAGCACAGCAGTCCGGGGGGCAAAGAGGTGACGTGCTGTGAAAACAGCATAAAACGACTCCGAGGGCACCACCTCTACCAGAGAAATAAAATACAAATTTAGGTGACGAGCGTAAAAATCGGGCCAGTGCAGGTCACGTGGGCCCTGGGAGGCCTGGGGAGCGGAAGGTGGTTTCCTCCTGGCTCCTCCAGGGGGCGCTCCTGAACGCGGCGAGGCCCAGACAGGTGCCCGCCAGCCTGCTCTTCAGCAGCGGCTCTAGGTCAAGGTCAAGGACACTGGGCTCCTGCCCTACGAGCCTGGTCCTGGACAGCCTGGGGGAGATTACGCTGCTCTCTGAGACCCTTTCTGGGGGTTCGTTTGTGATTTGCTTCCTCCCTGATGAGCCCAACCGAAACATTAGGTTAAGCGTTGCCCGTGGTAATTAAATAAGACATGTGCCCGTCAGGGTGCAGCCAAGGCTGGCTGGGCTCTGGTGCTCCGGTCCCTTTCCTCCTTTGCGTGCACTGGCGCCCAATGGCAGCTCCTTCTGTACCGGAGGCAGCTGTGCTGAGGGCCGCGTTCTGAAAGGCTTCAGGAACTCCAGAAAGCTGAAGACTGGCTTGTCACCAGGGAAAGAGCCCTGCAGGTATCTGCTTTGCCTCAAGAGGAGGACAACAGAGCGGAAAGAGATCAATCGGAAAGCGAGACCAAGCGCCTTTTCAGGGCACCTGGGAATTCGGAAGGACGGTAACCCTGCGCTCACTGCAGACCGGCCCGGCCCTGGGCTACCTCGGCAGCAGCTGCTCACCCACCGCCACCCCTCCCGCCTCTGGAGCCCCCGTACGCTGACCAGCGACCCTGCTACCCTTAAGACTCAAGCTTTCTATCCAGGATTAGCAGTGCATGTCACAAGAGAGCCGGGAACTGGGCTCTAAGGACACGGAGAGAGCGAATGACAAGGAGCCTCTCCCACATCATGGGCCTTCTCGGCTTCCCCACCTGTCCCGGGACCCGGAGGCCGACCCGGAGGCTGGTTGGTTTTAGCACCCTGTCTTACCCCCCAAATCAAGAGCTGTCCTTCACGTGAGGAAATGGTGAGGGCACCAGCCCGCGGCAGCAGTGGAGGGCAGGGTGGCCAGCTGGCAGCACTTCCCAAGATGCAGCTCTGGAAACGTGTCTTCGGCACAGGAGGCGCGAGGAAGATGAGGGCACCACCTCTCTGCGCAGGGTGAGCGGAGATGACAGTTCCCGAGGCCGTGGTGACCCAGCTCCCAGGCAGGGTACTCGTTCTTGGGGTGAAATGCAGGTGAAGGCATAGGCAGGGGAGGTCCTCCAGAAAGACAGATGAAAAGGAAGCGCTCATCTGCCTTCCCACCTGCCCCCAAGAGCTCAGTTTTGAAGCACGATGTGGGAAAGAGGCTGGCGTGCAGTCCACAGAGCAGGAACTCCACAGATAGAACTCGGACAGATGGCTCAGGGAGCCCGGGCTGAGGGGAAGGCAAGTGCAGGAGAACAGCGGGGCCGTGACATAGGTAGTGGGGCTGCACTCCACGGCGGCCTCAGCTCTGCCCGGTGCCGAGCTCCCGGGCCCAGGCCCCAGCTCGCTGGTCCTCTCTCAGCCACCGTCACGGGCACGGGGGGGCCCTCACGCGCTGCAGGCTCCCGGCGCCCGGCTTCTGCTACCTCTGTACGATGTCACTGATCTCCTTCACGGAGCTGAGGAGTTTGCTGAAGTCCTGGGTGGCCGCCGGGCCACCCCCTGCTGTCGCCGGGCAGATCTGAAGCTCCCGAAGATTATTCTCCAGTTTGTTGATGGCCTCGCGGAAGGCGAATTTGTTCCTCATTTGCTGGATGGAGTCCACATAGCTCACACAGAACGTGTAGAGGTTCTTGCCGGCTTCCAGCACGGCGCTGTGGCTGGCCATCTGCTCAGAGTTCTTGGAGATGGCCAGGCACAGGGCCTCGGTGCCGTCCAGGACCATGCCCTTGGTGATGGCGCCACTGGCAATCCGCTCCGGAGGCTGGCGGGTTTTCCGAAGAGACACGCGGGTCGATATGAGAGGGATGAAGGCAGTGGAGGACGGCTGGTCCCCTGCCAGGGCAGAGGACGCTGACGGCAAGGCGGAGGGCGCAGGGGCGGGGCTGGCCGGGGTCCCCGCTGGCTTGGCGGACGACTGGGGCTTTGGCATGGACGGGAGCCCGGGCTTCCTGACGCCCTCTCCCAGCTGGCTGGGTTTGGCAGCGTCACCGCTCACAGCATCCACAACCAGAGCCATGGGTTTTGCTTTCCCGCTGGCACCTGTCTCCCCGGCTGCTTCCTGGCTCGGGCTCTGGGAGGCCTTCCCGGCTTTCCCAACGGCGGCTGGAGGAGGGGGCGGCGGGGCGGGTTTGAGCTTGGACAATTTCCCCTTGTCTCTCCCCGGGGACTCGGAGCAGGGCTTGGGCCTCCTCCCTCTGGACTCCTCGGCAGGGGCCTTGCTGCTCCCTCCAGAAGCCCCCGGCCCCGCCCTGCCGGTGGGGGGCACCGGCTCAGCAGGCGTCCCCAAGGCACTGGACTTCCCAGCCTCGTCCTTGTGGGGAAGGCTAGAGGAAGGCGCGACCACAACCTGCCTACGGAGGAGTCTGGGGGTCAGGCTGGGAGGGCTGGAGCCCGGGCTGGACTCAGCCGTGTCTTTGAAGACCTCGTCGGCTGCTTCCTCGGTCTTCTTCACCAGCCTGGGTGGGGGAGTGCCCGTGCCCCTGGTCACCTGGTCAGACCTGTTCTCGCTTGCCCGCTTCCGAGGCAGAGCGGGCTTCTCACTCTTGTGCCCTCCAAACGTGGACGAGTCAAACTGTCTCCCCGTGGACTGCAGATCCCGAGGCAGGGTGACCGAGCGCCACTCGGTGTCCCGGGCCCCGTGGGGCACGCAGGAGGCGGAGCAGGACCGCAGGAAGCGCTTGCTGGCGCTGCCGCCGCCCTCCTCCTCGCTGGCTGCTAAGCGGCTGCTGGTCAGCGTGCTGGACTTTTTCCACAGGTGGGGAGACCGGAAGCCTGTACCCCCCGACTCCCGGAAGGCTCCATTGGGGACGCCAGCGCCGCTGCCGGGCTTGAGGGACTTGGCTGGCTCGGCCGCGTCCGCGGGCGCGAGCGCCGGCGCCCCGTTGCTGATGTCTCGGCCTTCTTCCTCAGGGGCCCCCTTGCGCTCTGGCTGGCCGTCCATCTCCCGGAAGGAGCTGCTGCGTTTGGGAGGGGTCGGGGCTGTCTTCTTCTTCTTCTTGATCAAGGCACTGAACAAGTTGGTCTTCTTGTCTTTGGGGAGAAGGCGCTCGTCTTCATTCAGGCCGCCATCCTGAGGGCCTCGTTCTTTTCGAGGGAGCAGTGGAGACACGGCAGGCTCGTGGTCCAGAGGATCTGAAACACACGGGGAAGAGTTTAATGACTCCAGGCCAAAGGCGACCGACCGAGAGAGCGGGGAACCTGCCTGGACGGGCCGGCCTGTTCCTAGGGCAGCCACGGGTCCGGGCGCTGGGCTCTGAGAGGCCTGCCTGCGGCCCTACCGCCAGCCACCCGGCGCGTTAGTTCTCTCTGCTCGGCTTTCTCATCTGCAACGCGCAGGACGTTGAACCCGTCCACAGCGCTGCTGTGAGAATGTAATGCGGTAACGAACGTGACGCCACCACGGCTCTTGGCACGAAATTTCTCAGCAACTGCTGTCACTGTTGTTGGTATTATTATTAGGAGAAGCTTAGGTCTCTCTCCTTGAAGACAGCGCAGCAAAAAGCGGGGACACCCCCAGTCCCCTCATCTCTTTGCTGGTTTCCTTTCAAGTAGCAGAGTCCCCTCAACACCACTATCTGGAGAGTAAAAAGCAGGACAAGGCCAAGCACAGGGTCAGAACCTGTGCCTCTCAGACCAGTCAGCCGCCTGAGGCTCCCACGAGGATGCTCAGGAGGGAAGGGGCCACATACCACAGGGTGCAGTGACAATGGGCCATTATGCTTGGGAAACAAGATGGGTGACCTTTTAAAATTTTTAAATGGGCATTCTTTAAATATGAATAATAGCTTCTAAGAAATTTTTCTGCTGTTGCCAAGCTCCCCGCGAGTGAATGACAGAACTCTCCCTCCGAGGGCAGCTGCGAGCACGGTTGCCGTCAGCGCCCTGTAACTCAAAGCTGAGGTAGCGGGGGCCTTTGTGAGAACACCAGGCGGCACACAGGGCTTCTCAATCAGGGGAAGCCAAGGACCTCCCCCAAACCTTCATCCAGCGGAAGAAGGTGAAGAAAGTGAAATTCTAATGAATTATGCACAGCTCTATTTCAGGGCTGAACAGCTAATTGACACTCTTGGCTCACCATGAGATTACGTATCAAAATACCCCTCAGATGAATACTGATGGGCATAAATGAACACGATTGCTTATCAGTGGGCTTTTAATAAGCCGCGAGTTTTCACAGCAGCCTCTCCTCCCCACACCGTTCCACGACCTGAAATCGGGACCACTAACAGAAGGACGCAGGGGCCAGATTCTGGATAGTCTACACGCTATCGAAGCGGGGTGAGCAAGACGGTCCAAGGGCGCACCAAGAACGCACTCTAATTTAGATTCATTTCTTATGTAAACCTTTCAAGTGTATATTTTTGCTATATTTTATAGTATACATGTCTGTGCAGTAGTACATACACATACCTATGTATAAGACCTGCACACTCAACTTTTTTTTTTTTTAACATCTTTATTGGAGTATAATTGCTTTACAATGGTGTGTTAGTTTCTGCTTTATAACAAAGTGAATCAGTTATACATATACGCACGACCCCATCTCTCTTCCCTCTTGTGTCGCCCTCCCTCCCACCCTCAACTTTTTAAAATTAATATGGGTACATGATGAAAAAAAAAAATTGGGAATCATGGGGTCTACAGATTCTGGCTTTGTCCTGTCCCTTCCCATTCACCCAGCGTGTGGTCCATCAGAGCATCACCCAGATGCCGGGCCCACCTCAGACACCTCCATTCAGTTGGTCTGCTGTAGAACCAAGGCTTCTGTATTTTTTCTTTTTCTTTCTTTCTTTTTTTTTGTTGGAGGAACTGCTAAATCAGAACGGTCTTGCTCAGAGTCAAGCCCGGCACATAGGAAGCACTGGATCAGTGTTTGCTAATGGTACTCCGGATAACATCTCGAGAGCCCTTTTTCACCACTCCCACCGCCCTCGCTAGTCTAGGGAACAGCACCAGAAACAGTCTCTTCTCAGAGACCACGAGGGGACACCAGCTCTCCAGCTCTCCACAGGTGTCTCCTGGCTCCGTCAGTGCCAGTGAGTTTTTCATATCAGTGCTTTCACAACGAGCTGCTCTTCGTTTGGTTCAATATGTTATTATTGCTGTATCTGCCGCAAGAGCAACCACAAACGCTGTGAATAATACATGAAAAAGTGGGTTTGTTCTTAGTAGGTTTCATAAGCACCACTGCCTAAGCCAATGGCTCCTCAATGATGGGGCAGGGGGTTGCTGTAGGAAAAGGAGAACCTTCCTCTTTTCGAAGCTGGACCACTAGCACGGGGTCTCTGCCCGTCTTTCTGTGCAGTTTCCACTCACTGCTTCCCATCTGCCTGCGCCGGCTCTGAGGGTCGACTCCCCCAGGCCTCAGGCGGGTGCGGGGGGTGAGGACGTACCGGTCTCTCCTGGGCCCTTGGGGTGGGGCACCTCGGGCACGTCGGGGGCGTCTCTGTGCTCGGCGGCCCTCCTGGAGGTTCTCGTCTTGGTGGGCAACTCCGGGGCCTGCAGCAGAGTACCCGCAGCACCTCGCACGCCTTTCTTCCCCAATTCCTTTTCCACTTCTAAGAACCACAAAAAAACCAACAACAAAACCAGCGGTCAGCAGTAACGACGTCATTTTGGTATATGTTGGTTTTCTTTTTCTTTTTAAGACACGAGTAGAGTCATCAATACACAGTTACAGAGAAGAGATGCACATCCTGAGGAAACAGCACTCGAGCAGTTTTCAGAACCCTGGCTGCAAGAGACAGAGGGCCACCCGCCGCCCAGCCTTCTGGTCTCGGGTAAGCTGCTGGCCCGTGCGCTCTAGCAGGAAGTGGACTCAAGGACTGGGCTGGGGTCCCACATGGCCGCCCCTCCCATCCCAACCTCTCTCCGCACGGCAGGCACCGTAAGGACCGGCACTTTACCATCTGATATGCTGGATTCCTGGAACATTGTTTCAAAGGCTTGGTGGATTTCAGCGAAGGAGGGCCGGTCACAGGGATTCCACTGCCAACCTGGACAGATGAGACCCAAGTCAGACTACCCATGAGGCCTTGCTAACAAGCAGGGGATGAGAAATTCTCAAGGAAAAGCCTGGAAATTAAAGCAGCATTCCAACCCTGCTAACCATCTTTTGCTATGACAAGTTAAAGCGACGACTGCCACTGTGCCCTGTTGCAGACATTAAGAATTCGGAAAGACTTTAGATACCGGCAGGAATATGGATTATAAAATCCCAGGGACACGCTGACAGCAACAACTACATTTACAGATATGTTCTTCCCAACCTGCCTCTAGCAAATGCAGAAAATTACCCAACCAAGCAGCCTGCTTCCGATCTCACCCTTACTTCGTGGCTACCGAAGTCCGAACTCCTCATCAGCAAAGACGTGCTGATTAAAACAAGATTACAATGAGGATTAAGGACTGACTGATAAGCCCAGCGTAGGTGAGGACGTAGGGTCCCTCTCACATGTTTCTGGTGAGAATATAAATTCATAGAAACTTTTTGGGAAAACAATTTGAGAAAATCTATCAAAACTTAAAACGCACATGGCTCTCTGAACCAACAGTTCAACTTCTGTTAAGTACTAGCATAACGCACAGACGTAGGTATGTATGAGGGTGCTGGTTCCTGTCTTGTTCATAATGGCAAAAATCAAACAAATGTTCATCAAAAGAGGACTGGATGAATGAATAAATCATGTAATAGATGCCAGTCAGCTATATAAAGAAAGACACGAGGAGAGAAAGTGGGAGAGAGAGCTAGAGAGACAAAGAGCACAAGCTCTGAATTACGGACATGGAAAGACATGTCTGTTAAACTGCTAAGTGCAAAAAAAAAAAAAAAAAAAAAAAAAAAAAAAAAAAGTTGAGGGAATAAATTAAACATTAAAAAACAAGTGGATAGGGCTTCCCTGGTGGCGCAGTGGTTGAGGGTCCGCCTGCCGCTGCAGGGCACACGGGTTCGTGCCCCGGTCCGGGAAGATCCCACGTGCCGCGGAGCGGCTGGGCCCGTGAGCCATGGCCGCTGAGCCTGCGCGTCCGGAGCCTGTGCTCCGCCAACGGGAGAGGCCACAACAGTGAGAGGCCCGCGTACCGCAGGAAAAAAAAAAAACAAAAAACGAGTGGATAAAAGTCACCTGGAATATCTGCCTACTATACCAGAAATGTGTATTTATTAATAAGAAACCCAGGTTTGGTATCTATCAATCTCAGTTTTGCATTAAAAACAAACAAAAAACACTCACACATAAAATACTATGGGTAAATAAAGGCATACTGAAAAAAGTGGGGAAAAAAAAAGGCAGCAAACTGTTACATCAGTTGCTTCTGAAGAAGGGGAATGAAGAGAGGAAGTGGAATACTTCGATTTTTTAACTTTACATACATCCTCCTGCCCTGGGTATATGTAAAGTGCCCACAGAGACTTCTAGAACTGGCAGGGGAAGGCTCACATGCTCGCATGAGTTCGTAGACCTTCTCTGGGCAGCCTTCCGGGCGCTCCATGCGGTAGTCTTTCTCTAGGAGTTCATACACCTGGGACAGGTCAATTCCTGGGTAAGGTGACATGCCGTAGGTAGCAATTTCCCAAAGCAACACTCCAAACGCTAAAAGAAAAAAGAAAGAGCAGGATCGTTCAAGATGTGTCAGATTTAACTACATTGCATTTAAAACTGCTTAACTGTGCAGCAGACATCAGAAGTTACACCCTCAGAAGCAGGTCAGACACTGACATTTTACCCGGCTCTTAAATACCAACAGCCCCGGATAGAACAGGACAGAATGAGGCTTTCCGTTTACTCACTCCCACCGACTAAAACAGAAGGAGAGAAGGGGCCTGGGTTGATCAGCCCCTCCAGGGTCTTTTAGGTAAGCCTAGCCATCTTGTTGGGAGATGTGGTGGAAGGAACCTAGGACTGGAATTGAGGAGGCCATTACTACTCATGGCTCTGTGAGCAACTAGCCATGTGCCTAAGACAAGCCACCTCTCCTTTCTGGGTACAAGAGATTATCTCTAAGGGCCCTTCCAACTCCAAACATTTCATTAAAATCTTACAGAATCGTTGAAATTCCAGGTCCCATTAAGGAACCAGAACTCCTTGGAGAAACAGGTGATTCAGGTCTGGGGCAGAGAATGAACCTGGACTATTTTATCACTCCAGATAGCAGAGATGCTATAGAAGACTACAGAGTTTTGTCAAAAGGACCAGGAACAATTTGAAGTCCCCACTGGCCAAAGATGAGACAATCTGAATATCAATTTAAAAAACAACTGCAGTGGATTAATCAATAGTATACTCAAATATATTTAAATCCAAGAGCTTATAATAATATCACAAAAGAAAAACAACAAAAACCTGGTCACCATTGGAGGGTATTAAGAAACCAATTTGTTATCGTGGAAACCGGTAAATAATGGCAAGGAAGCAAACATTTATCCTATCTTTCCTGTATGAACTGTACCTCTACTATAAGCAAACAGTAGGGGAGAAGTTTCTTCTTATAGAAGTATTGAGCTAATAAATGCATAAGCAATGAGAATTAGAGAATTATCATTTGGCAACCCCTGATGAATCAGCGGATCTAGACAAAGGGAGAACATCAAGAATTACGGGCCTACTGATGAAATGTACACCCCTTCCTATGAAGTACTCTTACTGAAAAAACAAGCCAAACTCGAATGTGGGCAAGCTGTCTTGATCCAAATACCCATTATCTAGGGAGAGTGAAGACTGAAGAACATGGTAAATCTCACCACAGGGGTGCAGTGAGCAGAATCCAGAGTGTGGGAGACTTAAAGGACAAATGATGGGATTTCTTCAACAAATAACTAGCAAGGGACGCAGAGGGATAAAGAAGGAATTTACACTGTAGAGGAGACCTAAGGGCCACTGTCAACTAACAGCGCTGTGAGATTCCTAGTTCCATCCCAATTCAAACATACTGTTTAAAAAAAAAAAAAAAAAAAAAAAAAAGGTCTTCCCTGGTGGCACAGCGGTTGAGAGTCTGCCTGTCAATGCAGGGGACACGGGTTCGAGCCCTGGTCTGGGAGGATCCCACATGCCGCGGAGCAACTAGGCCCGCGA
Organism: Physeter macrocephalus; assembly: GCF_002837175.3. Lineage (NCBI taxonomy): Eukaryota > Metazoa > Chordata > Mammalia > Artiodactyla > Physeteridae > Physeter > Physeter macrocephalus. The sequence goes on from NC_041226.1 coordinate 86,766,340, forward strand.
GCCACAACTACTGAGCCTGCGCGTCTGGAGCCTGTGCTCCCAACAAGAGAGGCCGCGACAGTGAGAGGCCCGCGCGCTGCGATGAGGAGGGGCCCCCGCTCGCCGCCACTGGAGAAAGCCCTCGCGCAGAAACAAAGACCCAACATTTTTCAAAAAAAGAAAAAAAAGCATGACTTTTATGATTTCATTGGAAATTTGAACACTGACTAGAGATTTGATAATATTCAGAAATTAATCTCAACTTGTGGTTACACAAATAAAAAAGTCATCTTTAAGAGACGTATGAAATATTCACGGACAAGGTATTATGCTGTCTGGGATCTGCTTTGAAATAACAAGGGCCGGGGGGTGGGGGGGGCAGGTGTACAGGATGAGAGGCACCATGAGGTGATGGCGGCAAAGCTGGGTGATGGGTGCCTGGGGCGCATTAGGCAACTCTGTCTCCTTGAGTGTATGCTTACAATTGGCATAATAAAAAGTTCGTTTCAAAGAAGTAAAAATAGAATACTGTTACACGAGGCTTCAGAGGGTAATATTCTATTTGAATCCCCAACCAAACTATACAGCATTCTCTCCGCAGAGGAAGACTCTGGGTGCCTGCAGGGTGGGCCGGCTGCCCCTGCAAACCTAGGCAGCAAACTAAAAGTGAAGACATAAAGATGGTGAGTGGGGGGAAAAAAAGTTAATCTGAATTATTTTGGAAGAAAAAAAGCTCACTTTTACTTCATTTTGGACAGAAAACAGAGGAGAAAAGATTTTAAAATGAAGAAGAAGTAAGAAAGAGAATTAAGGAGTGAAAAAGAAATGAAAGAGCAAGAAAGAGGAAGTGAAAAAGCAAGGAGAGAAAGAAAAACAGGGAAACAGCCCCAGCCTGCACGGGCGAGGACGAAACCGGAGCAGCAGCCCTTACCCCAGACATCCGACTTGATGGAGAACTTGTTGTAGGCCAGGCTTTCAGGTGCCGTCCACTTGATGGGGAACTTGGCCCCGGCGTGGGCTGTGTAGGTGTCCCCTGTCATTAACCTGCTCAGGCCGAAATCAGCCACCTTCACCAAGTGGTTTTCCCCTACCAGGCAGTTTCGGGCAGCAAGATCTCTGGGAAAGGAAAAAGTTAATCTGTGAGAGTTCCCGGCCAGCTTTCCAGCTTCACAAGTCCACCACCGCCGTCTATAAAGGTGCAACACCGACAATGGGAAAATGGAGTCCGGGCCCCCTGGGGAGCAGCGCCCGTCCCTCGGCACCCACCGCGCTCCCACGCGTAGAGGGTGGCACAGGCAGCAGGCTCCCTGGCCCCATGGCCTGGAGCAAGTTAATCACCCTCGGATTCAGTTATGCCAGCCATAAAATGAAGATGATAATGACGGCGCTTACTTCTTAGGGTGGTTGTGAGTGGTAGCGAATTAATAGGTAAAGCACTTCGACTGACGCCTGGAGAACAGTGTCATCTACGCGTCTGTTCAGTTATTACTGCTCTGTGCCAGGCACGGGGCACAAACGCATAGGCCAGGCCTCGATCTCGAGAAACTTAACATCAGACTGAGTCTCGCTTGTCCTATTCAGACTTGACAGGACAAAATAAAAATAAAGCCCACGACATCCTTTCCCCAGATGTATTTCCCACTGTCCTATTTCTTCCTGATGCTTATCCAAATGTGTCCTATAAATTCTCTCCCGTGTAATCAGCTTCCTCTCGCCTCCTGATTCTCCCTGGGAAGTAGGAGTCTAATCTTTGGTTTACGGACATTAACCATGAAATCGCAAGGCAAACTGGAATGAGGGATGAGAAGACGCGGCAGCTCAAGGCGATGGCTGCGTAAGCTAGCCTGATCATCAGCGATCAGAGGGGAAGGAAATACAGGACAGTTGTGCCTAACAGGATTTTGGTAAAGCACTTAAAGTTTGCTTGAATGAAGAGAGAACGAACCTAGTCGTGCAAGGCAAACCAGGAGTCAAGAAATCTCAATCTGCAGCCTCAGAGGGTTCACTTTCTTGAGTGACAGGAGCATCTGAAGCAGGCTCTCATGGAGCAGAGAAAATCTGTCTTACAAGGAACCGCCAGCATTTCACACATGCTACTCTTACTCCTCACTATGAAGTCTCACGTACGGGTTTCACACTTGAGTTAATTGGGTAGGAAAGGTCACCATGGTGGCGGGAGAACGTCTCGTGTAGAAGACTCCGGCAAAGCCCATCAGCCTCCGTCCTGCAGAGGCCGTCACTTTGCTAGGAAGCCATTTCCACCAGCAAAGAATGCAAAGACCAAGATAACTGTGGCACACTTGAAGGTCAAAACACTCCAGGCTTTAAAGCAGCAAAGACGCTTAATTCAGAACTACGTATACACAATTCTGACAGTCGTGGAAACATCCCTGAACCAGATGACAGCAAGTTAAGTGGAGAATGAAATGATAATGAAGAGAAGGAAAAACACGCAGCACAGAAACAAAACCCACGCACGGCTGTTACTGAGCGCTTGTGTAAAAGCAATGCCACCGGCTCCCGGCAAGAGGTCATAACTGATGAACCCCGGCCCTGGAGGAGCAATGAGCGCTCTACTCCAGAGGGAGCCGTGACGATTACAAGGGGCGCCTTTTATAAACTTCATTCAATATTCCTCTTAGCCCAAAATGGTTCCGAAGTGAAATATTCAATACTTCTCAGCCTGGGGATGAAGCGCTCTGGCGGTCCAGGGGCCAGGCCGGGCTGAACTTAGGCCCGGATGCACGCCCGAAGCCGGCGGCGCCAGGAACCCGGCGTCTGCCTTTGCTCCGAGGTCCGATGAGCTGCCAGCACTGAAGTGACAGGCTGAGCCAGAAGACCTCGCAGGTTGGGGCTTTTTGTCGAAGGATGCCCGCGCCCCCCAGACCTGTGTGGGGGCAGCTTGGCCGGGCTCCTACCTGTGGATGAAGTTCTTCTTCTCCAGGTACTCCATGGCCGACGAGATCTGAGTGGCCATGTACAGCAGCACCACGGCGTTCACCTCCTGCCGGTTACACTCCCTCAGGTAATCCAGCAGGTTCCCATAGGTCATGAACTCAGTGATTATATAGAACGGGGGCTCCCGGGTGCAGACCCCTGCCAACAAGACAAGGCTTCGGTGTGCTGCCCTGCTCCCGACTGAACGCATATCACGAAAAGACGAGCCCTGAAGAACAAGGCTTCCGAAACGGATTCGGACTCTGCCCCTGCGTCCTGGGCCCAAGTTCTAAGATGGTTCCACGCACTGGTGGGTTGAGATTATGTTCCTGTGGGAGGGACGTGGCCCCGCTCTTTCCTTCCTCTCAAGCCAATGAACTTCAACAGGAAGAGGCTGCCACTGAGTTCGTAAGCAAAGGCCGGGCCGCATCAGACAAACTAAATCACTGTTAGTTCAACGCCCGCCACCCACCCCCCACTCCCCGCAACTGGATACGTCTACGTACAGAATCCCTCCCGTGAAGGAAACCTTGAAATTCTTAGGTTTCAGATGCCAATTTGCATTTGACTGCTTTTGGGTATCAATTTAAAGGAATAACATTCTCCCTCGCTCACGTGGGCACACGGACGGACACACACACGCCCCCCTCCCACACAGGCCTCCTTTTACCAAGGGCTGGACGCTGGTGGGGGACAGATGCACAAATGAGAAACCTCAGTGCAGTGAGCCACCCACCTCTTCTCTAATAATAGCACCTGTCTCACCCCAGAGGGGTTAATTCAGAGGCCCCCTCCCTCCAGAGCGCCACACACTCACCGAGTAACTGTACTAAATTGGGGTGCTTGATCTCTTTCATTACTGCGGCCTCTTTCAAGAACTCTTCCACCTCCATGGTATCCTCCTGCAGGAAAAAAAGAAGTGATGACATCATCTCGGCAAGGCAAGTGCTGAAGTGGGGAAGTACGACCTGAATGGTTAACACAAACTGGAGCTTCCACGAACAACCATCCCGGTCCACCAGGCTCAACCACGACATCGCTCTGGGCAGGTTCCAAGGTGGCCCGATCGTCACCCGCACCGGCACAAAGGATCTTCCACGTCAGTGCTGAGCTCTGGAACCCTGGGCACTACGCCCAGGCGGGCTGTCTATGCCGGTGACGTGCCCTGGCGGCTCTATGCAGACTGTACTTGTTTCCACCACCCGTGGGGTTTGTGGGGAGCAAGGGAGATGTGTACAGGCAAACACCACAAACTCGGTGCCACTTCCCTAAGGAACAGCTGGCTTCCAAGGCCTCCCAAAATGCTTAATATATAAAAAAAGAAAAATCACTTGAAGAATCCGAAATGTACTTGATTTAAGAGAAGAGACCTTGATGACGCAAAAAGATGTACAGCGCTGCCAAAGAACGATGCCTCAAGATATGGCAGAAAGAGAGGATGCTGAACTTCTTAAGAATGCGGTCTCATGGGGCTCTCAGTGAAGCAATCACCACTACCTGTCAGGTCAATTACTCACAGATTCTAAAATAATCTTCACCAGCAGCTCCCCTAACAACGGCTTCACAAGTATCATCAGTACACATCACGTTTTAGGCCAGTTCACAGTATTTAAATGCCAAGGGGAGACAAAGATATCAGCAAACGCCCAGAGCAAATGCGATAATGTTTCTGCATTTCCTCACGTATCAGTCTGGAGTGCTGTTGTCGGCTCTGTTTTCAGGAGCCTGGCTGTGGCTTTACGTCGGGTAAACCTCTTTTTGACGTAAAGAACCCACTGTCCTCTCAACTGACCATCCAAGCAAGAAGCAGGTGGGTGATACGTGACACAGTCTGTTGCTATAAAAACCAGCAAGGGAAGCAGGACCCCACCCTCCAAGTTTCAACATGGAGTCTGAGTCTGTCTGAAGAGCAAGACTGCAGGGGAGACAGGGAGAGAGCGTCTTGAAAACTAGATTCCCCAAGAAAAGCTTTATCAACTGTACTTTAAATGTGGAGCTTTGCTTACACTGTACCTGCCCCTTCGGGAAACAAAGAGCTAGAGTGCCCCACTCCCTGTGGCTAGCCGGTTCCTACCCTGGCGCGTTGCGGAAGACTTCCAGAGGACGGGTCACCCTTTACTTAGTGCTGTCTTGCTTTGGTCAATCACGTTTACAAGCGAAGCATGACCAGTGAGGAGATGTGTCAGCCCACCATCGCTTAGCTTAGGGCTCGATGGGACTGAAGCTTAGGCACAGTTTATCGCTCTTTAAAAATGTGAGCTGCTCCTAATGTCAATGAAACATCTTGGGTAGTCTCTGTGTCAAGCTGCACGGGTGGGCAAAGAACACACCCCTGCCACCACCTCACTGGCTGTTTAGTTCTTCGGAGTCCTCCCTGCTCCTGGACATGCTCAGCAGGCCACGCCGTTTCTGGCGTGGAGTGCTCTGATCGACCAGGTGACACGCCACTACTGTCAACAGCCGGAGGGCCAAGTGCCTGCCAGAACCAGGGCATTCAGTGGCGCTCATGCGAGGACCCGGGCCTTTACGAATCTTGCTCAGCCAACAACATGTTCAAAAAGTAGCTCTCAAATGAAGCTTTCTAGATTTAAAGCACCACATAATGAACCTCGCACAGTGAAATCGTTTCCGATATAACACTGCTCTTGCAGCTACTGACTCTTTTCTATAAGAACCATGTTCTAGGTCTTGAGAGGCATGGACATGCAAAAGGAACACTATGGCTTTCAAAGGCATCCCTCTCCTGCTTGTCTCTCTTCACACACACACACACACACACACACACACACACACACACACACACACGAACCGCACGCACATGATGTGTGGACAGTATAAATAATTCCTTGTTTTTTCTTTCAGGACAATCAGTGTGAACTTGTCTCCCCCTGCTGGAATCAGACCTGGTTCACTTTATAATTTAAACTACTAACAGCATCCTACACTTCTAGCTGTGTTAAACTGGAAATATCCCTGATGCTCTCCCTGTTATATTCCTTTACTTTTATTTTAAAAGTTTCCATCATCTTTTTGAAGAGGATTCTTCCATTTACAGAGTAAAATAAAAGTAATTCCGAATGATTAGGGCAAAGGCAACGCTCTGAATAAAAGCTGTGAATTTCAGTCTTGCCTGTCAAGGAGGGAGTTGGGCCAACTGCCCTCTCTTCACGAGGACTGACGGGCCTGGCCAGATGTGGACGGATGCTCTGGCTGGCACAGAGGTTCAGAGGATGGTTGTGAGTTATACCGACCAAGCTCTGCGGCTGTGTAACCATGGCAAGTTACCCACATAACAGATAACAGATTCTCTCTGGACTTGTTTTCTCATCTACCACGTGGAGAGAACAGCAGTATCTGCCTCGTGCACAAAGAGCGCCGAGGGCAGTGTCCAGAACACGGTCAGCACCCGCTCAGGGGGACTCACTTTTATTATTATTAACACAGTTGATCTCTACTCCTGAGACGCAGACGAAACACATTGCTTGTATGGAAGACAGGCTGGTTCTTTAATTAACGCTGGCTTTGTGGTCTTTCTCAAAGATACATTCTTCCAGACTCAACATCTCACAGGTGTTTTCTAACCAGCTTCGTCCCTTTTGCTCACTGGCCTCATCCCCAAGAGTAGGAATTCTACAGCATAAAAAAGAACACTATTTTTTTTTTTTTTTTGCGCGGTACGCGGGCCTCTCACCGCCGTGGCCCCTCCCGTCGCGGAGCGCAGGCTCCGGACGCGCAGGCGCAGCGGCCACGGCTCACGGGCCCGGCCGCCCCGCGGCACGCGGGATGCTCCCGGACCGGCGCGCGAACCCGCGTCCCCCGCATCGGCGGGCGGACCCTCAACCGCCGCGCCACCCGGGAAGCCCCAAGAACACTATTTTAAAAGACAGCTCAGCGCCCCGCTGCTGCGGCACAGCTTTTAGAGCTCCGCACGCCTCCTCTCAGCAGGGACCCCTGGCCCCGGAGCTGGGCTCGTGTCTAAGACAGATCAGTTTCCACATGTTTCCGGTTCTTACCCGACGTCGGGGGAGCAAGGTTACCAGCACGGAGAAGTGCCACCCTGCACCTATCAGCTCGACCAGGGTCCACACGCTGGAGAGACGGGGCAGTTTCCGAGCTAGACCGAGGAAGGCGGGTGGTTCACAAACCAGGTGGGGGACTCGACGCTCAAGTGAAACAATCTCACAGAGGAGCCCCCGTGACTCCGGTCCCCCAGTACCGCGGCCGTATCTAGCTCCATGGCCAGAAGGGAAGCCGCTGCCCGAGCGACTGCGACATGGCAGTAGCCTCTCTCCCCAGCGCACAGCCCCCGTGCCGCCGTGAAGGGAGAGCCACCGCATGCGACGGCTCAGTGTTCATGCTGTCCTGGAGCCCTTTTTTCCTGCGGGGGAAAATAACAAACATAAGACCCAAACCAAAACATACTGTGCTGGTGAGGGCAGGGAAAACAGGCACTTCCTCCACACCAGTGGTGGAGTGCAAATTGGTTCGAGCTCTTTGATCCAGCAGTTCTACTCGGAGCTGACCTAACAGGACACTCTCCCACGTGTGCAAACAAGGAGAATCCCTGTGCACTGCTCGTGACAGCAAAGTAGTGGAAAGAAGACAAATGTCTACTGAAGGCCGGTGAGATATTAAAATATATCCACACAAAAACAAGACCACCTTACACGTACTGTCAAGGAATAACTGCCAAGACACCTTAAGTAAACAACAGAGGGTACAGAGCAGCAGTGTCTATAGCACACTGCCATATGGTTAAGAAAGATACGTGCGGGTGGACTGTTTCTGGAAAGACACCAAAATCAAGGGTAGAGGAAACTATCTGTATATATTACCTATTGGAAAAATAGGTAAAGAATTGAGTACAGCGCTAAGTTTTAACTTTTTTCAACAGTGTTAATTTCTGCTATTTTAGTAAATTTGTCAGCTAGCTTATGAGTCAATCTTAATAAGACAATTAGATTAACAGTAGACCTTTCCAAATTCTATTACGTACACAACTGTTTCAAGAAAGCAAACTGACTTACAAACTTACTATGCAGCTCATCTGAAACTTGGGGCTTCTTGTACTTGACAGCTCTCTGAGGCACATCCTGCCTTTAACAAAGAGAGTACATGCCTAGGACCTGCTGAACAGTGTCAGAATTCAAACTAGCCGGTCCCCGTCAGGGGGCCTTTGTTGCCACTCCAGTCTCCCACCCATAGGGGCCAACCTAGTGCTCCTTCTCTTCTCTTCGGGTCTTCCTCTTGCCCTGAAGGAACAGGGCCCAGCGGTGGATAAAAGTAGGGCCTCGCTCCCGTGCTGGTTAAGGAGAGGCTGGTCCTGACCGCTGCGGACCCACAACACCAAACACCCAGGACAAGGAGGCCCGGCCCAAAGCGGGGCTCAGTGAGAAGCGGCGGGACAAACAAAAGCGTGGGATAGAACTGCAAGGACTTCCCAAGTAGTCGTCAAGAGAGAGGCGGACCGTAGCTACAGCCTGAGGGAAGTGAACGGGGGCAGGGGGGGGGGGGGGAGGTGTTGGGGAAAAGGTGATTTTTAAAATGCGTAATTGTGGTTTATGTATATTTTTCATGGCATATGAGAAATCAGAACCTGAGTAACAATTTAAAAAAGGACCTGGGCTTTGGAGCAGGATGCCTGGGTTCAAATCCTGGCTCTGGCACTGCTAGCCATGTAACTAACGCTAGGTCAGTTACTTAACCTCTCTCTGCTGCAGTTTTCTCAACCTTAAATGGTGGTAATATCAGTGGCCTTCTCTTAAGGTGGCTGGAAGGATTAAATGAGATGCTCTATGTAAAGCGTACAGCACTCAGCCTCAGGCACGTAGTAAGAATCAATAAACATGAGCCATCGTGCTATTTAGAACCCACTCAAACGCTCAACGTCTGTAGTGGAGACGAACGCCCCCAAAGTTGATACTAATCTTATTTGCCAAGTGGGAAACATACTGTACAGATGTTTTTTGTGCAGGGTGGGGTGGAAGGAGGGATAATGTATTTAGCAGTTGCTCAGTACCTTATTTTGGGTTGATATACCTCTAGAAAATGACACAGTCCCTTGGGACTTCCCTGGTGGCACAGTGGTTAAGAATCCGCCTGCCAATGCAGGGGACACGGGTTCGAGCCCTGGTCCGGGAAGATCCCACATGCCGCGGAGCAACTAAGCCCGTGCGCCACAACTACTGAGCCTGCGCTCTAGAGCCTTTGAGCCACAACTACTGAGCCCCTGTGCCACAACTGTTGAAGCCCGCTCGCCTAGAGCCCGTGCTCCACAAGAGAAGCCACCGCACGGAAGAGTGGCCCCCACTCACTGCAACTAGCGAAAGCCCGCGCGCAGCAACGAAGACCCAAAGCAGCCAAAAAATTAATTAATTATTTATTTTAAAAAGCTAAAAAAAACCCATATAGATGCAGTCGGGTTCGAGCCCTGGTCCGGGAAGATCCCACATGCCGCGGAGCAACTAAGCCCGTGCGCCACAACTACCGAGCCTGCGCTCCAGAGCCCGCGAGCCACAACTAGTGAGCCCGTGTGCCTAGAGCCCGTGCTCCACAGCAGGAGAGGCCACCGCAATGAGAAGCCCGCGCACCGCAACGAAGAGTACCCCCGCTCGCCGCAACTAGAGAAAGCCCGCACGCGGCAACGAAGACAAAAATAAATTAATTCATTAAAAAAAGAAAGAAAGAAAATGACACATTCCCTTTTCCCTAATTAGCTACCACTTGGAGTGACTATTCACAGAAACCTATGCAACTATATTCTGTAATTTTTTTAATGAACTATGGGATCACAAGTTAATAAGGCTCTGAGGAAAAAGCATTAAAAGTATAATAAAAAGCTTAATAACACATCATTAGAGAAGGATGTTCTAGAAGGCACCCACTTCCAGATAATTCTGATGTACTGGTATAAAAAAAAAAAAACACCGCCGAGCTCCAGGGGGTCCCTCCTCCAGAATCATCTTCTTCAGTTGTTCGGAAAATAATGGCACAGCATCAGCTACTGAGCTACAGCTTCCCCAAGTGCAAACTCGACCTCTTTTTAGAGTTTTCCAACAAGCCTTTCCTGGACTGCTATCTAGTGTATTTTGTGCTTTTGCTCTTGTTTTGTTTCGGCAAACCCTTGGAAACGTGTGGCCAGCGCCTGGGCCTTTAACAGTCCTGCGTGCTGGTCAAGGCCCAGTTTCCCTGGGCCTGGTCTTCGGCCGTGTGCCGCCCTGGGACACTGGAGCGCACACCTCCCCGTGCCCTGGCCTGGGCTCTGGGAAGTGAGGCAATCGCTGCTCGGCCCATTCGAGGGCTCGCCAACCTAGGCACCGCTGAGAGCAGCGAATCTGACCGCCTTATTCCCGTGCATCAAACCCTTCAACATGCCCCACTGCCTCCGGGACAGCGTCCCAGCTCCTCGGCCAGGTTCAAGGCCTCCGTGACTCGGCGAGCCCCCTCTGCCCCCTACCTTCCTCTCCTGGCCCCGTTCCCTTGGCCAACCCCTGCTCGCCCCGCTCGCAACTCCCGTCCCGCTTTCTCCCTGCCGAGCAGAGCTCACCCGTCCCTCCTCTCGTCCCCACGCGGTGCCAAAGCTCTGCGCTCGTGCCCCTAACACAGCCCTTGTCACGCCACACCGCAGTTACTGTCATACTTGCCTATTTCTCCTACTAACTAGACTATACTACCAACCAGATGATTCTAACCACCTAGGCTAGCCTGAGGTGAAGAACTCTGTCCAACTCATTTCCACAATCCCAGCGTTAAGCTCAGGATCTGGCAAATAAAAGTGAGGAGTTTGATAAATGCTTATTAAGTTAAAGAAAATCCTATCTGGAAAATATCCAGGGGTCCTCGAAATACCCATGCCACCACCATTCCCCTCCCCCCTCCCCAAGCGTCAGTCCTGCCCCAAGGACCAAGCTAAGGGGACACAGTCAACACGAAGGGCAGGAAGCCACCTCTGGTTTCTGGGACTAAAGAATGCAATCTTTTCTCTGAAGTGTCACTTCATATCAACCAGAAATCACAATTTCCATTTTATTGTGCCTCTGAGTGAGGGCAGCGGGGAAATGACCGAGTCCCGAAAAGGCGGGCATTCTGGCTGCGCGCACCTGACCGACCTCCAAGAAGCACGCGCGCACTCGGGTTCGTTTTTCCCAGTGGCGGGCGTTTCAGTTCTGCTTCTTTGTTAACAGCTGCAAAACGGGGCTCCCTCTCTCAATTTCTGTGCATAGGTCAACATAATGGGAGTGCATTTAAAGCAAGCGAAAGCCACACGGGGCAACACTAGGGGACACTCTCACCACAGCTAACCACATGGCTCACCGTTTGAAGGAGGCGAGGCCTGCAAATTGAACTTCCTTCCCTTGGCTCGCCAACAACCGCTAGAGACTACAGACGCCAGGCGTCAGCTGAGGGTGGAAGTCGCAGCCATGACAGCGGGCAGGCTGTACCCGAGGCCCCGCGGAGCCCCCATGTCTCCTTGGTGCCTTCCTAGAGGAGGCAGCCCACACCTGTGCTTCCAGAAGTTTGGACACACGATTTGGGGAATGGGAACCTGCTAGAAACACCCAATGCACTTGCCTCTCAAATCCACCAACAAAAATCCACGGACGAGTCACGTGCATTTCGGTTACATCTCCTACAACTCAGAGACCCGCCTCCCACCCCCCGCCCCCCTTCTCTTAACTCAGTAGGAAGCGATCCAGATGCCACACAAACAGAACGGAAACCCACGGCTTTAAAACACCCTTGCCACCGAATGAAAAAACTCCTCCAAATGACTAATCTTTTCACGCCAAAAAAAACCACAGCACTCCTCAGCTCTCGACATATGTGGAAACACACTGAGAATAAGAGAACGAGTCAACCCGAACACAGAAACGCCGACGGCTCGAGCCGAAGAGCGAGGCCCCGGGCCGCGTGCACAGGCAGGCGTCGCTGCGCCCCAGCGGACAACAGGCCACCCTGAACTAAGGTGGCGCGCCGCCTCGAGGCGCCGAGAGCAGCGAGGCCCTCGCTGGACGGACAGCGGGGCGGGCCCGGGCTTACCTTCAGGGTCTTCACGGCCACCGTCAGGCTGTACTTCTTCCACACGCCTTCGTACACCTCCCCGTACTGGCCTCCGCCCAGCTTGTGCTTCATGGTGATGTCCGTGCGCTCCATCTCCCACTTGTCGTAGTTAGGGGACACGCCGTAGACGGTGGGCTTGTTGCGTTTGGGGGCCGGGTAGTGGAGAGTGGTGATGAGCCCGTCGGCCACCGTTGAGTGGTGATGAACCAGCTCGGCCAAAGTGTTGAAGCGGCTCTCTGAGGAGACGTAGAGCTGAGGGGACAGGGACGGCCTTCAGCCACAGAGCGACACACACGCCAACAACTCCGGAGGCCAGCTTCGCTGAGCCTTACTTTAATGCACGGCAGAACCTCAGATAAACGACTCTCCACACGGGGCCGAGTGTTCCGAAAACCACTTATGTTGTGTTTCTCCATGCCCTCCTCCACCTGCCTCATTTTCACACGTCTGGTTCTCTGTAAGCATTCTGAGCCCAGCGTAAACGTCCACGAAGCAGTCCCTGACCACCCAATGTAGAGCCATCACCCGGCACCAGTTAGTCATCCTATCACCCGTCTTACTTCTCTGCGCTGTACTTACCGCTAGCTGACATCTCCTTGTTTATCTGCCTGATGACCGTCTGTCTCCAGCTACTAGAACGTCAGCTTCATGAGAACAGAGCCCTAAGCTGTCTGCTTTTATCCTGTAGCCCCAATGTCCAGAACAAGAAATGAGCACATAGCAGGTACTCAATAAATACTGTTGATTAAATTAATAAAGAGTAGAACTTAATAAGCATTTGCCGACTGGAAAAGAAAGTCATTTTTAATTATTATTACCTAAAACCTATAATTATATAATCATCTAGAACTAAACAGTGATCAGAGATGAAAATCACTAGAAAACATAAATCTCCTGCTCATTCCTGCTCCCTCGATTTGGGCTGAGTAAGAAGCACCAGAGGGCAAGACCTACAAAAATCCCAGCAGTATGCCCACGTGAGATGCCCTCGCCAGCGCTCTCCCAGAACAGGGTGGGGACCGGGGGGGCTGCACAGAGGCCGTACAGCCTCCTCCGGCACAGGGAAGTCAGGAGAAGGGATATGAGACACAAGCGCACGTGAGTCTCTAACTGGGACCTACAGCGGGTGAGACCCTCCCTGGGTCATTCACGTCTGGACGCTGCGAAGGGGAGGAAGGCAAAGGTGCAGGCTGGCAGAGAGCAACAATGTGGATGGCGACAGCTATCTTTCTTCTCCTCTCTTTTCTTTTGTATTTGGTTTGGTGATGTAGTGAGGGGATACTTCCTTACCAAGACCAATTCACATTAAAATTCACATAGAACATCTGGACTCCAGGCACATAACTGAATCTGTTGGCTCACTAAGGGCAGCCCATGAGTGCTGATGGTGGAAAGGATACTAAGAATCATGACTAGGTGTTCACTGAAGACGTGCCCAAACTGCAAAGACACGGGAAGGAGGAAACAGATCTGGGACAGTGGTGATGCCTGAGGCCAGAGGGACAAAAAGGAACAGGATCAGTCAGCTGTAGCTGTAATATCTTACTACTCAAAAAAAAGAAACAGGAAGAAAAAGCCTGAAACACATATGGCAGCGCCAAGGCCTTGGCTGTTGGCGATGGTAGGCTCCATTACCTTCTGCGTGTTTGCAATGTTAGGTAATAAAAATACTTCAGAAGAAGGAAATAACAACAAATATACAGTCTGAACCATCTGTCAGTCTCAAGAGGGTAAACAGGAGTCTTTAACAGGAGATTTTTTTCCCCTTGTTTGCTTGGGGAGATGACAAACAAATTTTTAAAAATCATGCAAGCCAATGGCAAACTCTGGCTTAGAGATTTATAATTTACAATCTTTCTGTAGCAATCCTACTAAAATAAAATTCTGAGCAACCCAAGAATTGTCCAGAAAGATTCTGCAGCCCTGGGGACCTCGTCCCTCTGGAAGACGGTGCCTCTGAACGGCAGGACCTTTCAGGGTGAGGAGGCAGCCCGCCAGGAGGCCCTACTTTTAGACCTCAGGGCACCGAGGAGAAACCCCGAAGTGAACCACTCTAGGGAGAGGCCAAGAATCTCACTCAGGCCCCTGAACGTGCCGGGGGCTGGGTCGGGGTGGGGGGCAGAGGCGGGCACCGCTGAGCCGGCCCTTAGCTTAAGGCCCGCACACTGACAACACGGCACCCTCCTCGGTGTTAGTCACCAATGCACGTGCAATTCACAAAGATGACGGAGAGGGGGTTGCAGGGAGAGTTCCAAATCCTCGCCCCTCTCTGGAGAAGTCCGCTGTCCAACTGCTTCACTACAGGCTGCAAGTGCTCCAAGCCCTCTTCTCTCTGGCTACTCAGCTGGTGGGCACTTTTCCTACTAAGGAGGGACGAGAGGAGAGAAAACCCACTCCAAGAAGGCACCCCCTGGAGCCACAGCACCCCTCTCGCCTTGGAAATCACGGGCACAATACACGCAAAAGAGCCTGTTTCACTTGCTGGGTTCCTGGGGCAGGTCGCCTGGGAGCAAGGCTCATTACCTATTTCTCCCTGTCAGCCTGAAAGGAGCACTACCCCACCCGAAGATCCAGTTCACTCAATCGCCCAGAATGCCAATGGCTCCCCGAAGCCCTAGTTTATGCAGAATTTGTCCTTGGTCTCAGCTGATTCCCTCTCAGGCTCCTTTATTAGAGGTTTCAGAGTTATGGGAGGTTTCACGGAATGGGCAAACTTTATCTTTTTCAATAATTAAATTTACAGACCCCAAAACTTAGTTCATTTTTCAACATAAAATGCCAACATACCAACACATTAAATATTGAAACTCCCTTAAAGGTACTGCACAGCCATCTTCTAACAGTCAAGTCTGGTGGCTTCCTTCTGATTAGTGCTAGTTTGTGAGCAGCATTTTGCTAGCGAACTGGGTAATCTTCATCAGGAATTCATGGCATGTTCACAGAAGAAAGTGAAATCAGGGTTATGAATGGCCTGTCATGAGGCTATGCACCCAGTTCCATAAACACTCTGGGTGCTCAGCCAGCGTGCGCCTCTTCCTACTCACGCAGGGACCCGAAAGATAGGACTTGTCAAAGAAACACCAGAAACAGCTTTCCTCCTGACAGCCAGACTCACAGGCTTATCGGACGTGTGCGACCTTTGGCTGCCTCAGACCCTGGAGTCCCGCCTGGGACGTAGTATTTAGTCCCACCTGGGACGTAGTATTTAGAGGTTGCAAGGCCAGGAAGCAGGAAGTGACCCCTGCCCCCCCCCCCCCCCCCGCAACCAACCTCCAAGCTACTCAAATACCAGCAGGAAGGCAGTGCTTAATAATGAAGCAGTACTTAATAATAATGCTCCCGGTCTCCTCGACAAGAGAAGATCAGCTACGGTTTAGCAGGCTTTTCACCAGATGCCTGCACCTGCTGAGCCAGTGTCCTGCCACCTCTGCTAAAGCTGATGCCCGAATTCCCCTCCTGTCAACCCAAACCTGTCACTTTAGGAGACCATGAAAATAAACGTCAACTACATATCTTGGAGAAAAGGAAGGAGAGGGAAGACTCTATCGAGGGCTATAATCGTGGGGCTTGTGGCAGCATCCCACCCAGGTACATAAGATGCAGGCACAAACAACCAGAACAAGTGGAGAATGACTGGGGGTGGGCGGTGGAGGAGGCAAATCAGTCTTTAATTCCACTACATTGGCAGAGGATTCCAAACTTTAAGAAAGCAGCAGGAATGAAAACCAAATCCCAGGGTATCTGAGGGCTGTTAAGACTCTCAGGATGCCTAGGAAACAGCAATGGCTCAGTTTGGTACGGTGCTTTCAAGAGTCTAGCCTGAAACTCCCAGAGTCCTAGGCTCTGGGCCCTGAGCCGGTGGCCCCGGGCTGACTGCCCAACTGACAACGGCTGCTGAAAGCTCAGGAACATGGGAGGGAGGTAAACCAGAGCCAAGAGGGTGGAGGCAGAAAGAAATCCTTTGGGGCCTTAGAGAAGAATCTTCTCAATTCAGTTGTTTTCTAAAGATTAGCTAATTTGAAAATAAGGATTAAAACTTATGCCTATTCCTCCCATCAAACTTTAAATTTTCCCCTTCGAAATCCAAAAAGGATTGCGTCAAAGCTCTGCCATGTGAGCAGCTGTTTTCAATGCCGAGCCACACCGTCCCAGGCGTCGTTATAATACCCCCCCCTCCCCGATTCCGACATTGTTCCACGCATTCCAGGAATATAATCCCACCTAACAGAGCCCCCTCGGGTGTGGCCTATGACCCCGTGGGTTGAGAAGTCTCCAGGTGCTCGGACAGCTGAAGGGAGAGTCTTTGCCGGGGAGGGAAGGAGGAGGGCAAGATGCCCAGGTCACTTCGATGAGTAGCGGATACAGCCTGATCAAATGGGTTCCTTGTGCTCTACCTGGAATGAAAGGAACCCACCTGGCACACGTGAGCTTTGAAGACAGAGGGCTCAGCTTCCTCGTCAGATGACTCTCAAATTCTGCAAATCATGTATCCACGTAGGCTTTGCTCTCCCCCTTTTAACCATATTTTAGAGCAACCCCCAGCTAATGAGTTGTCAAACTAGATCGTGCTTGCCTGCATCTGTTCCAAGGATGCTGATTAAACAACTCCAGGGAAAAGGAACCATTATCCCGTTCAGTACAAACCTCAGCTGATTACCGTGGTGCAGCGGGGCTCGCCCTGGATAAACGGCACAGATGGGAAGCAAGCTGTCAGCTCCAGGAAATCACCTCCCTCGTGGGCGGTGCACTCTGGTGTTCTAATTCATTAAAAAGGCACCCCTGTGGTCTGAAGTCAAGGTTTCACAGGGCCCAGCACCCTGGAATATACCCCACAGAATGGAGGACCTAGTTCCACATCTGGGATGAGAACAATGACCTGAAAAGCACGCTGATGAGGCCGATCTCTGGTCGCACGTCAAAGGCAGACTGTGCTTTCTGTCCTACAGACGACAGTGCTGGTATAAAGACACGTGCAATGACGAAAAGGATCAGATATTGGCAATAAGGACTTTAGCCAGAAGACTTTGAGACATGTGGAAAAAACAACAGATAAGAACACTGAAAAAAGAAACGTATCGTGCCTTTGTGTGGTACAAATGAATGTGTGAGGATAGCCATGAAAATGCTAGCAAGATCAAGAAATGGGAACTAGGGGCTTCCCAGTCCCCAGTAGTTCCCATTACTTCCCAGTAGTTAGGACTCCGCGCTTCCACTGCAGGGGGCATGGGTTCGATCCCTGGTCTGTGGTGGGGGGGCTAGGATCCTGCATGCCACCGCATGGTGCGGCCAAAAAAAAAAAAAAAAAAACCAGCCCTACCAGATATTAAAACATATTATAAAGCCATAACAATTAAAAGTCTGATTCTGGCATATGAACAGACAGACCAATGGAAGAGAACAGACCTAAATACATACGCAAATTTGGTATACCTCAAATACACAGGAAAGGATGAGTTTAGTAAATGGCATAGGAAGCACAGGTATATTAAACATAATGAGATACCATCTTTACCAGTCAGTGACAGGGATGTTTTTACAAGTCTGAGAACATACTGCTGATGAGGGGAAGGGGAAACACGCACTCCCACAACATTGCTGGTGTGAAAACACAGCTGTACAATTTCTAAAGAAAGTAATTTGGCAATTACCTACACAAGTTTTAAATACACATAACCTCCAATCAGTTCTAGCAACTTACCTTGCATATGCTTGGACTGTACACAAAGAAGTATGTGCAGTGTATTTTCAAAATGCCAGTCATGACCCACTAGTGGGTCTATGAAATAAACTCAATGCATTATGACCAGAAGTTTTAAAAAAAATGAAACAGAACAGAATGGTATATAAAATATCAGCATGCATTACGTACAGTAAGAGTAAGTAGGGTTTCATGAA
Organism: Physeter macrocephalus; assembly: GCF_002837175.3. NCBI lineage: Eukaryota > Metazoa > Chordata > Mammalia > Artiodactyla > Physeteridae > Physeter > Physeter macrocephalus. Next base: position 86,784,211 of record NC_041226.1, read on the forward strand.
CCTTCTCTGCTCCTAGTGCGTGTACTGGGTGGTGATGTACAACTTTTTTTTTTTTTTTTTTACAGTGGGCTATTTTTTTTTTTTTAAAGGTTTGAAATCCACTTTACAACAGCATTATTTATAACAGCAAAAGATTGGAAACAGCCTAAAAGTCGGCCAGCAGGGGACTGCTTAAATAAATGATGGTCCATCCATGCTAAGCAGTCACTAATAAGAATGAGGCAGCTCTAAATGTGCTGCCATAAGACAACCTCCAAAATATATTATTAGGTGGGAAAAGCAAGATGCAGAACAGTGTGGATTATGCATCATTTGTGTTTTTGAAAAAATATAAACATACATATACAGGGCAACTCTGGAAGAAACTGGTCAGAGTGGTTGCCTCTGGGCGGGGGAGATGAATTAGGAGACAGAATTATGTTTCACGGCAATTCATTTTTTTTCTTTAAACCATGTGCACGCATTACATATTATTAAAAAATACATACACCACCTGAGCCCATCCCGACGACCCACCTATCCACACCCTCAATGAGAGCATGGTGCGGTGGAGCAGACAGTGGAATCTGAGCCTAGTTCCATCAATTACTCACTATAGGATCTTCAGCAAGAAATTTTATCCCTCTAAGCCTTCATTTCCTTAATGCAAAAATGCAGCTGAAAGCAGTATCTGCCCTGAGGACTAAGGTGAGGTTTAAAAGAAACGAAGATTGAAAAATGCCCCGGCAAACAGCAGGAACTCAGTAAATGTTAATTTCTCCCTTCCCTTCATGGACTCTTAATGACTGTTTATATGACGATCACAAAACCATATACATCAACTCCTTTACAAAACTACAATCCGGGTTTGGAAATATACGGGTATGACGTGATCCCATTTTTGTTTAAAAACTGTGTGTATATATGTATTACACACACACACACACACAAACACACACACACACGTGATTTTACCTATAGAAAGAAAGCCACGTACCAGACTCGTTTTGGGGAGGTGCTATTAAGGTGGTCTTTCACTTTAAAAATAACCATCTATTGTGTGAATTTTCCTCACCGAGGATAAATTACTTTCATAATAAGAGATTTTTTTTTAAAAGGAAGAGTCTTAGTGTAAGAAATATGTCCGAAACCCAACAGACAATCCACTTATCTTACGAAACTGCTAACAACCAAACTCCAGCAGGACAATTAGAGAGCCGCGTCAGCCTGTGGACTTGTCAAGTCACATGATCGGTCCTCCACGGAGGGTCTTTAACAAGGCTAAAGACCTTGTGGGATGATGCCCGCTGTTTCAAACATCTTCTTGGTTGAGCTTTGTTGCAGAAACTTCTCAACCTGGCAGCAGGACCTCTTGGCCCCGCCCTGGCCCACAGGCCCCCCTGCCTGGGCCCCTACCTTGCCGTCCGAAGCAGTGTTGATCCTGTAGTGGTACACCCTCCCTTCGTATCTCAGCGAGATGGACCTCTGCCCAGGGCTGCTCTCGCTCTCCCGGACCAAGAAGCTGCCATTGATCCCGCTGCTCAGCAGGTACTCGGCGGCGTTGCGGGACACGGGCCCGTGGTACCAGGAATGTTTCTCCAGACTGTTGACTGGCGTGATGTAGTTGCTTGGGACCCACCCTTGGCCATTTTTAGTTTGGGCTTCACACCATTCCCCATTGTGATTGTAGCCTAAGACCCGGAGCTTTTCACCTTAGAAGAAAAGAACCACATCAGACATATCAGTTTTAAAAGCTAATTCGTTCACTCTCATGCACTCTTCTATGATTACTAAAGACCTCCAAATTCCTGAATACCTATTTCATTTTAACAAGTCCACATAAATATACGTATTTACAAGCGTATGAGTATGAAGCTTCCTGTGTATATTGAATATGCAGACACATATATAGCCTCAGTTTTTATAAATCTATTACTCAAGTGCTTTGTTTCTAATATAAGGAAGCTTTTAGTGGAAAGATACTTTTCCTTAAAAAAAAAAAAAAAAAAAAAAAGTGTTTTCAGTGTTTGGTCCAGATGTCTTTGTCAATATAAAATAGGGAAAGCTCTGTTTTTGCCAAGAACTATGCAGGAACTCTTCTCCTTAAGGAAAAGTGATTCTTTAAGGATGCTGTGAGTTTTTCGGGCCCCTCTGCATTCCAAACTAAAGCTGTTCTTTCCGCCAGCAAAGGGGCAGCCGGTCCGGCTCCGGCTTCCCCGGATTTCTGTCTCTTGCAACGATCACCAGCTGCCCACAGCTCTTTTACCTTTAGTTATGCTTAAAGTGTTATCCCCACTGGCCACAAAATCATACAGTGCAACGAAAAGGTTGGGGTCATTTTCGCTGGGACCAGCGAGAAGGTTTTCCTTAGAGTTCCAACGAGCTGCTTCGCTCAGACCTTGGGGCTCGAAGTCAGATGCTACTGGCCTCTGAAGGGCTTCTGGAAGAGAAAGAGAGAAACAGAAGAAAGAAGCAGGGAAGAAAGCTTTATTCTCAAGAGCAAAAATGTCTGTGTATCCAACATCATATATATTCTTAATTTATTTCATTTCTTAACATCTGCACGTATTATCTATTAATCAGAAAGGTGATTTTAAAAAAATGGACTCTTCCTTTCCCAAATCTTGTGAAAAACCCTAAATGTTTACATTCCAGAGTGGTAACTACCGTTCCCAAATGGTTTAAACTTTTTAAGTTCACGAATTCAAAAAACTCAACTAGAAGTAGAGACAGTCCATCCTCACACGTCTTTGGCGTTGCCTATGTTATAACATGGAGCAAAAGTTTCTGGCTTTAAAACATTCTTAAATGTATGAAAGTTAATAAACGTGCATAATTTAAAAGTCAAATAGTGATGAAGGGCTTATAATGAAGGACAGTTTCCATCCCACTCCCCTCTACACCCAGAGGCAACAGCTGTTTTCTTGAGGACCACCTCCATCTCTCTGAACAGAAGCCGTATCATTATAATCGCCGTTCCCTCTCCCCCCATCTCTCCTGCACCCGCCTCCACGGGTCACCTGTGCATGTTCAGTAACAGACTTACACTTTTATTTCTTTTTCTTCCTGCTACAGACCGTATCTCTCAACTATTTACCTCACAAGATAAGGATATTAACATCCTACCCTTCCTTCCAGCTTTCCCCCTCTACACTCAAAGTATGGCCTTCTTTACATTTTCTTCCACTTTGTGTAAAAGAAATTCTGTTCTTCTGTTCTTGAATAAAGTCTTTCATTTTTGTCTATAGGTAGATTCTAAAAGTTGGAAACCAATCAACACCTTTTATGTTAGGAACGTGTGACTATCACTCACTACAGGGTTAAAACTCACTACAGGGTTAAATACAGTTCAATATTTTTTCCTGAAGTTTCTTTTCTTTCTTTTTTTTTTTTTTTTTTTGAACTATGTTCAAACTCTCCATGGGTCCTTTCACGCCACCAAATCTACTCCAAGTAGATCTTAACAGTTATAGAATATTATGGCTAAGAAATCAAACTTTTAAAAAGGAGGAAAGGGGAAAATTCTAATTTGAGAAGAATGGAAAGATCTACCATCTGTTTACACCAAACATAAATGGCAACAGAACAAAATTGTTTTAAATTTCCCTTTTTACGGATTTAGAGGACCCCCAAACATCTTTTCTTGGGCAATAACACCCATCTCAGGGATGGGTGTGATTCTGCAGTACTCACTTCAAAAAAGACACTGGCGGCACCTCATACATCTGAGAGACTAGCCTAAACTTCCAGAAACACAACTGGAGAACTTTCAGAAACAAACATTCTTTAAACTATCTCTTTGGAAGAAACCAATAGAACATAAATAAGAAGGCCTCTCAATTCTAGCTTTTGTACTACTGACTACAGTGAACCTTCAGGAATTGCTTTTCTAAAAGAGAAAATCCCAAATTACGTCACTACTGTGCTTGGTAATTTCATTTTATGAATCTTGAGGGCAAAGGTAATTTCAAGGAGGAGCATCTTGTAACACTACCATTTCCTAGAATGTGCAAAAGGCTTAGTGATGCGTTAGGCCCTGTTCTCTGAGTACTTACTTACAGCAGCTCTAAAAGTGTATCTCGTGCCATCGTGATCACAGATTGACTGATTAACCAAAAAAGGCTGGTCAAAGCAGGGAATTTTTGAAAATTAAAATCTGTGATCCCCTAACCCCACCTGAATGTACACTGATTTGCTAGTCTTGACGATAGGGCCAAGGACTGTCCTTCTGAGTGTGGGTATGTGATTACAGTTGGATGTTGTCTTACCATCCTACCTATAATGCATCATCTCACTTTAGCTTCCTACGGGTGGAAGAAGAAGCTGGAGCCGTTCGATATGTCATCCCAGTACAATCCCTTCCAATGTTTATAGGTGTGTCACTCACATCTAGTCCTGTAGCAATTTTTAAAAAATTACCTGCATTTACAGAGGCTATCTAAAACATTCACTTAAATTTTCATAGAGACAAATCTCTGTTCACATTTGGATTTCAGTGGTTTCATATTAACCAAGTAATTAAAGCAACAAGTGTATCTGAAATAAAGAGGTGTAGAAAGAAACACAAGTGGCTCTGGGTGTGGCCGTGACTCAGGTGGTGGGAGCAATGTGTGGTAGTGGAGCCGCTGCCCTGCCCCATGGGCACCAGAGAGGCATGTGTTACGAAGGAAGCCGAGCCGCTGGTCGCTTCAGCAAGTCAGTTCGGTGAAAGTTAAGTCAAAAGAGCTTCTACTGTCGTTACGTCGCTATTAAGTAAAATTATTAGGCAAAGGATTCTTTTTTTTTTCTTCTTTACTCGTTTTTTTTTTTTAAACATCTTTATTGGAGCATAATTGCTTTACAATGGTGTGTTAGTTTCTGCTTTACAACAAAGTGAATCAGTTATACGTATACATATGTTCCCATATCTCTTCCCTCTTGCGTCTCCCTCCCTCCCACCCTCCCTATCCCACCCCTCTAGGTGGTCACAAACCACTGAGCTGATCTCCCTGTGCTATGTGGCTGCTTCCCACTAGCTATCTATTTTACATTTGGTAGTGTATATATGTCCAAGGCAAAGGATTCTTAACATAAAAGAACTCTTGCATATCAAAAGGAAAAGATAAAACCCTCCTCTATGGAAAAATAGACCAAAACTATGAATAAGCAGCGCACAGAAAATTTAAATTACCGTTAAACACAGAAAGCATGTCTACCCTCCTAATAATCAAAGAAATGCAAATTCTCCATGAAATTGGGCAGGGACATTTTCTTGAGGCTAACAGGGTAAAACTTCAATGAAATGGGCACTCTCATACAGTGCTAATAGTTGGTATAGGTATTGCTGTAACATTTTAGGAGAAAAACTGGAAATGTGAACCGAACTGAGTCTTTAAAGAATTCCATCACCTTTGACATACTGCTAGGAATTTATCCCAGGAGACCCACACAATGATTTGTATATACTGATTTTTAAATAACAGCACAGAAAAGGAAAGGTACACAATATTTATCAATACAAGATAAGTGAGTTCGTGGTCCATCGATAAAATAGAATACATTCGTCAAGCCATTCAAAATATTTTTGGAAAAAATATCTAATAACTTGGAAATATACTACAACAATCCCCCATTTCATAAAAATTGAAAAAAGTCCAGAAGGAACTATATCAAAATGTGAACAGTAGTTAACGCATGGTAGTATGTTAACAGTACCATGAACAGTAATTTAACTTGGGGTGGTGGGATTACGAACATTTTAAGTTTTCTTTACTCTTTTCTGTATTTTGGCATATGTCTCACAATGAACATGGATTGTTTTTATAATCAGAAAACAATTACAAAAATAAAAAAACCTGTCATATATAGAAGCCAGCGGACACTTATATAATTGATCACCTAACATGAAAAAGTACACAGGGTGGGGAGGGAATCTCCTCAAGCTGTCCTGAAAAAGCATGTGTGCATTCCCCTCCAGTGTCCCGACCTCGTGGCCGTGAGCACACGACTTTCGCGGACCAGGCCTACACAGGAAATTAAAGCAAAGTCGTGAATACAGAAATGCTTTTCTTCTCAAATGCCATTTGACCTCTTCTATCAAACATTCTGCAGCATCTGGACTTGATCAAAGTTACATAATCAGGGGAAGTAGCCTGGAAAACACCTGGAATAGGCAGAACACAGATACTGGCTCAGGGGTGACTGCCGACTTAAAGTATGGGTTAAAGAGGGACTGTCCCTAACATGGAGACAGATGCTGAGAATTTCATGTGAGGGGATGAGGCCTTTGTCAGGAAGGAAAGGGCCTCCCACAGCTTTTTGATTCAACAGGACGTCAGGAAATCCAAGGCAGCCTTTCAATTTTCCTCTCCAGTTCTTGCTCCATTCCACAAATTAATGGCCAAAGCCCAAAGGGAAGTATTGCTCAGGCTTGCCTCTGGATCGAGACACTGAAGTGTAGCCACAGTCGAACACCAAAACCTTCCAGTCAATTCCCAATCCAGGCTGATGTCAAAATTGACTCACAATGTATAAATGCCAAGTTCCTTGCTTCATTTCACAGTGAACTATGCTTGTCAACCTTAAAAATGATCACAGTTTACGAGGCCAAAGTTGCAGCATGTACTTAGAAACCTTCCTTGCTTAATTCATGAACTTCCTGCCAGTCCCAGGTTAGACCCCCTAAAGAAGCTCAAAGGATTCATTAAAAAAGGATGCCCCAAACAGCTCCCCTCTTCTGTTCTGCCAGCGGATAAAGAAATCTTAGCATCTATTATTCTTAAAAATTTAGTTAACATTTTCTGCAGCATCCTGAGTTATATTTTAAAAATATTTTTTACATCTTCAAAAATGTCTCCCATCTCATTGAAAATCCTTTTGTTATTTCACCACATCTTCAATGAAAAGGCTCCTACTCACCAACAAACCTCAGGAAAAGTCATACACCACGAATGGTGCTCTCTAAAAAAATGCCTCCAAAGCTCTAAAAAGCTATGGCTCCAACTATGAGAAGAACAAACTGAAAATTCTGTAAGAACAATGCCATAGAATTCACTGGATCTGTGCGTGATTAACTTATTTGGACAGTATTCTAAGAAAATAGCTTGGGTCTTTAAAGTACCATTTAAAGAGCGTTTTATACAAAGATAATCCTTTCTTAAAGTTGTGAGTCACTGATCAAAAATGTTTACAAAAGATTCTCCCATATGGCATATCTGTCTAGACTTTCAGGGGCTGCTGCTGGAGCTGCCACTGGCAAGCAGGAGGAAGTACTGTGCTACTGCAGTCCCCAGGGGAGGGGAGGGGAGACTTCACCTCCAGGAAAAACATCCCCGGGAAGCTTCCTACCTTCCTGTTGGCGCGCGTGCCCAAGGTCACGCACGGTTCCTTCTAGAGTCCGAGCAGCCAGCTCTGTGGCAGTCATTACTATCCACACCGGGGCTCTCGGGGACAGTTCGGTGTGGGGGAGGGGCGCGAGGGTGGGGCGTGTCGCATGTGATAAGCATTCCCTTTACTTTTGCTCACATTCAATTATTTAAACCCAGGTTGCTTTAGTCTTATTTCCTTTGTGGGCCCTTCATTATTATGCTCTAGCTCAAGGAATCTCTGTAATTTAAAAATCTATAAAACAGATCCTTCAAAAAAAGAAGGAAGCCTTCGTGTTTTATTTCATACTCGGTTCCAACTGATGAGATCACGCTCAGACTATTCTCAAGTCAGTTTATAACAGTCTAATACAACTTTTTATGATATGAGCTTAGAGGAAAAGTATTATTTCCCACAATTTGAACTCGATGAAAGCCATTTTATCTATATTCTACATGGTCCTTTATTTTGTAATTTACACCCTCACCCGGAGCAGTTAAAATTATTTTAAAAAACAAGTTTAGCTGAATATAGCCTTGGCATTAAGTTCTCACTCTGAACAAAATGTTCCCAGCACCCCAAAGCACCGTGTCAGCTGCTGGGGAGCAGGGGTAGGGCAACGTGGTAACGATGCAAGGAATCATCACACAGCCTCTGCTCCTTGTGGGGGAAACACAGTTCCTGAAAATTTACACACCCTCAAAGCAAAAGTCTAACAGAAGATGGGCGCCGACCTGCGGATTAACTGATAAGGACGCAGACACTGAGGGCCAGGGGTTGTGAGGGGGGCGAGCTCAGTAGGAAGGAGGCGGGCCCTGGATGAGACCGTGCCTGCCAGAGAAGCAGGGGTCACACAGGGGCCCAAGGCCGGCCTGACACTTCAAGGCTGCTAAGGGAGGGTCTTCAACTGGGCTGTGTTGTGGACCCTCTGGTGATGCCCAGGGACTCCTTCTCAGAATACAGTTTGTAAGTGCATCAAATACACATGGAGCACCGCAAAGGAAAACCACTCTATTGAAACAGTCCTCAAAATATTTTTTAAAAAGTAATCTGTGATACGGTGCTTCTTTATTAATGCATTAAATATAGGCTCCTTTATTAACACCTTAAATAACAAGCTCTAGCAGTAGCTACTGTCATTTCAAAGTAGTAACGAGTGTACGTAGTAATTACAATTGTTACATGATATGAAAATCTCTGATTTCTACTGGTGGCAAAGTCACAAGTACTGCTACTATTACTGTGGTTTGTTACCTACATTCTTAAAAGAATACTATACTAATTTTCAGTTACGTTTAGTGAAATAAAGTTTTAGTATTTTTCCATCCAAGGACATGGAGGCTCCGAATTCCATGCCAGACCCCGGGGCCTTTGCAGGTTCACAACTGCTACACCACAGATTTGGTTCACTAGGACCCCAGTAACCTGACAGGGAGAGGGGCCTAGAAAGGGGGCTGCAATACATTAGTGCAAAGCCCGCATTATTCAGTTTTCTTTTTCGATAAATGCAGTTTTATTACTTCCCACTTAGGGGCATTGTAGGTAATAAATTAAATGGGTTTCTTAGAGAAATCCCCTTTAAAAAATAAAAAGTTAAAAAATAAAGTTATTTAAATTAGCCCAAGGTCTAACTACGTCTGGGAATCTTTTTACATTATAATGTTCCTAGCCAATTTTAGAAAAGAGAATTCTCCATCCTAACCTCTGTCCCTATCAGCAGGCCAGATACACAGTGCTCCCTTCTGAAGATACACAGTCCCTGCCCCCCTCCCTCCACCAGGAAGCAAAAAAATAAAAGGAATTTTGTGTCACCTTCTAAGAATCTACTTTCAAAGAAGTCTGCAGTTACTGAAAATGAAGTATAAAGACCAATATAAAATAAGACCCTACCGTCTTCAAACCACTCTGAACCCCAGCATTCACACCCCCTCCCTCTCCCTCCCATCCCAGAAAGTGCACACCCACAGCCTGGCCGCTTGCCCTCCCAAACCTCCCATCAGTCCCGTACTTTCCATGCCCCACCACACCCTTGACTGGTTTCCCCCTTTGACCGCCCCCCGCTTCATTCCACCTCCACACTGCCACCAGAGCAGACGTTCTAAGATGCAGATCTGACCAAGTCACTCTTCTGTTAAAACCCACTGAGACGGCTGCTGGCCAAGAGGCAGAACAGAAACCCTGGGAGGCAGCCCTGCCTGTCAACGCTCAGTCACGTTTCTCAATACTAGCACCGTCACCTGTGGTAACAGAAGGACCGGTGCTATCGTGTGCCTTGCAGGATAGCCGGCAGTTGGCCGATAATGCAGGCGACGCTGCTCCTAGCGAGTAAATCGGGCCCTCAGAAAACGGCCGGGCTTGTTACTGCCACCACCTCTACAGGAGAAGTCCGCGCTCCCCAGAAGCAGCCTTCCCCCCGACACCCACTCTTCACCCAGCCTCCCCAAATGCCTTGCAGTTACCCTGCTGCCGCCTCAGCTGTGGGCACCTGGGCCAGGGCCAGTCACTCCCCCTGGAAGGCCTTCCCAGCCCACTCCGTATCCTGCGCCCTCACGCCCTCTAGGAAACCTCTGCCGGGTCCTTCTGCCTCCCTACCGCCTCTCCTCGCACTGATGACTTCCCCTTCACCTCATCTGGGGAGCACCTGGTGTCTGATAGGGACGCAGTAAGGAATCTGTTCCCATGTGCCCCGCAGTACAGTAAGCCTGGGCTCCAGGGTGGACAAGCCTTGTTCAAATCTCAGTCCACCATGTCTTTAAGATATTAATTTCTGAGCCTCAGTTTCTCAGCTGCACGATGGTTTCAACCTAGCTGGACCGTCAGGAGGGGTCAACGCATACGGCATGCAGAGAATTTTTGCACGAATGCGGGAGTGGTACCTGGCCTGGCACCAGGGCACTGCACTACAGGATAACTATTCCTTCTCTTATTATTGTTACCACAATAATGTGAATCCCTTTGGGGCAGAGACCAAGCATCTTAGCAGAGTCTTCAGCACCTGCCTAATGCAATGCAGGACACACAGCACCGCCGCTCAGTGTTTCTTAAAATGAACTCAATTGTAAGAACACCCTGTACTTGTTTGTCTTTAGCAAGAAGGTAAAAATATTTAGTCATGATTGAAGAGTGCACCTTAATTATCTGTTAACCTGAAATAAGAAAAGCAGAAATGACAGACAGTAAAGATGAAAAGCAAATGCAACCTGACCAGGAAAACTTTTATAAAGAGCTAGGAAATATAGTAACTTTTTAATGGAATGGAAACCACGGCCAAGATCCTAAAGCAAGGTGTCACAGGAAAGTACATCTCTCTGTGCTTTCCAAAGAAACAGAACTTGTCACAGTCTCCTAACAGGCAGACACCCGGTGACATCCCGATGCCTCCACACACTTCTTGCCTGTGGGCGAAGAAAGGTTCCATGAATCCCTGTACTGGCCCAGATGCACGCTGTCCACAGGGAGCCTGCTAACCATAAAAGCATTTGTATTCTGTCACAGGCCATTTGCAACAGACTGAAAGCCTTCCCCTCTGCCTGCCAGGCCTGGGACGGTTTGAAAGCACTCATTTCACAATTCCTGTTCTCTTCTGAAGCATCATCAAGGCTCCTGGGCCAGTTTAGACCCGACTGACTTAAGTGAAGGGGCTGCCCAATGGCAGGCAAGTTCCCCAGAATGTCTCATTAGCCATTATTATTCCTATTGCTAATTGGAGTAAGTGAACATGACCCCCAAACAGGTATTTTGGCTCCAAAAAGCAATGGCTAATTCTACTCATGGCCCGCCTTTAAATTAAATTTTAAGGTATTCAATGTACAATGCTATTAGGTAAATTTGAGGACTGGTGAGACTGATAAGGATTAGGTCTCCAAAGAGAATTTAAGAGTAGTAAGGCTAAAGTTTATGCCACTGAACGTGAGTGAATAACAGCTAGTACCAAGTGCACTTGAGAGGACAGGAAGTGGAAGCAGAGGTGAAGTGACTCACCTGCTCTCCCTCCAGTTATCCATCCATCAGCCAGCCACCTGTCTGTCAGCCTGTCGGTCTCACTCAGTCTCCAGCACTGCTCTCTCATGATCTGGCTCTCTTTCCTTCTCAACTCTGTATCTCTTCCCTGCCACTCCCCATCCCCCCTCTGCCCCTGTCCCAGCCCCCACCCCTTCCTTCCCTCTTATCTTGACTTCTTGTCTTTGTCTCCCAGTCTGTCTGTATCTCTCCCTTCTGTCTGTCTTCTCTATCACCACCACCCAACATACAGTATAACAAAGTATCGAAGGTGTGGATTAAGAAAGAAGGATTTGAGGGCTTCCCTGGTGGCGCAGTGGTTAACAATCCGCCTGCCAATGCAGGGGACACGGGTTCGAGCCCTGGTCCGGGAAGATCCCACATGCCGCGGGGCAACTAACCTGTGTGCCACAACTACTGAGCCTGCGCTCTAGAGCCCGCAAGCCACAACTACTGAGCCCGCGTGCCACAACTACTGAAGCCCACGCGCCTAGAGCCCATGTTCCACCACAAGAGAAGCCACCGCAATGAGAAGCCCACGCACCGCAACGAAGAGTAGCCCCCGCTCACCACAACTAGAGAAAGGCTGCGTGCAGCAACGAAGACCCACCGCAGCCATAAATAAATGAATGAATGAATGAATGAAAAAGAAAGAAGGATTTGAAAACCAATTTCAGAGAGTAACAACTGTCATCATCTGAGGATGAAGTCAGTCTCGCAAAAGTCGGGTAACTAGCAAGCTATTCTTCCAAATGGCTTCGGCAAGAAAACAAGACTGACCGTAAGTGATAACTGTTAAAGATGGGCGATGAGTACAAGGAAGTTCATTATGCTGTCTGCTTTTGTTACAGGTTTAGAAGTTTTCCACTAAAAAAAGTAAAAAACAAAACAAAACACAACTAACCTAAGAATTTATCGTATAAGTCATCCTTCTGGGTGTTTACAGAGGAAAAGTTAAATCCTTCCAATGTCTCATCTGATCTCCAGTTCTTGTTATACATACTTCTGGTTTTACTTTTTTCCAGTTTTATTGAGATATAATTGACATACAACATTGTGTAAGTTTAAGGTGTACAACATAATGATTTGATCGATGGATACATTGTGAAACGACTACCACAAAAAATTTAGTTAACATCCGTCACCACACAGTTACAAATTACTTTCCTTGTGATGAGAACTTTTAGCTTTAAGATCTACTCTCTTAGCCATTTTCAAATAAACAATACAGTACTGTTAACTATAGTCATCATGTTATACAATGCTATGGATTTTAAAAACCTACCCATCAATAATTTTTCCTGTTTCCATTTCAGACCAGTGATTACACTTGCAAAATTACTATTTGATTTTGCAATAAAGGTAGGAAGTAGTATGAAATTTTCAGTTTTCATATGTTTGGAGCTGTGGAAATACTGCCTCTAGAGAGAAGAAATAAGATGCCAACCATGAACCAATGGGATTTTTCTTCCACAATTAAAATATTCACCATGGGAATAAGAAAGGGTCAGAGAACTTCCCTGGTGGCGCAGTGGTTAAGAATCCTCCTGCCTATGCAGGGGACACAGGTTCGAGCCCTGGTCCGGGAAGATCCCACATGCCGCGGAGCAACTAAGCCCATGCGCCACAACTACTGTGCCTGCGCTCTACAGCCCACGAGCCACAGCTACTGAAGCCCGCATGCCTAGAGCCCGTGCTCCACAACAAGAGAAGCCACTGCAATGAGAAGCCCGCGCTCCGCAACAAAGAGTAGCCCCCGCTCGCCGCAACTAGAGAAAGCCCACATGCTGCAGTGAAGACCCAACGCAGCCAAAAAATAAATAAATTTATTTTTTAAAAAAAAGGGTCAGAGGAAGGGAAGATCCTTTTCCTTAAAACCAAGGACAGGAAGTAATAATTATATGCATCAAAGCAAACTTGGAAACAAACTGTTTTCTTAACAACAAGAAAAACTATGGGTGGGTTTAGCTCTATTCTACCATCACACTTCAGCCATTAGAGAAACTGGCAATGTCAACATTTTAGACTGTGAAATATTTACTTAAAATAACAACAGCTAACATTTGCAAACATCTTGCTCTATGCTAAGCAATTTAAATGGAATCTCTGTGTGAATCTCCCAACTCAAGAAGGTAGGGACTGCGATGAGCCTTATTTTAAAATGAGAACACCAAGGCCCAGAGAGCAACACGCCCATGGTCACCAGCATCCGGGTCCAGGCCGGCATCTGGGCCCAGGCGGGCTGGCTCCAGAGCTGTGTGCTTCACGTGAGAATGGGACCTTGGCAATACCCTAACCATACCACTGCCTCGATTTAAGGACATCTCAAAAGAACCTCACATCAGTATAAATACACACATTTATCACTTTATTGGTCTCAACACTTTCCCTTGAATCATCTCCTAGATCCTCAAAACAATCCTTGAAGGTGGGCTGGACGGAATGTTTGTTCTCTTGGTCTTTAGAGGTAAGAAAACAGAAAAGCTGAGAGACGAAAACTGGGATCGCCTGACTCCGAATTCAAAAGTATTTCCAACCAAAGTGAACTGGGGCCCTTCTTCCTCCTCTTCTCTAGAAACCTCATAGCGTTGGTATGAGAATGAAGTGAGGATGTCTATGAAGTGCTTGGTGCCAAAGAACTGTCACATCATAAACGCTCAACAATTTCAACGTAAACCCAAATGAAAAGGACTGACTGGCTTTCTATTTGGTTACAGAAAGAGCTTCAGATTTTCTTTGTTACTAAACAAGGGAAGTATTTGATGACCTCAGAAGAGAGTATTTAGAAAGAGAGCATAAGCTTCTCTGAGGCATAAGTTCTAAAAGTGTATCTGTGTGGCTGGCACCACATAAAGCATTCGCCAGAAAGTTAACTGCTGAAAAGAAGCGTTTAAAAGTGGGCCCTTAAAATAAATTTTGAAAGTTCAGGAAGAGTTCACTTCACAGACATTAGTTTTTGATTCCACAGTACAGAACTAACATGCCCATGTACAACATTCATGCACAATGTATGCAAATACAAATACATGAACAAATAAAAGTAAACTGGAAAAAAAAATTCAATTGGCTAATGTTCATGTTTTCTTTCACACCTCTAGGAGAGGGAAGAAATAATCAGAAAATTCAGTGCTTGAAGTAAACCTAAGATTGTAAAGCAAAATGTGGTCATGGTGAAGAGTTACTGCTATAAATATACACTTTCACAAAGCTGGAGCACAAAATTTAAATGCTATAAATGCTTATATATGCATAAAATGTTTCTAGAAGGACACACAAGAAACTCAAGTGAGGCTTCTGGGTAGGGAAACTGGATAAAGGACAGAATTTTCTTTTCATTCTCCTATGTAGAATTTTTTATGATGTACAGCTATTTTAATATACATCTACTGCTCAAGGTAATCATTTTTATCAGTATTAGGCTTCTAGAAGAGAAAAAAAGAATATCCTTGTTTCAGGCTTTAGAGTGTTTCTGAAGATACCATTTCAACATCCACAGAGAGTTCCAAAGGATATAAACAGTCACAGCTGGTAAAGCATATACTGGCTAAAACTGGGCTCTTTGGAGCCAGACAGCAAGGGTTCAGATCCCAGCACCACCACATGCTAGCTCTGTGACCTTAGACATGTTTCCTAACTTTCAGATGCCTCAGCTTCCTCATCTATAAAATGCAAGTAACCAAAGGGCCATCATGAGAAATAAACAAATTAAATCATATAGAATGCTGAAACAGTGCTTGTAACACAGTAAGCATTTAATAATTGTTGCTTTGACAGCTAGGCCCAAGTAGCAATAGATGCACGATCAAATTGTTTTTTTTTTTTTTTTTTAATGGCTGAACTTTCTCTGATAGAATGGAAAACTTGACCATATTCAATTTTCTCCGTGACTCGGGATGCCTGGGTCCCTAGTGCATGTCAATTAAACACTGACTGATTGATTGAGGATGTTAGTAAAAACAAAAAGCCTGGATTACTTATCCAGATGTTGGCAAGTGTTTTTCCCAAGCGACTAATAGCACATCCAGCCTTTAAGAAACGATCGCTGAGGTCTGTTAAATTCTCTCAACTACAAAACAGTAATTCCATTTACTTTCTCTGATTAACCATAACAATGAAAGAAGGAAAACTCAGTCACAAAAAAGAATTCCTAGAGTGATACCTTCCTAGATGAAGCCTTAATGCAAGGCAGTCTGCTGTAATCAGAATTTTTTTTTTTTTTGAGACTTGACAGTCAACATTATTTCAAGACATGCTGGAATAAGACGCATTAGATTTTGTCTCCCCTCCCCCAAAA
The DNA here is from genome assembly GCF_002837175.3 of Physeter macrocephalus. Lineage (NCBI taxonomy): Eukaryota > Metazoa > Chordata > Mammalia > Artiodactyla > Physeteridae > Physeter > Physeter macrocephalus. Next base: position 86,799,827 of record NC_041226.1, read on the forward strand.
CAATAATTAGGCCGGCCAGGTAAGAACTAAATCTCCTGTTTACTCCCAGGAAAACAAAACAATGTCACAGCATTGCTGTGACCTAACCTTTCTTCCATCACTGCAGTTACAAAAGCCCATTCATCTACTCTGCCTTAAGTATCCATCTGCAAAATGGAGATGGTAATGCCTAACACTAACTCGTTACAGATGTAAATGAGAATGTGTCCAGAATTTTGAGCAACTTGGAAAGTAAGCAACATATTAACTGAAGATGATTTTGGCTGCTCAGACGCCAACTTTTAGGGACAAATAAACCATCTTCCCCTCTAAATGCTAGATTTTGTGAGCCCACTCCATCTGGATGCATCTTCTCCAAGGGACTAACCTTGGGCTAACAATATACACATCTCATGGCAAGAGGGGCACCTGTATCACTGGTGTTTATGGTTTGAGCTGCACATGTATGTGACTTCAGGCAGACCCTCAACTCAAAAGGTTGGAAAAAAAAGAAAAATAGGTTAGACGATTAACAAGGCCTCCGTTTATTTCGCCTTCATTTAAAAAAAAAAAACACATTACAACTTCATGGCACTACGGCAGCAGAAATTCTACTTGTTCTAAAATGAGCTTTACATTTCTATTCCTGTTTCAAGTCCTAAATGAAAATGACAAACAAATGCAAGCAGGATTATATCTCTGAAGTACAATTAGCCTTCCTGCTGAAAGCAAGCACTCTGGGACGACTAGTCCCCAAATCAGATAAATTTCAGATTCATCCTGAAGCTACAAAATGAAGGTCACTCATCATACTCAATTGGCGCTTTTTTTTTTTTCAGTTGTCACCTTACTAAGACAGAAAACAAAGACCAATCAACAGGAAAGAAAAAAATGGGATTAGAGAAGAAAAGGAGAGTAGAATGGAAAGAGGGCGAAAGTGAACCGCTCCGGGCTCTGAGGCTTTATCGAAAGAACTTAACAGGAGGTTATCCTCCTCCCTCCCAAGTACCGTGGGACTCATTCAAAATGCCTTCTTAAAATGCGGTGTTAACTTTTCACCCCGCAAAAATGAGAGAATTCCTAAGACCTCTTCGTGGTCCGTAGATAAGGGGGGGTGGGGGAGTAGAAAGATCACTTGAAATTCTGTATCCATAAATGGTAGAGCCGTGTTCTCTTTGTACACGAGACTTAATGGTGTAACTTTTCTTTTCACCCCGCAAAAATGAGAGAATTCCTAAGACCTCTTCGTGGTCCGTAGATAAGGGGGGGTGGGGGAGTAGAAAGATCACTTGAAATTCTGTATCCATAAATGGTAGAGCCGTGTTCTCTTTGTACACGAGACTTAATGAAAATCATATGTTTCTCAAACACGGGTTGACCTTTTTGACACATAATTCCTAATTAACGGTGGAAATTCCACAACGTGGGCTCACAAGGCCGTTCAGGCCTGTAGAGTTCGCTTTCCCCAACTTTCGGGTAGAGCCCCGCAGCCCGGGGCCCGCGACTTCGCCCTCCCGACATGGGCTCTGCCGCGGTGAGTGCGCGGGGGCCGGAGCCCCGCACCCTCCCGGCTCGCGGCAGCGCCCAGGGGCGGGCGAGGAAAAGAAAGAGAAAGAGGCAAAAAGAGAAAGGGCGAGAAAGGGAGAGGGAGGGAGAGGAAGAGGAGGGAACGCGCGCGGGCGGGCGGGCGGGGCCTAGGAAGGCCCGGCGGCGGACACGCGGCCGCCTCGACCCAGTCCCGGCGCCGGCCCCGCGCTTACCTTCCAGGTAACAGCTGGAGGAGGACGAGAGCCCCTTCTTGGATTTGCAGCCCACCAACTTCAAGCAAATTTCCAACATTTTCGCGTGCCGGCGGCGTCGAGGCCGGCGCCCTGGGCTGGCTCCGCGGCGCGGCTCAAGCCCGGCTCTCCCGGCTGGCCCCGCCTGCCCTCCCGGGCCCCCGCGGCCCCGCCATGCCGCCTCCCCGCCGCCCCGCGCGCCCGCCCGTGGCCGCGGCCGCGTCTCGGTCTCCGCTGCGGACGCGCCTGTTAACAAAGGGCCAGGAGCCCGGCCCGCGAGGCCCGCCCCCCACGCCTTAACCCTCTCCGCGCCGCGCCCGGACCCAGAGCTTCCCGGCGTTCTCAAGGCCTAGGCCGGCCCTGGACCGTTACCGCGGTCCGAAATGGAGGCCCCGCCAATTTCTAGGTTAAGGAAAAGAGAAGGTGGTTATTTTAAGCGCGGCATTCATGGGTTCTCAACGTTGGGAAGTGCGGTCCTAACACCCCATGAAAGACACCGACAACTACGGCAGCTGGGGAGGGCAGGCCTGCATCTCTGTGGCAGGAGGTGGCCCCAACCTGCACCACTTAAGGCCAAGCGAGTTCCACTGGGCGCGGTGCCCTGGCGAACCCTATGTCCCTAGACTGTTGGTGAATAATGCAAATTCCTCCGGAATTATCAATTCTGGTCTCATTTATACGCAGTGAGCTTATTGTGATTCAGGCTAACTCAATGGGTGTCTGAGGAATGAATAATCAGAGCTGCAACCCACATTTCAACTACACAAGTTTGCAACACATCTGTCAAATCGTACATCCAGACTAAGAGACAAAAGAGATGGGGGAGTTCAAATTCAAACATAACTTCTGATAATGTGTAAAGGGAGCTTAGTCTCGTCTCCACAGTGAGATCTCATCAGGGTCATGGCCTGTGTCCCTTCTTTAAGAAGCCTCATTTTCTTCAACAGAGAGCTCTTCCCTTGTTTGGTGTGTGCCATGGGGGGCCATTGTTTAAAACCCATTTCACTGCTGTACTTGGCTCAAATCTTTTTATAACTAATGATAAGACAATATCATAACATATAACAACATAATAAATAACAATAATCACAATAATATGTTCCTTGGCACAAAACCGGAAATCCAGATCAGTGGGAAAGCGTATGGAATCCAATCATATCAAATCATTTAATAACAATCAGATAGGGACTCCCCTGGTGGCACAGTGGTTAAGAATCCACCTGCCAATGCAGGGGACATAGGTTCAAGCCCCGGTCCAGGAAGATCCCACATGCCACGGAGCAACTAAGCCTGTGCACCACAACTACTGAAGCCTGCACACCTAGAGCCCGTGCTCTGCAACAAGAGAAGCCACCGCAAAGAGAAGCCCGTGCACCTCAACGAAGAGTAGCCCCCGCTCACCGCAACTAGAGAAAGCCCGCTGGCAGCAATGAAGACCCAATGCAGCCAAAAATAAATAAATAAATAAAATCAGATAAATTTCAGTAACTATAGGAAAGTGAAGTTATCTAAATAGTGTTAGATAACTAAATTGCAATAGGGAGAAAAATTAAGTTAGTACACATCTTAGAGAGCACATGAATACTAAGAGCTGACATGTATTGAGATCTTACTATGAGTCAGACTCTTGTGAGAAGCACCCTCTGTTCATTACCACATTGCATTTGCACAACTATCCTGTGAGGAAAACAGAATTATTATCTGATTCTTCAGGTAAAAATCTGAAGTTTAGAGAAGTCAAGCACCTCACCCAAAGTCCTATGGCTGGAAGCAGGCAGAGCTGGACTCAACCCAGGTCTACCTAGCTCCAAGGATCAGGCTCCTAACCAGTGGATTATGCAGCCCCTTCCCACCAAGAATAAATTCCAAGTAAATTAAAGCTTTGGATATCTATATCTTTGGTTAAATAACTAAGGTTGTCATATGTTTCAGAAGCAGCCTTGGTCAAGAGACCCCAGCTACGGTAATCAGCTCCAGAGGCAAAGCTGGACTCGTTTGTGGTCTAGCCTAACCTGCAGTGACAAAAACCTGGGTATCTTCAGTACACCAGGAATGGCCTAAGATCTTCACTCAGGTCTGCCAAAACTAGTACAGGACAGTTCAAGATTGGACTGGATGTGACTAGTGTATATCACAGGGTTTCTCAGCCAGGGCGTCATTAACTTTTCAGAGATGTCCTGTCAGACTCTGATTCACGTACAAAATGTGTTTCTGCTGCAAGTGAGGGACCTATGGTTTGTGTTGTAGTACCAGGTCAGGCCTCATGGGCACCTAAGAAGACACAGCAGTTCCCATCGCCTGGAGACACAGGACTACAGGGCCACCAGGTGACAAGTGACTGTGGATGCTATCTAGATTCTGGGAGACACTATCATTCTGCTAGAGAGCCTGTTTGTAATGATAGCCAACTTGTTTAGTGTTACTTGAAACTTTCAGCCTCCAGCGTAATGCCAAAAATAAAATCCCAAAGGGTGCCACCAGTACAAATAAGCTGAAAACTACTGTGTTGGTGCCATTTTAGAAAGTTAAAGGTCTTTGGACCAGACTATAATAAAGTCTGTCATTATATAGCATTTAAGATTTAATGGGCTATATTCAAATAGGCACCTTAATGCAAAGGGTTATATGTTAATGGACATTTTTGCAATTCTAACCATATCCTTGAATTCTGTCAATTAATACAGGCCCAGGTATTTGTTTGCATGTGCTATACTTCATATTAGGATGTAAGTTTATTTTTAAAAGCTAATGACTGTTACTAATATTCTGCTCTTGAGTCTAAAGTGACCATATCCCTTTGGGAACTTCCCTGGTGGTCCAATGGGTAAGACTCCGCGCTGCCAATGCAAGGGGGCCCAGGTTTGATCCCTGGTCAGGGAACTAGATCCCGCATGCATGCCGCAACTAAGAAGTCTGCATGCTGCAACTAAGAGAAGCCCTCATGCCACAACTAAGAAGTCCGCATGCTGCAACTAAATAGATGGCGCATGCCGCAGTGAAGGTCAGGCGCAGCCTAAATAAATAAATAAAATAAAATAAAATAAAATGACTTTATCCCTTTAAAAACTCTTAAAATGAGTAATGCTTACAAACTGTGTCCAAATCTTTTAAAACTTAGTTATAAAACCATACATCAACAGGTCTGGCAAAACACTCTGAATTAGCAGCAACGAATATTGAAAACATCGTCAAGCTGCACACCACCAAATTAAACCAGTACTGTTCTTTCCAGATCTGGCTTTTGATGCTCTTTGAAGCTTATTCACAAGATACAAAAACCATTCTGTTACAAGCAAATAAGACAGCTTCAATCTCCTTACTAGAATGAAGAAAGGCCTGAGAAGGATTCCCTCTAAGCAACCTTAAACCTAAAAGCCATTAACTTAAAGAAGAAAAAAAAAAAAGGAAAACAAACAAAGAAATTAAAGACTGTGAACTAACGTGTTTGCTACATTACATTCAGTTTGGGAAAGGAATAAACTTTTAACATGTGCCGAATATGTGCCAGGCACAAGCCTCCCAGAAACCTTACGAATTTTGTGTAGTTTAACTTCATTTCACAGGTAAGGAAACGGGGGTAAGCAGGGATTGGGACAGGTAAGTATTCTGTCCAGGTTCACAAACCTAGAAGTAGTAAGGTCTAAAGCCCTTGAACTTTCCAAAATGGACATAATTTGCAATTTAAGTGAAAGGTGGATAACTGTAGCAAAGCCAGAGGATGAAATAAAAATCATTAACTATTGAAAAATATGTCTTAAAACAATTCAGGGAATTAGAACTATTGATATTTAAGAATATTTTAAAATATATTAAGAGTATTAAGAAAGAAAGAATAAAGGTCCTTAATTACATTAAAGTATGTGATCTGAGCTGTGTGTTTCTAAAAGTACAGTCCACGGACAACCTATTTTGAATCGCCTGGGGTGCTTACTTAAAATGCAGACTCTTGATCTCCATTCTAGACCTACACAATCAGAGTATGTGGAGTGGGCTGTATCTTAACAGTTCCCCAGATGATCTGTGTGCATATTTAAGTTTAGACATTTAAAAAATTACATTTATTTATTTATTTTCTTTCTTTCTTCTTTTCGGCTGCATCGGGTCTTAGTTGTTGCACGCGGGCTCTCTTGCTAAGGCGCACAAGCTCAGTAGTTGTGGCGCGCGAGCTCAGTTGCCCCACGGCCTGTGGGAGCTTAGTTCCCCGACCAGGGATCGAACCCACGTCCCCTTCATTGCAAGGTGGATTCTTGACCACTGGACCACAGGGAAGTCCCCACACTTAAGTTTAAAAACCACTGTTTTGGAGGTGGGAAGAGCTGCCTCTTATTTTTTCTGGGAATAGGACAAACAGGGACGGATATTTCTAAAATTTATTCATTTGAAAGCAATTTTTGAGTTAAAGAAATTGTATAACTCTAAACAAGTTACCAAAAGAGAACTCTTCTCTGAAAATTTTGGATACAGATTGAATTTTTTTCAAGTTTGGAGTTCAGTCCTATTTTTTTAAAAGCAGGGTGGGCGGGTGGACAAGGGCCCACCACAGAAGTTGGTCAAGGGAAGAAAGCAAGCAGGACACAGATGCAGGATGCGGAAGCTCCACCTGGGAGCAGCAGGATGGGGGTGGGAGTTTAAGGCAGAGAGGTGCATCTGACATGGTGCCTGGTTTCGGGCCCCCAGGACCAGATGGTCCCAGATCTGACTGATCCCTTCACTGTTTCCAGCCCAGTTAATAACTTTAGGAGGAAAGAGCAAAGATCTTGAGGTATGTGTATGCTATTTCACATGCCAACAAAGCCCACATCCTCTGATTCTGCACACACTGCCCAGTGAGAGACTACCAGGCTCCACACTACCAGTGATGTGGGCCCAACCCACTGGAGAATGCAGCTTAGAATATCACATCAATCATACCCACTTTTGCCCCTGTAAAGGGCATACATGCAACCCTTTAAGTATCACACGTTTTCAGTGAGATAACACTGTTTATTGGTCAAGTGTCAGAAACGTCCAGGGACTCTGGTATGGGGGAAACCAGGTGAGAGGGGGAGGCAACACAGTGGAGACTGAATGAGGTATGACATCTCGCAAACTTATTCTGAGTCTCAGACTTGCCACTCACTGTGATAGCTTGGGCAAATAACTCAATTTTCTAGTCTGTAAAATTGGGGGATGGTCTTAAGAGTAGCTCTCTCACTGGGTTATGAAGATTGGAAATAATGTATGGAAAGTGCCCAATGCAGAGAAGGTGCTCAATAAACAATAACTATTGTTATTTCCAAAAGAGGCCTCTTACTATATCAGGTGATGGTCTGTTTACCTGCCTAAGTCTTACTGCCACTAAGTCAAGAGCTAAAATTAACAAATGTGATATGTGCAACTGATTCCAGAAAGCACAGTCTGAGGGAGTGAAAGCAGTCTGGAGGTTTTCCAAGGGACAAGGAAATCAACTTATTTTATTAAGGGAAAGAAACACTAGCTGTGGGGTAGGAGTAGCAACCAAGGTTCAGATGTCACACAGAGTCCTATCTTTAATCCTAAAGCCAAAGTTTTACAACCACAGCTTTGTGGCAAAACACAGACTCCACACCCCACATCTTTAGTGGGGGCCTATTTCAGGCCCAGACCTTGATGTGCAGGCCACACATAGGACTGTCTTTCATATAACACTGCTTGTTTCGTTAGTCCCTTTGGTATTTACAGAGCTACAATTCTCAATGGGGGGGGCCAAATCTAAACTGCTTTAGAGTAATTACATCCACTTTCTAGAAAATCTCATTTTAGTAAGATTTTACCATATTTTTTATAATCAACAAGTCAAACATAATGATTAAACAGTTTTTCTCCCAGAAGAAACTAATATTGTTGGTATGCCCTAAATATTTTTTATTAATTTTTCTTAAAGTAATATATCAATACGTACATGGTTAAGAGTCAAATAGTACTAAAAGTCTTATAACAAAATCAGTAGTCCCCCGACTCCATCCCCTTGTCTGTTTCCCCAGAGGCAGCCTTCTTCAGATTTTTAATATCCTCATATTGTTGTTTCTGGATTCATCAGCTTTCCACATTATATATTAACTTGTTATAGTAGTATTATACTATCACCATCTCCAACCTCCCATAACAATAAAATCACAATTTTTGGTTAAATCATTGGTCAGTGTTGGCATTACTTTGATGATATAAATATTGTTCATTGCTCCACTAATAATACACTATGAATGTCTCCTTTATTATATAACTTGGTTTATCCTGGAGATATTAATTGCCTTGACTTTTTCATTTGATTAGTCTTCTCTGTGCCTATTACTGTTTTTTCCCCAAACATTTCAAATATCTGCCAAACACCTAGTAGAATTTTTTCCAAATGCTAAGACACTTAAAATATCCTCAGTTCTGTGTACTGACTTACATCCTCATCTTGCTGGAATTCATCATCCTGTAGCTTCCTGGGGTGGGTGAGGGGAGGTGCATGTCTAAAAAATGCCTTTCCATTCCACTCAGTTTGGCTGGGTACAGAATTCTAGGCTGAAAATCATTTTCCCCACTTAATTTCAAAGGCATTTCTCCACTATCTTCTAGTTTTCAGTATTGTTGTTTAGAAATGCAATTCCACTCTGACTCCTGATCCTTTACATATCACCTGCTTTTCTCTTTGGAAGCTTTTAGGATCTTCTAATATTCTTGGTGTTCTGAAATTTTACAATGATATGGCTTGGACTCAATATATACATATATATATATATATATATATATATATATATATATATATATATATATATGCTGTGTACTCAGGGAACCAATGCAATTCAAAGATTTGTCATTTAACTCCAGAAAATACTCACTTCACTAAGCTCTGGAATTTTTCTGATATTTATTGTCTCCTAAATTCTCCTCCATTCTCTCTCTTTCTGGAATTCCTACCAGATGTATACTGAAGCCCTGGGATTGAGCTTCTAATCTTCTTATCTGTTCTCTTTTGTTGTCTAAGTCTTTGTCTTGTGTTTTGCTTTCTGAGATAGACTATTTGCCAAGTCTTGGGTTGAATTTTAAATTTTAGCTATCATGTTTTCAATATTAAAGAGCTCATTTTATTCTGATTGTTACTTTTTAATAACACACTGTTGTTTGATGTTTGCTGTTATTTTTCTCTGAGGAGAGCAATGAATAGTTCTTCTGAACTCTTCTTCTGTTTCCTGCATTGTCTTTATTTCCACCATGTTCCCATTTTCTGTGAATTTGTTTTACCCTCTATCTATCATGTAGAGACTTTTAATTTGGCTCTCCATTCATTATACATGAAAGAGGAACTAAAAAAATATGCATGGAAGTGGCACAACCTGTGGACTTCAGTGAAGGGAGGGGGTGAGCTTACTTTTCCATCAAGAGAACCCCCAAATGGGCTTTTCTCTGGGATCATTCAATTTTATTTTTTTGTTTTTTTCTCTAGAAAAGAATCTTCCCATCTCTTCTCTGTTAGGGCTCTGGCTACCAAGTATTGGAAGAGGCCTGAGAATCTCATTATTCAGCATGCAGACTTAAAAAAAAAAAAATCTGCTCTTGCCCACCCCACTGTTTTCAGCCCAATGGCTTACCTGCACCCCAGATGGGGGTAATATCACTGAGTCTGGAGCCTTTATAGGGCAATTTCTCAATAATACTTCTGTCTCATGTAGGTGGGAAACAGAAGTGGTCATCTGGCTGTACAGGGATGGGGAAGGGTGTGAAGAATCTAAAAAGTCCTTTACAGACTTTCAACTGATCCTCTTGATTTCAGTTAAGGCCTCACAACCCCCTGCTTTCTGTGGTACTAATGCCTCTAATTTCTGACTTTTTCTCTCAGGTTCTTACAAGTAAACTGGCTTACTTCTAATCAATGTCTCTCTTAGAAGAGGTTAGGCTTCAGCTTCTTCGATTCTGCTAAGTCTATTGCCACACTTCTGACTGCCTCTCATTTTCCAAAAATGTGTTCACCTTTCTTATCTACTTTTCCCTTTGGGTTCGTTTTGTCCTTATGCATTTTCACTTTTCAAAAAATCTTTTTATTATCATTCCAGTGGGGCTTGGGGGAGGTAATAGAAATAAAAACAGGTCTGCAAACTTTAATCATTTTCAATTAGCATCTAGTTTGGGGACTTCCCTGGTGGCACAGTGGTTAAGAATCCGCCTGCCAATGCAAGGGACACGGGTTCGATCCCTGGTCTGGGAAGATCCCACATGCCACGGAGCAACAAAGCCCGTGTGCCACAACTACTGAGCGACACGGGTTCGATCCCTGGTCTGGGAAGCTCCCACATGCCACGGAGCAACAAAGCCCGTGTGCCACAACTACTGAGCCTGCGCGCTAGAGTCCGCAAGCCACAACTACCGAGCCCGCGTGCTACGACTACTGAAGCCCGCGTGCCTAGAGCCCATGCTCCGCAACAAGAAAAGCCACCACAATGAGAAGCCCATGCGCTGCAGCGAAGAGTAGCCCCGCTCGCCACAACTAGAGAAAGCCCGCTCGCCACAACTAGAGAAAGCCCGCGCGCAGCAAGGAAGAGCCAACACAGCCAAAAATAAATAAAAAATAAATAAATTTATTTTTTTTATCCAAAAAAAAAAAGAATCTAGTTCCACCATTTTACAGATGAGACAATTGAGGCACAAACAGGCTAAGAAAACTTGTACAAGGTCTCATAGCAAGTTAGTGGCAGAGCCAGGAAAAGAGCCCAGATCTCCAAACAACCTTGCTAGATTTTTTCGATTATGTGACACCCACTAGGCACCCATAATTAAGAGCTGACAGACTAGTTTTAGGATACTAGGCTGAAAAAGTATTTAAAATTTGTTGCAAACTACAGGTCTCAAATCTTAATATTGCTGGTGGTGAAGAAACGACCAAACCCTGAATTCTTAAATCCAGTCACATAACTTAAAGTTAAATTATAAACAGTTATGTTATTAAACAAAAATAGTTTGCGATATTCTTATTAAAATCTAAGTGCTTGAATTCAACTTAAAGAGGTTTTGCATGATTTCATGAATTGTCTTTGTTCCTTTTACTCTGGTTAACTTTTGAAATAAATGCCACAGAATTTTATTTTAAATCGTGGAAAGTCTTGTTTGTTTGTATTTAATCTGAATACTGAATAAAGATTAAGATATCTGCAAAACAAACAAGTCAAAAGTAGCAATGTTGCAAAAAATCTAAAGGCGATAAGCTATCATCATTATAATAAGGTAAATTTAATCTCACTTAAGCAGAACTCGTTGATAAAAGAAAAGCCCAAACACTGGTTATTTACAAACAATACTTTTATTTTCATGAAAGAAAAGCCCAAGCACTGGTTATTTACAAACAATACTTTTATTTTCAAACACTGCTACTGCTTTTGGCTTTTATAGTTTTGTTAAGTCTGAACTGGGAAACCAATGGTTAATTTTTTTCCTCTCTTTCTCTAAGACTAAAAGAATCTGCCAAAGCAGCAGACCAGGGCTAGGAGATCACGTTACTTTGGGGGTGGGGGAAAGAAGGCAGCTGGAGGGGAGTGTAGAGAGAAGGGCCAGAAGGGAAAGAAAACAAGTTGTCTGAACCTCCCCACAGTGTAAGACCCAGCAGGGATTAGGAGGTACGTGGAGGAGCCCATGTTTATCCAAGTTATCTCTGGGGCAGCTGAAATGGGCTGTAAAAGTATGGGCTCCTTTGATATTAAAATCTTCTCAGCAATAGAGCTGCACCCGGGAAAGCAGATTTCTTGGTAATGTTACCAAGGCCTGAAAACCTAGAAATGAAACACTCAGGGAGCGTTAATGTTTGTTTCTTCAAAACATTCAGTACCAATTTGTTTTGTTGTCAGGGTTTTAAACATACAAAGGACAAATGGATCCAGAAGATTGCTTCCCTACACGTGTTAGAAATTACTGTTGTCCTTAGACAAGTAATGACATCTCTAAATGAAACAGTACTGCTCTTTTTCTTCCTAAAGAGACAGATCTGGCATATTGATCCAGAACTACATACTAACCAGAGAAGAACAGCTACAGTTAACATTGGAGAAACTGCTCATCAAATGGCACTGTCAGGAGGACAGAGCCACCTGAAAAGAAAACTACAAAACAAAGTCAACCTGGCAGAAGCTGTCCTCTTGTTTGCTACCCTTCCTACGAGCTGGTATATAAAATCTGTATTCAGTAAAGCAACTCCAGAATTGTATTTAATCACTAAGGTATCTTCACATTCCCTAAGCAATAGTAATTCATATTTATGGCTACTTCACCATTAAGAACATTCTAGTGCAATTCTAAAACAAAAGTAAAATGAACTCCTCCAAAAGGTTTAGGCCAATGACCTCATATCAACTAGACCTTCTTTGATGAAAAAGTAATGGGAATCCCACACAGACTAGTTACAGGAACCGCCAAGCCCAACAATGTCCCCTAACATCTGTGCTCCTCTCTCACCACCAGCCCTTCAGTTTTAGAAGGACGTATGGCCCCAGAACAAAGACTACATTTCCTAGACCCTCTTGTGCCTAGTCATCACCACGTAACTAAGTTTTAACCAGTGATACGGCGAGCAGCACCGATACATGCAACTTCTGGCTCAGGTTCTTAAAAGGAATGAGAATGCCCTCCCTCTCTTTTCTACTTCCCACTGCCTGCAAGGGGACAGGCTTGCTGGAGTGGCCATTTGGATCCTGAGGTAGAATCCACACCTTAAAAGTAACAACATAGCAGGTGTCTGATTCTGTGGAGTACCCATACACATGCAGGACCGCTAATGTCAGCCTGTTAACAGAAGCGAGAAATAAACATCTAGCTGTTTTAAACCGCTGGTATTCTCATCTGTATAAGAGCCATTTTGTCTCTCCGGTAATACTAAAAGACCAGTTTTAACTCCGTAAATCTATGAATTTCCCAAATCAATTGTTTCTTTTCTTTATCTATTAAAAACTGTTAATTGAAGAGCAAGCGTTTGAAATTATCCTATAGCCTTTAGAAAATGAGAAAGTGTCTTAAATAATCGCTGTGAAACACATAGTCCAGTATCCAGCTCATAACAAAGACTCAAAAATTACACATTAATTATTATTGCTACCTTAACTGTCCCTTCCCCTTTCCAGAGTCTCTGGTACTGGTGTGAGGAAGATTAAAAAATTCTGTGTTCTATCATATATCTGATAAAGAATTTGTATCCAGAATGCAGAGAACTCTTAACACACAACAATAAGACAGTAAGCAAACCAATTAAAAAATGGATAAAAGATTTAAATTGATGTGTTACCAAAGAAGAAATATGAATGGCTAATAAGCACATGAAAAGATGCTCAGCATCATTAGTCATTCCAGAAATGGAAACTAAAACCACAATGAGGTACTTCTTCACAGCCACTCAAATAGTTATGATCAAAACGACAGACAAAACCAAGTGTTGGTGAGGATGTGAAGAAACTACAACACTCATACACTGCTGGTGGGAACATAAAATGGTACAGCCCTACTATAGAAACCACTGTGGCAGTTCCTTAAAAAGTTAAACATAAACTTACTATAAGACCCAACAACGCTACTCCTAGGAATCTGCCCTAGAGGAATGAAAACATATCCACACAGAGACTTGTACATGAATGTCCACAGAAGCATTATTCATAACAGCCAAAACTGGAAACAATCCAAACGTCCATCAGTTGATGAATTAATAAACAAAATGTACATCCAAAGAATGGAATAATATTCAATAATAAAAAGGAATGAAGTACTGATATGTGCTACGATATAGATAAATCTCAAAAACACACTGTGATATGAAAGAAGCCAGTCACAAAGACTACATATTGTATAATTCCATTCATAGGAAATGTGCAGAAAAGGCAAATCTATAGAGACAGAAGGCAGATTTAGCGGCTGCCTGGGCATGAGGGTGGACTGACTGCAAAGGGGCACAAGGGATCTTTTTGGGATGATGGAAGTGTTCTAAAACTGGACTGTGGTAATGGCTGCACACTCTATAAATTTACTAGAAATCACTGAATTGTACACTAAAATGGTAAATTTTATGGCATGTAAATCTTACCTCAAAAAATGTTAATAAAAAAGGGAGAAAGCAATGTGTTCTAAGATTTTGACCCCATTTCCTGATTGGATGTCACAGAAAGGATGAGACAGAGGATTAGAAATGCAATAAGTTTGGCTGCTCAGTTCCATGCTGTGAACCTAAAAAGACCATGCTCTATGTGTTGCAGGTACGTGGCATCTTATTTAGAGACGCTTCTAATGAGAGCCACATTCCCGGAGAGGAAACATGCAACAATTCCACCCCGCCCTGACACCTCTACTGGCTCTCGGCATACTCCTGGCTAAGGAGTGTATGTGAGGGGGAGGACTGTATATACAACTAAGATGATCAAGACCTGGGTGGGAGTGGGAGATGTAGCTCAGGTTGATTAAAATAGAGACATCTGAGAAAGCCAGCAGCCTGGCACATCAAAGACTGAAAGGCACAGAAACACATCTCCCACTCATAGGAAGCACCTGGATACTCTCACAAGTAACTGCAGCTTTCCAGTCTGCAGCCTTCACAGAGGCCTGAAGGGCTGCAACTTTAAGAGTTCCCAAATATACACCCTGGCACCACTCATCTTCTGGACAGACAGTCCAAACTGTTAAACTTCTCAGAGAAACCAAGAATCCGAGTAAATTAGTTGAGATCAAAATGTTAAGAAGAATATTTAAGATCTATGGTAAGAAAATGTCTAGGTAGTAAAATTTCTAGGTGGTAAATATTATGTTTCCAAAGTACTAGGCGAAGGAGAAGCAACCAGTTAAATACTGGAACTAACAATAAATATTTCATGAGTCTTAGGCTTCTGATAAACAAATGAATTGCAAAGGTTAATCAGTCAATAATTCTCAATACTGTCCAGCGTTTTCCCTTACTTTTTCTTGTCTGATCTCCAAAACAACTCAAGGGAAGTAGGGAGTTGTATTCCCAACAAAGCCACAGTGACTGAAGCCCAGCATGAAGTAATCCCAAAGGAAGAGGGACTCAAGAAGCCAGGCATGCTATGCAGCTGAGATTCCACCAATAACCCAAATGTGCCTGGTATGACAGACCCACCCTAAGCGTGCCTGGCAAAACAGAGGTCACACCAAAGTAGAATAAGAAACAGCTCCTGCTTTAAAGAGAACTGGGTCTTGGGCTTCCCTGGTGGCACAGTGGTTGAGAGTCCGCCTGCCGATGCAGGGGACGCGGGTTCGTGCCCCGGTCCGGGAGGATCCCACGTGCCGCGGAGCGGCTGGGCCCGTGAGCCATGGCCGCTGAGCCTGCGCATCCGGAGACTGTGCTCCGCAACGGGAGAGACCACAACAAAAGAGAATTGGGTCTTTATCTTCAGTTCTTGGTCCTCATCTGACTGGTACAGCTCTCATAAAACTCTTGACTTGTCATCACTTGTCAATCAAAGATTTGAGAATGGGCCATTCATTCAACAAATATTATAGAGCCAGTCAGTGGTGATGAAGATGATAAAAAGGAAGAAGACACGCTTCTGGGCCTCCAAGGATGCTTGGTCTTGAGAGAGAGGTGGGAAGGAGAGAGGAGCAGACCCTGAAACAAGGACTCTCATAAGGGTGAGAAAAATTCCATAATAAGCGTATGCATAATAGCTATAGGAGCCCAGGGAATGGCCTGGCAGTCCAGTGGTTAGGACTCCGCACTTTCACTGCCGAGGGAACAGGTTCAATCCCTGGTCGGGGAAGTAAGATCCCGCAAACTGTGCTGTGCGGCCAAATAAATAAGTAAATAAATAAATAATAATAAAAAGGAGCCCAGAAGAAGTGGATAATTCTACCTACAGATGTTAGGAGAGGCTTCCTAGTGGAGAAATCAGTAGTATAGAAAGACTGGAAGATTCTTCCTTTTACCATTCTCCTTTCAGAATTTAGAAATCAGTTAAAAGCATACAAGTAGCCCACTCATATGTGCTGAACTGATTCTCCACAAAGGTGCAAAGACAATTCAATGGAGAAAGGACAGTGTTTTGAACCAACGGTCCCGGAATATCGTGCATCCATATACAAAATGATGACACTTGGTCAGTATGCACCACATATAAAATTTAATACAAAATGGATTATAGATCTAAATGTTAAATAAAAACTTATAAAACTTCTAGAAGAATATCTTTGTGATCTTGCGTTAGGCAAAATTTCTTAGGTCCAATACCAAGTATGAACCTTAAGAGAATAACTCATATACCGGACTTCCATCAAAATTAAAAATGTATGCCCTTCTTTTTTCTTTTGGCCGTGCCATGAGGCTTGCGGGATCTTAGTTCCCCCCAACGAGGGACTGAACCTGGGCCCACGGCAGTGAAAGCGTGGAGTCCTACCCACTGGACCGCCAGGGAATTCCCAAAATTTATGCTCGTCTAAAGCCACGGTTAAGAGAATGAAAAGAACAAGTCAAAGACTGGGAGAAAATATCAAGTGCTGGTAAAAATGTGGAGCGACTGGCATGAATGCAAATTGGTAGGAACTGCTGGTGGGAATGCAAAATAATACATGCACTTTGTAAAACAGTTTGGCAGTTTCTCATAAGTTAAGCAGACACTTAACATATGGCCTAGCAATTCCAGTCCTAATTATTTAATCAAGAGAAATGAAAATTAATGTCTACACAAAAACCTATATGTGAATTTACAGTGGCTTTATTCATAATCATCAAAAACTGGAAACAACTCAAATGTCCTTCAACAGCTGAATGGATAAACACACTGGGGTATCTTCATACAACAGAACGCTACTCAGCAATAAAAAGGACTGGACCACGTTGATTACATGCAACAACATGGATGAATCTTAAATGCATCCTGACTCAAAAGGTTATACCCTTCATGATTCTATTTGTGATATTCTGTAACAGACAAAATCCTAAGGACAGAAAACTGAAAAGTGGTTGCAGGGGCTGGGAGGGTGCACTGACGACCAAAGGAATTAGGACTGGCGGGGGAGGGGCAGGGAGTGATGGACTGTTCTAGATTTCAAGGGTGGTGGTAGTTACATGACTATAAGCACTGTCAAAACGCATACTCTAAAAGGGGCAAATTTTACCATATGTAAATTATACCTCAATAAAAACACTGTTTTCCTTCTTCAAACGTCCCATTGCTCAGGGGAGTCCACTCACTGCCAGAGCCCCTGCTTGGCGCGTCCCTGTGAATAGAGCCCCCTGGGGCTGTGAGGCGGCACTGCACTGCTGGACTTGATTTGGCCGCTGAGAATTCTGTTAGTGGTCCTAGAGTGAGCACAGTCTGTACGATTCGGTTTCTCTCCCTTTGTTCCTTCTGCCTTACAAGACCCCAAGTGGAATAGATATCAGAAGTACAAACAGCACTGATAAGTAGCTTTATCCATTGTCATGCCAGGTGGTAGAAATCCACGCTAAAGGGGTGTCTTTCTCTAATGCAAACCTCCCTGTACCTGGATAGGAAAGCACTGGTGACCGTGGAGGAGAGGCAGCTGTGGGTGGTAGAGAGAAGCCCTGCAAGAGAGCACGGCCCTGGGTTCCAGTGGGAGGCTCGGGGAGGCACTTCCCCCCCTCTGAGCCTCATTCACCTGCAAAATGGAGGCTGAGTCAAAAGCCTGTCATCATCTGTCTAGGCGCTCAGTCTGTGAGCTCATTCAAGGCCTAAGGTAAATTTTTCTCTTTCTCCTTGTCAAGGGCTTTTTAAAAATGACATTTTCCCGACTAGAAAGAGTAAGTTTGCTAACTTAACAAATGCCAGCGCTTGTACCGAAAAACTGGCTTCCCTTATCTAGACTGTGCCCACAACCAACCAATCCTCACAAATGGATTTAGGAGCCTTTGGGCCACAGGAGGATGCGGGGCAGGTCTCCAGCAAACCACATCAAGAACATGGACAGTCAGCCCTGGCTGGCTGCAACTGATTCCTGTCTCAACATTTCCAGAGCAAGTGAGCCAGAAAGCTTTATGAAAAACAGTGTCCAGAGCCCTGGGTGTTCAACTTCCTGCCAGCGAGTTGTACAAAGCCAAGGGGCGGGGGCTTATCAGGTTTGTACATGGTCTCCTAAGGACTGAAAGCAGTGTTTAATTCTGCAGCTTTCCACTATTTAAGGTGACAAAATTGCCTTTAACTTTGTCCTATAGTTGCTAGCTCTTGACTCTGCCTAGGATTTGCATATCTGATTTCTGGTTCTCAAAAAGCCCCATAAGTGAAATTTGGCAATATTCAATATCTCTCAGAACCTCAAATTTATTTACCCTTTGACCCAGCAATTCTATTTCTGGGAATTTACAGACTTGCCTACACATACAAGTGAAAATGAATACACATATATTCACTGTAGATTGTTTAAATAGCAAGGATCTATCATTAAGTTAAATAAACTTTGGTCTTAGCCTTCAAAATGGGGTACATTGATGCCTGGATGGGGGTTCATGTAATCTTTCCAAGAAGTATGCAAGTATTTATTTAAAAAGGAATCAACTTTCAAAGCCTCAATTTCATACATCATCCTTTCTAAAACTGATCTGCCTAAGAAATCCTCTGTCAGTTCTCCTTTCCTCATGTTGCTTTCGTAATTACCCCTCTCCTTCCCCACAAAGGAGAGGAACACCTCTCGTAAATCCATGGGTTTAAAAATTCCTGGTCGTCAAAGTATGGGACAATCTGAGAATATATCGCTTTAGACAGGAAGGTGGTTTTCTTTTTCTTTCTTTTTTTTTTTTTTTGAGAACAAAGCAAAGAGAGCACCATTAAGAGAGAAATATTCTGCAAATGTTTACAGATTACATACTAAGAGCTAGGTACTGTCCTACGCTCTAGGGTTACAACAGGTAGAATATGGGGAAAAAATCCCTGCCCCTCGATAGTTCACTTTCCATTGGGGGTAGGGGAGACAGACAACAAAATAAATTATAGAATACGTAAGAGGGTAAAAACCGCTAGGGAGAAAAAGCAGGTAAGAGGGATGGGGTTGCTGAGGTTGAGGAGTGGGGATTGAGATTATAATTTTAAATAAAGTGGTCAGAAACACCATCACTGAAGATGACAATTGAGCAAAGACCCAAAGGAGGTAGCGTGAACTACGTACGGGGGAAGCACTTTCCTAGCATAGGGAACAGCAATTGCAAAGTCAATGGGGCAGGGAGGATGACTGGGGGAGGTCCAAGGAAGAGCAAAGAGGTCAACGTGGATGAAACAGAGTAGGTAAGAGGGAGAGTAAAAGGACATTAGCCACAAGTTGCAGGGAGGTGGGGAGATCTTGTCTGCCTAAGGTGATTGACAGGGCTTTGGCTTTTACTCTGAAGGAGCTGGGAAGGCACTGGAGGTTTGGGGCAGAGGAGAGACTGGGATTTGATTATATTTAAAAGGATTCCTCTGGATGCACAGGGAGAAGAGACTGAGAGGAAACATCTGCCCAGTAATGCTTACCCTGAAGAATGAGCTGGGAAGTGTCTGTTCCCTCTTTTTCTAATTTCTGGAAAGGCTGTATAGAATTTGTAATATTTCTTTCTTTAATGTTTGGTAGTATTCACCAGTAAAACCATCAGGCCCTCGCATTTTCTTTGTGGGAAGGTTTTTAACTACAATACAAACTCAGTTTCTTTAATAGATTTGGGCCTATTCTGGTTGTTTCTTCTTGAGTGAGTTTTGGCAGTTTGTGTGTTTCAAAGAACTTGTCTGTTTTTTCTAGGTTGCTATTTGGTTTACTTACTAAAATTTTTGTCTTCTCTTTTTTTCCTGATTGGTCTGGCCAGAGGTTTATCAATTTTATTGCTCTTTTCAAAGAACTGGCTTTTGGTTTCATAGATTTCTTTATGGTTTTTCTGTTTTCCATTTCACTGATTTCCACATTGACCTTTTTTCCTGCTTAGTTAGGGTTTCACTAGCTTTCATTTTTCTAGTTTCTTAAGATGGGATCCCAAGGTCAGTTATTTGAAGTTTTTTTCTTTTCTAATACAGGGTTTTAGTGTTAAATAAATTCCCCTTTAGCCCCATCCCCAAAATTTTATGTTGCATTTTTACCTTCATTCAGTTGCAAATACTTACTAATTTCACTTTTGATTTTTTTTTTCTTTGACTCATGGTTTATTTAAAAGTGTGTTATTTCATTTCCAAATAATTGAAAGCTCTTCCAGATATCTTTCTGTTACTGATTCCTCATTTAATTCCTCTGCAGTCAGAGATCATACTTTCTATGACTTGAATCAGCTTACATTCACTGAGACTTTTTTAATGGCCCAGAAAATGATTTATCTTGGTAACAGCTTCATGTGCACGTGTAAAGAATGTGTATTCTACTGTTTGGGGTGGAGGGGGTAGAGTGTTCTATAAATGTTAATTAAGCCAAGACAGTTGATTATATTGTTCAAATCTCCCATATCCTTATTGATGTTCTGTCTATGTGTTCTATCAATTGAGTGAGAGGTGTTAAAATCTCCAAATATAATTGTGGATTTCTCCTTGCAGTTCTATCAGTTTTTGATTTTTTTTTTTTTTTTTTTTTTGGCGGTACGCGGGCCTCTCACTGCTGCGGCCTCTCCCGCTGCGGAGCACAGGCTCCGGACGCGCAGGCCCAGCAGCCATGGCTCACGGGCCCAGCCGCTCCGCGGCACGCGGAATCCTCCCGGACAGGGGCACGAACCCGTGTCCCCTGCATCGGCAGGCGGACTCTCAACCACTGCGCCACCAGGGAAGCCCTCAGTTTTTGATTCATGTATTTTGAATCTCTAATACGCATATAAACACTTAGGATTATATATTCTTATTGGATTGACCTCTCTACCATTACAAAATGTCTCTCTTTATCCTTGGTAATATGCTCTGTTTTGAAATCTACTTTGTCTGATATAGACGTTTAAGTTAATCTTTTGATTAATGTTGACATGGTACAACTTTTTCCACCCTTTTGCTTTTAATCTATTTGTATCTTTATATTAAAAGTGGGTTCAGGGCTTCCCTGGTGGCGCAGTGGTTGAGAGTCCGCCTGCTGATGCAGGGGACACAGGTTCGTGCCCCAGTCCGGGAAGAACCCACATGCCGCGGAGCAGCTAGGCCCGTGAGCCATGACCGCTGAGCCTGCGTGTCCGGAGCCTGTGCTCTGCAATGGGAGAGGCCACAACAGGGAGAGGCCCGCGTACCGCAAAAGAAAAAAAGAAAGTGGGTTCATTGGAGGTAACATATAAATGGGTCTTACATTTTTATCCAATCTGACAGTCTCTGTTTTTTATTGGGACGTTTAGACTTTTATATTTAACATAATATCAATATGGAATTTAATCTACCATCTTGCTATTTTATATTTATCCAATCTGTTCTTTTTTAAAAAATAAGTTTCAGATGTACTGCTATGTAATCTGTTCTTTGTTCATTTTTCCAAGTTTTTCTGTCTGCCCTTTTTTGTATTAATTAAATATCTTCATTATTATAATTTACCTCTGTTGGCTTATTAGCTATAACTCTGCTGCTTTAGAGTCTATCATATATATCTTTAACTTATCACAATCTACTTGCAAATGATATATCACTTCACATACAGTACAAGAATCTTACAACAGTACACTTCCATTTTCCCACTCCCATTTGTGCTGCTGCTGTCATGAACTTTACTTCTACATAAGCTGTAAATGCCAGTGTGTTATTTCTGCTTTTGTTTAAAAGACATATCTTTTAAAGAGATTTAAATAATGAGAAAAGGGCTTCCCTCGTGGCGCAGTGGTTGAGAATCCGCCTGCCAAATGCAGGGGACACAGGTTCGAGCCCTGGTCCGGGAAGATCCCACATGCCGCGGAGCTACTAAGCCTATGCGCCACAACTACTGAGCCTGCGCTCTAGAGCCCGTGAGCCACAACTACTGAGACCGCATGCCACAACTACTGAAGCCCACGTGCCTAAAATAAATAAATAAATAAATAAATAAATAAATAAATAAATTTTAAAATAAGTAAATAAATAATGAGAAAAATTATTATATATTTACAAGGTAGTTACCCTTCTCCAGTGTATCACTTTCTTTTTGTAGCTCTGGTTTCCACCAGGTATTTTTCTTCTGCTTCAAGGACATTCTTTTACTTTTTTTTTAGTGCAAGCCTGCTGGTAATGAATTCTTTCAGTTTTTGATATGTCTGAAGAAGACTTTATATTGCCTTTGTTTTTGAAAGATATTTTCACCAAGAAAATAATTCTAGGTTGATGATGTTTTTCTTTTGTTAGTTTAAAGATGTTGCTCCACTGTTGCCTGGCTTACACTGTTTTCAAAGAGGAATCTGCTGTCATCCTAATCTTCATTTTCTCTGGCTGCTTTTAACATTCTCCTCTAGCACTAGTTTTAAGCAATTTGAGTATAATGTGCCTTGATACCATTTTTCTTCATGTTTCTTGTGCTTGGAGTTCCTTGAGATTTTTGGATTTATGGGTTTATTACTTTCATTACATTTGGAGGTTTTTTTTTTCAGTCATTTTTTTCTTCTGTTATTTCTTCTATCCCTCACACTTCCTTCCTCCTTCAGACACTCCAATTACACATATAATTGGCCCTGCACTTCACTGATGCTTTGTTCATTAATTTTTTTCAGATTTTTTTCTTTCTGTGTTTCATTTTGGACAGTTTACATTGTCTTCAAAATCAATGATCTTTATTTCTACACTGTTTATTCTGATATCAATTTCATTCAATATATTCATCTCAGCAATTGTAGTTTTCATCTCTAGAAGTTTATCTTCCATGGCTCTAATTAACACAATCTTTCCTCTAGCTTCTTAAACATATGGAATACAATTATAATAATTATTTTAATGTCCATATTTACTAATTCTGCCATCTGTGTCATTTCTGGTCAGTTACTGGAATATCTCCTACCTCCTTACATACCTAGTAATTTTTGACTGGATGCAGACATTGTGTATTTTACCTTGTTGGGTCCTAGATATTTTTGCATTGCTAAAAATATTCTTTAGCTTTGTTCTGAGATACAGTCTGGAAACAATTTGATCCTTTTGGGTTTTGCTCTTAAACGTTGTTAGGCAAGACCAGAGTAGCAGTTACTCTACCATTAATTGGGGCAAGACCCTTGTGATGGTTAATTTTATGTGTCAGCTCAACTGGGTCACAGAGTATCCAGATATTTGGTCAAACATTATTCTGGTTGTTTCCATGAGGGTGTTTCTGGATGAGATTGCCCTCCTTAATGTGGGTGGATTTCATCCAATCAGTTGAAGGCCTGACTAGAAAAAAAAAGCACTGATCCTCTCCCAAGTAAGACAGAATTCCTCCTGCCTGACCACCTCTGAACTGGTATTCTAGCTTCTGTGTAAGAATGGGATTTAAAAGTATAAGAATTCATTTTTTCTTGTATTTGCACAAAGAAACAATGGAAAGACATCTAAGAAACTGATTATAGTGTTTATTCATGGGAGAAATGAGAATGCAATTACCAAGTAGTTATGCACAAGGGTCAGAGTAAGACTTCTCAATCTACATTTTTATATATTAATTTTTAAACCTGTGAATGCATTATTTTATTTTTAAAAAAAAGACATCACAGAAAATAGGGCTGGCCTGGCTTACCAACATAAGAACAGGAATCCTAATATTCTGCAGCATGCTGGAATCCAGTAGGGGGGTTCTCTGGAATTTAAGTCTTATTGGTGAAACTATTTCACAGTAATTCAATCACCTTGGATCAATTCCAAGGCAGATTTATCCTACCGTTAAGGCAACAACTTAAGCAATATTTTGCTCAAAAGAAGAACTAGACTGTAAGCTCCCTAGGCAGCTGAAACTATGTCTTATGCCTGATCCATCTTTGTATATACCTACAGCCAAGTCCTGTATACAGTCGCTCATTATTGATTGCTTGGGTTGGTTGAATTAAGAACCTAATTCCACCGTTAAGCAAATGATGTTAAAGTGAATTTCCACAAGCCCTGTTTTCTAAGGGTAGTGATAGACATCAATTGTTGGGGGGTTCATTGGGACTCCACTTGGTGACTCCCTGGCCTTTGACCAGATACTGGAGATATGAGGTTTGCATAAGCACCAGTCTCTCTCTTTTTTTAAAAAAATTGAGGTATAGTGATTTATAATATTATATTAGTTTCAGGTGTACAACACAGTGATTCAAAATTTTTTTAGAGCTTATACTCCATTTAAAGCTATTATAAAATACTGGCTATATTCCTTATGCTGTAAAATATATCCTTGTAGCTTATTTATTTTATACATAGTAGTTTGTACCTCTTAATCCCCTCTGCCTTCCCTCTCCCCACTGATAACCACTGGTTTGTTCTCTATATCTGTAAGTCTGTTTCAGTTGTTATATTAATTCATTTTATTTCTTAGATTCCACATATAAGTGACAACATACAGTATCTATCCTCCTCAGTCTGACATTTCACTAAGCATAATACCCTCCAGGTCCATCCATGTCACTGCAAATGGCAAAATTTCATTCTTTCTTACGGCTGAGTAGTATTCCATTATACACATATACATACACACACACCCCACATCTTCTTTATCCATTCGTCTGTTGATGGACACTTAGGTTGCTTCCATATCTTGGCTGTTGTAAATAATGCTGTTTTGAACATTGGGGTGTGTGTATCTTTTCAAGTTAGTGTTTTTGTTTTCTTTGGATATATATATCCAGGAGTGGAATTGCTGGATCATATGGTAATTCTTTTTCAGTTTTTTGAGGAACCTCCATATTGTTTTCCATAGGGGCTGCACCAATTTACATTCCCACCAGCAGTGTACAAGAGTTCCCTTTTCTCTACATCCTTGCCAACAATTGTTATTTGTGGTCTTTTTTGATGATAGCCATTCTGACAGGTGTGAGGTGATATCTCACTGTGGTTTTGATTTGCCTTTCTCTGATGATTAGTGATGTTGAACATCTTTTCATGTGTCTGTTGGTTATCTCTGTGTCTTCTTTGGAAAAATGTCTGTTCAGGTCTTCTGCCCATTTTAATTGGGTTGTTTATGTTTTTGACAATGAGTTGTATGAGCTAGTTATATATTTTGGATAATAACCCCTTATCAGTCATATCATTTGCAGATATTTTTTTCCTATTCTGTAGGCTGTCCTTTCATATTGTTGATGGTTTCCTTTGCTGTGCAAAAGCTTTTAAGTTTAATCAAGTCCCATTTATTTATGTTTGCTTTTGCTTCCTTTGCCTTAGGACAGATAAAAAATATATTGTTACAATTTCTGTCAAACAGTGTTCTATGCTTTCTTCCAGGAGTTTTATGGTTTCTGGTCTTACGTTTAATCTGAGTTTTTGTATATGGTGTAAGAAAATGTTCTAATTTTATTCCTTCATATGTAGCTGTCCAGTTTTCCCAGCACCACTTATTGAAGAGACTGTCTTTTTCCCCATTATATATTTTTGCCTCGTTTGACATAGATCAGTTGACCATTTAAGTGCATGGGTTTATTTCTGGGCTCTCTATGCTGTTCCATTGATCTATATGTCTGTTTTCTGTGTCACTACCATACTGTTTTGATTATTGTAGCTTTGTAGTATAGTCTGACGTCAGGGAGTGTGATGCCTTTAGCTCTATTCTTCTTTCTCAAGATTGCATAAGCACCATTCCTACTGACACCATTCTTGTGAGGTCTTCTTTTCCTGGACCTTTCGGCCAAATACCTGCTCTCTTCATATTTGAATGCAAATGTATCTCTCTCTAACTGGTATAATTCTACCAATCTGAAATTGCAGTTGCCATTTTGAAAATTTTGTTATGAATAAGATTTTTCATTTAAGAGACACATTCAACACAGAACAAAAAGGGAAGAAACCTCATGAGGAGAGTCTCTGTCTTGCCCATCTAAAAGACAGATCACCTTTTTAAATTGGGAGACCTCCTCTTTTTTCCCATACTTACTAAGTGCCAGCTTTTAAAGGACATGACTTAATAGAATGCCAAGAGTCTGAATTACTATTTAAACGAGCTCTACTGACTTTAGCTCTGGTAGTTTTGAGTGGGTCTGTCAAAATGGGTTTTGCCTCGTCTAAGTCTTCTCCTCTCCTTACACAGAGAAGATAATCAGCCACTCGTATCTATCTGCAGTCAGCTTGCTCTCACTTCTTTCTTCCTTCCTTTCCCATATTTTCTCTTTTCTAGGGAAAGTCTGGAGATTAACTAATTATAAATAGTTTTCCTGTCCTTATGTGCAGACTCAAGAAATAACTAGTACAGATTAACAGTCCAAAATTTCCATAAGAAAGAGAGAAAAATTAAACTATTTTTGCTTCTACTTTTCCCTTGCTGAAATTATAACCCAAAAGTTTAAATGTGGGTTTGGGTAATAGTTTTGTTTCCTATACCTAGGCTTAGTATATCCAAGAGTCTTAAAAATCTTTTTGGATATATGACCATAGGAGATTTATATTAAAATATTTATGTAATATTCCTGATAATTAGATGATTCTTTGGACTATATATAAGAGTGAGATAAAATTAGCTTAAAAATAACTCTATGCCTCCTGATTTTATTATGATATAAAAATAATGCAATAATTAAATCAATGTAAGATTTGGGGTTAATTTCTCATGATTTAAACCTTCTAAATTAACTGTATTAGTTCTATGGATCCAGTAAGTTATCAGTTTCCACAAATTGTTTAAAATTATAAAAAATAAAATTGAATTTAATTGAAAGAACTTATATAATAAAATATCTTTTTTTAAAAAATATCTTTTTAAAATGACTTAATCTCATGAATTCTTATAATGCTTTAAATCGTAAAGATTTGATGTGTTGGTCTATGTTTTAATTTCCAGATGTTTAGTCCACTTAAAGATCTCTTAGACAAATGATAAACTGAGTTAATTAATAATCTTTGGATATATGGATAATTTCTAACTAAAGGAAAAGATCCAAACATTGGGCACCACATACAGTTTTAAATTACCCTTCCTCCTTATTTTTATATAAAAGTTACCTATAGATTGATTAACTGGATGTGTAAATTTCTCTAAATGATATATCCATGCTTATTTTGCCACTTTAAAATTTGTTAAAGTGACATAAAATGTATGCTCATAGAAAAATTTGCTAGACAGTTCTTGGTTTCCAGTCTTTTAGTTTTCTCTTGTGTCTAGAAACTTTAACTTTGAAGTTGGCTAATATAAATGGTTACAGAGAAATAGGAATAGGTATATAAGATAAATGTGGTTTGTCTTTTTTCATCAAGAAAATTATTAGTTTATTAAGAGAGTAAACCAATATAATCTATGCATTATTTTATTTAATGTGATATAATCAGTTAAATTTTACAACTAGTTAAGAGGTTTAATTTTATCATCTATGGGACTTCCCTGGTGGCGCAGTGGTTGGGAATCCGCCTGCCAATGCAGGGGACACGGGTTAGAGCCCTGGTCCGGGAAGATCCCACATGCCGTGGAGCAACTAAGCCTGTGTGCCACAACTACTGAGCCCGCGCTCTAGAGCCCGGGAGCCACAACTACTGTGCCCACATGCCACAACTACTGAAGCCCACGTGCTTAGAGCCCGTGCTCTGCAACAAAAGATCCCACATGCCGTGGAGCAACTAAGCCTGTGTGCCACAACTACTGAGCCCGCGCTCTAGAGCCCGGGAGCCACAACTACTGTGCCCACATGCCACAACTACTGAAGCCCACGTGCTTAGAGCCCGTGCTCTGCAACAAGAGAAGCCAACGCAATGAGAAGCCCGCGCGCCACAATGAAGAGTAGCCCCCGCTCGCCTCAACTAGAGAAAGCCTGCGTGCAGCAACAAAGACCCAAGGCAGCCAAAAATAAATAAATAAATAATAAAATGAAAAAAATTTTTTGTCATCTATTCATAAACACATACCTAAGAAGGTATATTAATTAATTCAAATGTTTATAAATGATAAAAGATACCAGAAGACAAATTTGAGGATAAACTATTAACGGTAAATGTAAAGGGTCTGAGGAAAATAAACTGTTTGTCTAGATTTATAATGCCTACAGATAGTGAATTTGAAGAAAATATTGAATTGTATTTAAAAATACTGGAAATCTTGGCTCAATGTTAATAAATTTATTCATTCATTAAGAAAAGGACTTATGAATCTTTATTGCAAATTTTTAAATGAATGATAGACAAAAAGTAAAATCAGAATTTGGGTTTTCTTTTTGTAAAGTGACCAAGTCATTCCACTGCCAGATAAAAGATTTCTTTCCTTTTTATCAACAAAATATTACGTTAACTATCTGAATTTTCTGTCATTACTCAAGAATCATTTTGAAAAAAGTTCCCTTTTTTTTTTAAGTTCCTATAATCAACAATTTCTTGTCTTTGGATACTATGACATGTCATATACAGAGGGGGTAGGAACATGCATAGAGAAACACAGCATTTCTGACTTGGTGAATCCGAAAAGTGAAGCCAGACTACGAATGCCGAAGAGTGTAATCTTAGAAGGGACAGAGACGGGGTGACCTCCAAACTCTGTACACTCATCTCTCACTGACCCTTGAACTACTCATACTCATATGTGGGACAGACTCAAAGCAGCTCAGCTAAAGACAAAAGATCTAAAGATAGAAACAACAACAAAAAAACTCCGAGCGTTTGGAAAAAACCCTAAGCAACACACAAAAAAGCTACTAGGACTAATAAGTGAATTTAGCATATTGCAGGATACAAGTTCAGTATACAAAAGTCATTCTTACTTCTATACATTAGCAATAAAAAGTTAGAGGCTTCCACAGTACGGCCGGCGACATTAGCTAGCGCTCGGTCTACTCTCTCTAACGCGGAAACAGCGGACTACAAGAGACTGAGCTGTATCTGCCTCTATTTCCAACAGACTCACGTTCAACTTTCGCTCACACACACACACACACACACACACACACACACACACACACAAGCCGGGAAAATTTTATTAACCCTTAAAAAAAGTTAATATCAAATTATAGCAAAAATGGAACCTGAACTTTAGTTAACACAGCTGGAACAATCCGCAGCTGCGGCAGCAGCGGCGGGAGAAGAGATTTAATTTAGTTGATTTTCTGTGGTTGTTGGTTGTTCGCTAGTCTCACAGTGATGGAAGTTGCACATTTTTTCGAAGGGACCGAGAAGCTGCTGGAGGTTTGGTTCTCCAGGCAGCAACCCGGCGCAAACCAAGGATCTGGGGATCTTCGCACCATCCCAAGATCCGAGTGGGACACACTTTTGAAGGATGTGCAGTGTTCAATTATAAGTGTGACAAAAACTGACAAGCAGGAAGCTTATGTACTCAGTGAGAGTAGCATGTTTGTCTCCAAGAGACGTTTCATTTTGAAGACATGTGGTACTACCCTCTTGCGGAAAGCATTGGTTCCCCTGTTGAAACTTGCTAGGAATTACAGTGGGTTTGACTCAAAGCTTCTTTTATTCTTGTAAGAAGTTCATGAAGCCTTCTCACCAAGGGTACCCACACCGGAATTTCCAGGAAGAAATAAGAGTTTCTTAACGCAATTTTCCCAAATGGAGCAGCATACTGTATGGGAGACATGAATTCTGACTGTTGGTACTTGTATACTTTGGATTTCCCAGAGAGTCAGGTAATCAATCAGCCAGATCAAACCCTGGAAATTCTGTTGAGTGAGCCTGACCCAGCAGTTATGGACCAGTTCTACATGAAAGATGGTGTTACTGCAAAGGATGTCACTCGTGAGAGTGGAATTCGTGACCTGATGCCAGGTTCTGTCATTGATCCCACACTGTTCAATCCTTGTGGGTATTCAATGGATGGAATGAAATCGGATGGAACTTACTGGATTATTCACATCACTCCAGAACCACAATTTTCTCATGTTAGCTTTGAAACAAACTTAAGTCAGACCTCCTGTGATGACCCGATCAGGAAAGTTGTGGAAGTCTTCAAGCCAGGAAAATTTGTGACCACCCTGTTTGTAAATCAGAGTTCTAAATGTTGCACAGTGCTTTCTTCGCCCCAGAAGATTGAAGGTTTTAAACGTCTTGATTGCCAGAGCGCTACGTTCAATGATTACAATTTTGTTTTTTTACCAATTTTGCTAAGAAGCAGCAACAACAGCAGAGTTGATTAAGAAAAATGAAGAAAAAACACAAAAAGAGAACACACATAGAAGAAGGTGGTGGCTGCTTTTTAGATACCGATACCAAGGGCCATGCTTTCCATAACCACCACCTTGTAGTTGCAGAAAGCCCTAGATGTAATGATAGTGTAATCATTTTGAATTATATGCATTATTATATCAAGGAGTTAGATATCTTGCACGAATGCTCTCTTCTGTGTTTAGGTATCCTATGCCACTCTTGCTGTGAAATTGAAGTGCATGCAGAAAAAACCTTTTACTATATGAAACTTTACAACACTTGTGAAAACAATTCAATTTGGTTTCTGTACAGTGTAATATTTCTCCAGGTACCATTCAAAATTCCCCACAGACAACAAGGCTTTCGTCCTCATTAGGCGTTGGCCTCAGCCTAGACATCTGGGACTATTCTATTAAATTGCTACCAGGATTTTGCATCCAGTTACCTCCACTTACTAGAACATAGTCTCTACTAATGTTATTGAAACCAATGTCTACTTCATACAGATGTTTCTGCAGCACCAATCACAGTTCTTCTTCCGGGGCTTCCCTGGTGGCGCAGTGGTTGCGCGTCCGCCTGCCGATGCAGGGGAGCCGGGTTCGCGCCCCGGTCTGGGAGGATCCCGCGTGCCGCGGAGCGGCTGGGCCCGTGAGCCATGGCCAATGGGCCTGCGCGTCCGGAGCCTGTGCTCCGCGACGGGAGAGGCCACGGAGCCGGTGCTCCGGGCGGGGGGAGGCCACGGCGGAGGGAGGCCAGAAAACAAAAAAAAAAAAAAAAAGTTCTTCCACGAGTCGAGTCCTCTGATGACTGCAGTTATCCATTTCGTGTATTACTATCTCTCTGCTTCCTACACTCGTGTGACTTTAATGGAGTCATTCCTCACCGTGGTGTCTCCCTCCCAACCACACCCCCTCCTTAAAGCAATACACTGTTACACTGTGCGTGTACACTAACCTTATACCCCAGAGGGGGAACAGGGGGATGGACTCTGGGCTTAATTTTCTTTTAAGGTCAAGGGAGTTTGGCATTTTTCGTTACTATGAGCTCTTTGGGAATAAGCTGGTGTTGATTAGCAAAGAAGGTGTAGATTGATACTAGGGAATATTGGCAGAACTGTATGGAAACCGTATGCCATTCTGTGCCCCCCGTTAAATGAGATTAGCTCCTCATGAGAACCATGGCTTTATTAACTTGCTAAGTAATAGTATAAAAGAATTATCACTAAATTTGTTAGCAAGGAGATATTAAGACAAAGGTTGTATTGGATTCAACAAGTCAAGTCAGCTCAGATGATGCACCTTAACTTTTACTTTCACAGCCACTTCCACTAATTTCTATTAATGGTAATGCCATAAACTTTGGTTCAAAGCAGAATCGATGTCTTTGCCATCTTGTGACTTAAAAAGTTCTGTGACTTTGTGATGCATGTGATAGTGTTCTGACGGTTCCTCTTACTGGTATTTCTTTCACCATGTAGTAACATCAAGTGATGAATGAGAACTGTTCAGATTATTCAGACATACTACACGGTGAAGCAGAATGCTATCCATAAAACATAACATACAAAATTCCAAAGTGGTCAATGGGAAATGACTAGAAATACAGGCTTAAAAGAGTTGGCATCCTTTAGCTGTATTTGCTAATACGGACGTTTAAGCAGCTGAGAAAAGAGCAAAGTTGACTCAATTTTGTATTTCTTCTTGTCCTCAAACAATTTTTGATTCTTTCTAGATTGATGCAGTGACGTTTTTGTTCCTTCTGTATTTATAAATGAAACCCTATTTTTTAGTGTTTCTAAACATAAATTCTACTTGGTCTGAAATCAAGTGGTTGGAACACTTTTGACTTTTAAACATGTTGATTCAGAGCTTCACTGAAGAAGCTTTCAATCAATGGATCAGTCCGATTCTGTAATCAGCGCACAGTACCTAATGTTTTGGTGCCATTATGGGGACCAATGCTCAAAGTGGATTTTGTTCTTGAACAGTGTCCCAGTAGATTTGATGAACATTTATTGGCTTGAGGTCTGATTCCCCCCACCCCAACAGATTTAAGATTTCTATTTAATGTTGAAAAACTGCACAAATTTGTATGGAACAAAGCCTAGAAAAATGAAAACTAGATTGAATAGTAATCTAAATTAATCCTAGTGTGTATGATAGAGGAGGGAAAATTTTGGTGCCATAATTTCTCTCTTCATGGTGTTGGACTTAAATCAGTTGAAATGTATTTCTGTACCACAATTTAAGCTTCAATAAAGGTTTGCTTAATTCATTCTCTAGAGGAAAAAAGAAAGTTAGAAAGATTAAATAACAATTCTATTTACAATATCGTTTAACAATACTTTTTTTTTTTTTTTTTTTTTTGCGGTACGCGGGCCTCTCACTGCTGTGGCCTCTCACGTTGCGGAGCACAGGCTCGGGACGCGCAGGCCCAGCGGCCACGGCTCACGGGCCTAGCTGCTCCGCGGCACGTGGGATCCTCCCGGACCGGGGCACAAACCCGTGTCCCCTGCATCAGCAGGCGGACTCTCAACCACTGCGCCACCAGGGAAGCCCCAACAATACTTTTTAATATACTTAATGAAAGATGTGCAAGCCCTGTACACTGAAAATTATTAAGACATTGGAAAGGGAAATTATAAAATACCTAAATAGTCCATCAACAGATGAATGGATAAAGAAGATGTGGCACATATATACAATGGAATATTACTCAGCCATAAAAAGAAATGAAACTGAGTTATTTGTAATGAGGTGGATAGACCTGGAGTCTGTCATACAGAGTGAAGTAAGTCAGAAGGAGAAAAACAAATACCGTATGCTAACACATATATATGGAATCTAAG
>NC_041226.1:86832730-86877562 GCF_002837175.3 Physeter macrocephalus
AAGGAGAAACTAACACACTATTGTAAAGCAGTTATACCCCAATAAAGATGTTAAAAAAAAAAAAAAAAACTAAGATTAGTTACACACATATCCTTACAACATAAAGCTGCCAAAAGTCAAAATAATTAAGAATAGTAGAGCTAAAATAAAATCCAGTCCCTATTATTTTTTTAACATGAGTCCATATAAAATGCTTAACTGCAGATATAATCAGATACCACTCAGAACTCAGGGTCAACGAGAGCCTGACACACAGTATATGCTTGATTAAATATTTCTTGCACGGATAAATAAAATAATAAGTTACATTTAAACATTAAAAAAATTTTTTTTAAATTAAAAAAATAAAATACCTAAACACACTGAGAGACATACTCATGGACTGTAGAATATTGATTCCTCATGAAGCCAATATTAAGATGGCAATCCCCTCCAAATGGATAATAGACAATGCAATCTCAATCAAAATCTTAACTGGCTTTTTTGAAGAAATTGACAAGGTAATTCTAAACTTTATAAGGACAGGCAAAGACCTAGAATAGCTGAACAATTTTGAAAAAGAACAATAAAATCTGATGACACCTTAATTCAAGATACATTATACAGCTACAGTAACCAGAATAGTATGACATTGGTAGAAGAACAGACAAATATCAACAGAATCAGAATAGAGTCCATCTGTAGGTCCACATTTACACTTGTCCTATGACCCAGAAATTCCATTCCTAGGTATTTCTCCAGCAAAAATAAAAGCATATGTCCACACAACGACAAGTACAGGACTGTTCATAGCAGCAGTACTCATAAGAGCCCCAGCAACGGAAGTAATTCATATGTTATCCACTGATAAATGGATAAACAAACTTAGCAAGGAAAAGAAAAGAGACAGTATACACAACAGCATGAATGAATACCAAAAAATCATGCTATGTGGAAGAAGTCAACTACAAAAGTCTATGGTTTTTGTATTATTCCACTTACATGAACTTCTTGAAAAGGCAAAATTACAGAGACAGAAGGCAGATGGGTAGTTGCCTGGAACCAGTGGTTGGAGAAGGGAATTAACTGGAAAGGGGCACAGAAAAAAATGTAATAACGAGGGAACAGTTTTATCTCAGTTGTGACAGAGGTTCCATGATTACGCACCCAAATTCATCAAAACGTACATTTAAAATGGGTGGACTTTATTACATGTAAAGAATACCTTAATTTTTTTTTAATTACTTAAAAAAAATCTCCCAACCCAGGCCTTAATATTCTATACATATCCTCCCCTGACTAAGACTCTGTCAAGGTACTGTTCAGTGTTCTCTATTACTTCACCAAGATTTCCTTCCTTGACAGGCTTCCATGAAGGTCTGTGAGCAGCTGACTGTTAACAAATTTCAACTATATTTCACTTATAAAAACCATTATGTCACAGATTTTATCGTCATGATATCAATAATGGTTGACACATAACTTTTTACTTACTGTATCAAGCACTCTATATGCAATATCCCACTGAAATCCCACCAAACCCCTTAGGGAGGTGGCATTATGATCCACTTTCTTACTGAGGCTATAAGAGTAAAGTTATTTGTCCAGGGTCACAGCTAATACTTGATAGAATCTAGATCAGGACTCAGACTGCAGTACGTGTACCCCTCGGAAGTAAATGAAGATTTTCCAGGGGTTATTAGACACGGATCACTTTTAAGAGAATAAACTCCCAAACCTCAGCCTTCCTGTGTACTCTTCGTACAACCAATCTGCCTGAGCCAATGCACCTGCAACCCTCCCAGTCATTCTTTCCCATGGCCCTTTCACTATCACCCGTCACACACTTTACAAAGGCAAAGCTCACCCTCACCACGGAGCACTGCTTACCAGCACGAACACCTCTGGGAGGACAAACACAGCTCCAAACATTGGCGTTAGTGAAGCCTCCTTTCCTTATGGCACCTTAAACCCACAGTTTTATGACTCTCCTGGATTCATTCACATTACTGTTCAGCGTGAAGCATGGGGCTGGAAGAGGGGCCTTTGGGGTTGCTCTGAACTCATGTACATCACAGAATGGGCTGGTATGTGTAAAGACAATTTTTGTTTAACCACCTTGCTTCTTCAATCCCCCTGCTATTCTTTTCTTTTTAATTTTTTTTTTTTTTTTTTTGGCTGCATTGGGTCTTCGTTGCTGCGCGTGGGCTTTCTCTAGCTGCGGCGAGCGGGGGCTATTCTTCGTTCCGGTGGGCGGGCTTCTCATTGCGGTGGCTTCTCTTGTTGCGGAGCACAGGCTCTAGGTGCACGGGCTTCAGTAGTTGTGGCACGTGGGCTCAGCAGTTGTGGCTCGCGGGCTCTAGAGCGCAGGCTCAGCAGTTGTGGCGCACGGGCTTAGTTACTCCGCGGCATGTGGGATCCTCCC
Source organism: Physeter macrocephalus (assembly GCF_002837175.3). Lineage (NCBI taxonomy): Eukaryota > Metazoa > Chordata > Mammalia > Artiodactyla > Physeteridae > Physeter > Physeter macrocephalus. Next base: position 86,835,135 of record NC_041226.1, read on the forward strand.
GGACCAGGGCTCGAACCTGTGTCCCCTGCATTGGCAGGCGGATTCTCAACCACTGCGCCACCAGGGAAGACCCCCCCCCCGACCCCCGCTATTCTTAAAGAATTCATTGTTATTATAGGAAGAGGCAGAGAACAAAGTCAAGAAAGGGTTGGTAGGGGCTTCCCTGGTTTCTCATTTCATCCAGGTAACAAACCGTGGCGGCTCGAACCTGTGTCCCCTGCATTGGCAGGCGGATTCTCAACCACCGCGCCACCAGGGAAGACCCCCCCCCCGACCCCCGCTATTCTTAAAGAATTCATTGTTATTATAGGAAGAGGCAGAGAACAAAGTCAAGAAAGGGTTGGTAGGGGCTTCCCTGGTTTCTCATTTCATCCAGGTAACAAACCGTGGCAGAGTACTGTACAATTTTCAAGAAATAGAAAAAGCACGCTGGGAAATACCAATCAATCTCATAGCATGTCTCCTCTGTATTTTCACTATTCTCGAGTAGTGTGAAAGAGCTTGGTGATTATTCTTTTCTTTTTTTTTTTTTTTTTTAGAGATTCTTATTTTTACTTGAAAAGTAAAAATAAAAACAACAACAACAACAAAAAACAACTAAGGTACCCATTGGGAATTGAACTACTATAGTTTTTCTTTCTAGAGATGTGACATCCATGTTTTCTGGTCAGTAATGTTCTACCAAATATTGTACTAAACCAGTGTACTAAATCCAAGCAGACAGATAACCAGTAAAGCTGTTTGCTATTGGTGATCATTCTTGATGTGCCAAAAGATTCTTAGATGTTGTAAATCCACAGTTATTTTTTACTTGGGCACAAGTCTCCTGCTCCTTGTTACTTATCTACCTTTTCTGATTATTGGAATAATATACTTAGCAGTTTGAGATTAATTTAACAGGAATATGTTACAGGTTCCATTGCGAGCAATAACTTGGTAACGATCATTAATATATGTTTTATAAGTTCCACACTTAATATTGGGCCCAGTGTCTTCTCTGCCTTTCATTCATAACATCTACAAAGTAAATTAAATTGTACCGAGAAGCAGAACATCCACTTTTACATATGGTGTAGGATACAGTGTTTTCAAATGCAACCTTCTTAAACATTCAAGAAGCCAGGAGAAAAAGGTCTGATCGATATTCAACAAACAACAGGGGTTACTCCTAAGGGGGGTGATCAAGAGAAAGAGACATTTACTTATTTTAAAATAATGAGTAAATACTACCTTTGTAATCAAAACAATTACAACCAAAAAGTATTCATCAGAATAAGAATTAAAAGGTAATCATTTGTTTACTGGAAGCTTCTGGAAGCTGTATCAATTCTGACCTGCTGAAGAGAGGAACACCAAAGGGGGGGAAAAGGAGAGAAAAAAAGAGGGAGAAAAGGAAAAGGTACCTGGTCTAATCTCTTGATGTAGTGTTTGAGCTTTGAGAACAGGTCCATGGGTCCTGGCAACAGAGATTTGCACCTGGAATCACAAACGCACTAGTCCTGGGAGCGGCAGAACATCCTGTGTTCTTTTATTACCAAAATATTCCTATATGGAAAATGCCTGGAATAACTGTCAAACACAAATAAGAAAGGTCTTGGCAGCAAGATTTAAAGGTTAACCATCACGCCGTTGAATGCTTTGTATGCAGTGACCACCCAATACTTACCGAGTATCGAAAGCACTCAGAACAGGGTCTGACATAGTTAAGAGTAATGTAAGTTTGCTATCGTTATCGTTATACTGCACTCTAGTAGTACAGAAATGTGAAAAGCATTTCACTGATTCATTCATTCACTCAGTAAGTTTCTACTAAACATCTACTATGTGCCAGGTAATAGACTATGTACTGAGATTTAATAAAAGCACAAGATAGGCATGTTCCTGGGCTAAGGGAGCTTACAGTCCAGGAGGGGAGGGGCAGTGAACAAAGTATCACATTAATTAAAGTATAATTATAAATCGAAATAAGTTCTCCAAAGACAAGAATAAATCCTATGAGAGAATACAACAAAATGAAAGTTTATATTAAAAGTTCTTAATGACTTGCATATGTTTTATAAATTCCTGTTTTTAAAAGATTCTCTCATTAAAATTCTTTTGATAAAGTAAAAGTCAGAGTAGAGACTACCAGTATCTTATTTTTTATTTCTATTCAGTCTTTTTTAAAATTTAATTTTAATATTGTGGTATCATACCTAAACTAGAAATTTATATCCCACTTGAAAATATACTGATTGCTTAATCAGCCCAGCCATGGCTTTTTGTTAAGAATTTTTCATGTTTATAAAGTGAAAAACTCTTATTCTCTAATTTATCTATTTAGTCAGTCGGTTGTGATTTCTAGACATCAGACTCCCTTTAAAGAGAAATATACCTAAACAACAAAAAAATGTGGCCAGTTATGCAAAATAAAGGTACCAAATTAAATCTTTAAGCTATGAATACGATAATCAATATATCATATCTGGACACAACTCTATTCATAAGTGCAATAACTTGAAGCAAAATTTTTGTATCTGTCAGGCTCAGGCACTTAAGATATCGTTGGGAAAACATTTTTAAAAGTAAGAGCAAAGGAAGAGCTACAAGGAACAGACTATTCCGAAACCACTTCCAGGAACAGGGTTTGTTTAAACAAAGTGTATTAAGTGAAACCAGCTGCATTAAGGGTCGATGCCATCTGAAATGGAATTCTAAAGCCACCCACTTCATAATATCTGGGTAATTATTCCTTCCTGTTGCTATAAATGAAATACTCAATGGCCAACGAGCTATAAGACAGCATGGCAAGGAGCAGTTCACCAGTGAACAAAAGGCCCAAGTGTAGTACAAGTGGATGCTCACAAGAAACCCTTGGGTCTTCTATAGCTAGTCCAACTAGCTTTATGCTTCCCTATCACACATCGGACAAAGTGCTAAAGAAATGTGAAGGGAGTCGCTCTTTTCAGGGTACCAGGAGAGAGGTGCCTACAGTCAGGAATAATCATATTCTGCCAGTGGGTCAACTGATGACGCTTTCAGACAAACTGATGATTAAAAAAAAAAAAAAAAAAAAAAAACAACACTCCAGGAATTAAAAATATGCTCTAGGGAATTCTAAAATGCATACTTTTTTCCAATCTGAAAACTAAAACAGATCTGAAGAAAAATGGAGCCTGAATCATAACCAAGGTTTCATTATTTAAAATCATTTTCCTTAACTTATAACAAAAGCATACGAAAGGACTTGCCCCTTTGAAGACTTCCCGGTGGCAACATATCAGGGGAACCCTTCGGGAAGTCATGTAACCCAGTCAAGAACATCACCCATTTTGAAAGTGTTTCCCAGTGTATCATCAGTACTGGTGGTAGGACCGTAATCAAAACAATGCAGTTGAGACACGCAGCCATTAATCATTTTACTTTGGAAACCAATTAGGGGATGATGAAGGAAGAAAAAACAGTGATTCATTTGTTTTGATGAAATCTGGCCTTCAAAAGATAGAATGGGCCAGGAAACACAATATTTTTATGTTCTAAGGTATCTTAAACTTGGCCTTTAAAAAAAGATTCTTCCCAAGCTCAGTAAATGAACAAAATCAATCAGCTAGTTTATGAACTTGACTATGATATATTCTGTTAACTTTATGGATGTAAGCTTGCTGGTAAAAAAAAAAATATATGACCTAAAGGCAGTCACAAACTTTCCTGTTTGAAGCACCAAACTCAACAAGATAGCGATGTACCATGATCCAATGTCACCTGCAGGATAATGGTAGCTCAGGTTTGAAACTGCACTCATTAGCTGTGTTTACCTGACTCTTTAAAAAGCAGGCAAAGCTCAGTACTCAAACTCAAGTCAAAATGTGCAGTTCACAACACAGCTTGTATGGACCAGATTTGTTTCTTAGAAGAAATAGTCTGAAACTTCTAAAATGCACGGAGAGGATAATATCAACAATGTTCTGAAAGGTTTAAGAACATTCCGATTACAGGAAATCCTGATTATTATGACTACCATAAGCACAACTACGTAAATAGACAGTACAGTATTATTTGAAATCTCTCTTAAAATATCCTTTTTTAAAAAAATATCCTTTTTTAAGTTTTATTGAAGTATAGTTACTTTTCTCTTAAAGTATCCTATTCAACATTTTCCACACATCTTAACCCATCTTATACCCTCCCCCATTCAATACTTCCACTTTTTCTGCTGTCCAGGACCCCACATCAGAAATCTTATTTGACATGGTTACTGGTTTGTTACAGAGAAAGGGTACAAGAGGAGGGCTGGGAGGATGAAGAAATTCTTGAAGGACCAGTCGGTGCAGGAGGTAGCTGATGGAAAATGGAAAGGAAAAAGAAGAAAATCAAGAGACAAGCAGTGACATGAAAGGGGTCACCTCCCTGGAGAGGCTTTCGGTTACTTGTGGCCTCAGGCTACCATATGGCCTCTTGAAGGGCAGAATGTAAAGTTCTCAGTTTGAGCAACCAACTCAGTGTCAGGAGAAAGGAAAAATGACACATGAGCAACGGGAAGCTCAGAGCGAATTCCCAGAGGCTGTCAAGACTCAACCTAAGTGATGGTGTGTCCTCACACAAATGTAGGGCTTACCTCGGAAGTGCACCCCAAGGCAACCTAGGTCTACTTCCTAGATGAAAATGCTATTCTGTTTTCAACTTTATTTCTTACTTTCATTCTGTCTGGATGGAAGAAAGATGATTTGGGGGCTTAAGTCCTGGCTCGGTTCTAAACCAACTGGGATCTCTAGGCAAGTTAATCCACATCTCGGGGTCTATTTAACTTGTTAAGTTCTAAAGCTTCTTTCTTAGAGTCATTTCCCTTCTTGAAATATATCCTTGAGAATGTCCTTTCGTGATGAGTTCTCAGTGGTAAATTCTTTTTGTTTTTATTTATCTGAAAATGTCTTTATTTCATTCTCATTCTTGAAAGACTGTTTTATGGCTATACAATTCTAGGTTAATAGTTATTTTCTCTGCCTACTTCGAAAATATTATTCTACCGTTTCAGGGCTTCTACTCTTGCTGTAGAAAAGCCAGCCGTCACTCTAATCCTTTGTAGGTGATCTGTCTTTTCTCTCTAGCTATTTTAAGAGTCTTTTCTGTCTTTGATATTCTATAGGTTCACTATTTATTTAGACATGGGTTTCTTTCCTTCTTTTCCTTTCCTTTTTGACTATGTTGGACTTTGATGGGCTTCCTGAACCTGAGAACTTTTACCTCTCTACCACACTTGGAACTTAGGACAAGAGAGGACCCTGTCCTCAATTCCACAATTTAACAGACTCCAGCTCTCCCCACAAGGCAAGGGGTCTGAAGGCTCAGGGGATGTGCCCACCAAGAGCCTAACTACCATATTCTAGGTATCCAGGACCCTGGAATTCCCTACCTAATCAGCTCCAAGCCCACATTCAGGGCTTACATGGATCTCTTCCCACGTCTACTCTGAAAGTGGAATGCACCAGCAGTGTGGGCAGATTAAACATGCCAGAGGTGTCCTCTAGTGGCATGTTTGTGAGACATGTGAACAGAGATTATATAGGCAGGCTGAAACATCTATATATGTGTGCTTGAGGCCCCTCACAGTGCACAAAAAAGCTGTGGGAAGAAAGAGAAGAGGGTCAGGCCATAGGTCAGGGTCTGGGGCTCAGTCTGTGCTGCTACATGCCAGTGCAAAACTCTGTGAAGTTCAAACACTCTAAATTTCTAGGTTACTATGGTATATTCACCAAGGCAGGAGTATAGAACATACTTTATTTAGTAGTTTGTTACACTAGTAGCTTTTAAATATTTAGACATATAGTTTGTGGGCCTCCATTTATACTGATGCCCTAGCTTCCACAAATGACAAGGGATGGCCTGATGTTTATCAGTTATAAAAATTCTCACCAGTTATCTCTTTCAATATTTCCTCTTTGCCATTCCCCCAGCATCCTCTTATGTTCTTGGAACTCCCATTAAACATAAGTTGGATCTTCTCACTATATACCCTGTCTCTTAACCAATCATATTTTCTATCTCTTTATCTCTCTAAACTGCAAGCTGTGCTACTTCTTCAGATTTATCTTCCAGTTCATTAATTCTCTCTTCAGCTATATCTATTCTGATATTCAACCCCTCCTTGAATTTTTTATTTCAAAGATTACACTTTTCACTTCTTGACATTATATTTGGTTTTTAAAATAAATTTGCCTGGTTGTTCTTGATGATATCTTTTTCTTTACTCATATTTTCAATTCCTTCTTTTGTTTCCAAAAATTTCTAAGTGAATTTATCTTATATTCAATATCCAATATTTCCAATATCTGAAATCTTTAGATGTCAGAGTTTACTATGATTTCTATTGACTCTTGCTCATGATACCCTGTTTCTGTGTGTCTGTGTATCTGCCTGTCTCCTTTTTTGGTGTGTTCATATTAGTTGGAATGATCCATGGGAATTCTTTGAGTGCAGAGAAGACTTCAATTTCCTTCTGTCACGTGCCCACGGACACTAAAAACCTAGATCCACTTTAAATCAAGATTTCCAGCTTGCAATTATGGGGGGGGTGGGGCAGTGTCACACAAATAGTATAAAATCAGTTTCCGAACCCATGTGCGAGCTGGTCAGTAGCCACAAGTTCTCACGTGACTTTTTTTTTTTTTTTTTTTTTTTTTTTACTTTGTCCTCCACCAAAAGCCAAAAGTGAAATGGAAAATTTTCTTTGCTGCTCGATACTGTGTAAAGTACTCCTCTCCTAGTCCTCCTTTTCTCTGAGAGTGTAACCTTTCTGAAGTCTTGGCTTTACAAGAAGTGGTCTTGGATCAGCGACCCCTTTCTCTACCCTAAGAGAGCCCAAGCTTGTCACAGGCACACTACTCTCCTCCCTCACCCCACCAGAGTTCTGGGTCATTTGAATCTGTATACCCAGGGTAGCATCAATTTCTGGGGTTAAAGTTTTGTGAGGAGCAGATTATTTACATGGTCAGGGAATGTCTTCCCCACAGATTGCTTTTTAGTTGCAAGAGGAAAACTAGCAACTAATTATCCCATGGAGGAAGCAAACCACACCCTTGACTAGATAATCAAAATTAATGTCACTAATGAGAGGCAGAAGGACACTGTGTGCACCTGGATGTGATACCATGAGGAAGAAATAACATTACTGCTGTAGTAGTCTAACCAGGAATGTGTAACCTGAATCTAATAGTAAGGAAACATCAGACCAATACTGAAAAACATTCTATAAAATAACTGGCCTATACTCTTTAAAAACATCAATGTTATGCAAGACAGAAATACTAAGGAACTGTTCCAGATTACAGGAGATTAAAGAACATGACAGTGCAATCCATGATCCTGGGCTGGATCCTACACTTGCGGGTGGGGGTGGGGGGATGCTATAAAAAGCATTACTGTGAGAAAACTGGAATATGGATGGTAGATTAAACAAAAATATTGTTATCAGGGTTAAATTTCCTAACATTGGTAATTATACGGTAGTTAAATAAGAAAATATCCTTGTTCTAAAGAAATACATTTGAAGCACACGGGACAAAATGTTACAACCTCATCTCAACTGACTCAGAAAAATGCATTTTCTATCCACATACACATACAGAAAGAGACAGAGGAGGGGGGAGAATGATAAAGCAAATGTAATGTGGCAAAATGCTAAAAGTTGATGCCTCTAAGTAAAGAGAATGTGGGAATCTCTACTATTCTAGTAAATTTTGAAACAATTTCAAAATACAAAGTAAAAAACACGGGTGGTCAAACTTGAGCCAATGGTAGATGTGGAAAACAGAATAAACAAACACACAACGTTTGCACTAGCAAACTGTACTGATCTGTGAGGAACCTGAAACTCCATTTTACCAAATATTTCTGCTGAGGAACAGGTGAAGAAATAATATAGAGTTCTGCTCCTGTTTAAGACATAGAAAGCCGTAAGAGAACATCCGTCCCAACCTAACAAGAAAAGGCTAGATAATCTATAAAATCATAACATTTCTTGAGCTAATCAGAGAGCTGAGGTCACAAGGTAACCAAGTGAACAGAATTCTAAAGAGTGACAAGTCCCTCCAAAGAGAGACAAGACACACAGTGTGACCTTTCACAGAGCACAGGAGGAACAGGTGGCTGCCATAAAATTAGGTAAGAGAAAAACAGCTTAAATTTTAATAAATTCTTATAAAGCCGAGTGTGGCTTAGTATAACATATCGAATCCCTGGGAGTTCCAGACATCACAGCTGTCTGAACTGACTTGCAAGCTCTTTTCCATGGGGCCTCTACCAGATGCTCATGATAAAGATTGGGAGCAGAGAAGGAGACTAGAGAGATCCCCCCAATGCTGAACTGGGATAAAAATCTTGCCCACTTCCTGGACCATTCTCTCATATAGCGTGAAAACTTTAATCCACTGGGGGAAGGGCAAGAAACCCTCCCTGCCCCCCAGGATCCAGGCAAAGATCTACCACTTCTGGGGGTGGAGGAGAAGCAAAGCCATTGTCAGCTGGATCATGCACTGATACAATATAGAGGTCTGCTATTGCTGGGAAGGAGGGGCCCATGAGAAATTCTATCCCACCCAACCAACACCCCCCCCCACCGGAAGGTAGAGTTTGGGTGCCATAGAGCAGCGGTGGAAGTGCTGGAATGCTAAGAGAGCCCCACCACAGGACATGTCTAAGACTCAGGACTAAGAGGACCAAGAAATTCTCTGCCCCAGCCAACCATGAGCCTGGCTCCAAGTAAAATGCTACAGCAATTTACCACTAGGGTAATAGTAAAGGTAGGTTAAAAGTAAAAGAATGGGGAAAAAATATTACGCAAGCATTATTCTCAAAAGAAAGCTGAACTGGCTATCAGAACAAGAAATATTACCAGGGATAAGGAGGGATGTTACATAATGATAAAAGGGTCTATTCAACAAAAAGTCTTAACAATCCTAAATGTGTATGTACCTAATAACAGAGCTTCAAAATATAAAAAGAAATAATATAAATAAAAGTAATTAAGTCTTCCCTTTAATTCTGACTAGTCATTTCTTTGCTTTTCCTCCATCCTTACCGGTCCAACTTTTATTACTTACCATTATATGATAACCAGCTTTTAAAGCTTAATTATTTACATAATTGTTTACTTTTTATTATATGATAACCAGTTTTGTTTTTTTTGGTTTTTTTTTTTTTGCGGTACGCGGGCCTCTCACCGGTGCGGCCTCTCCCGCTGCGGAGCACAGGCTCCGGACGCGCAGGCTCAGCGGCCATGGCTCACGGGCCCAGCCGCTCCGCGGCACGTGGGATCCTCCCGGACCGGGGCACAAACCCGCGTCCCCTGCATCGTGCGGCCTCTCCCGCTGCGGAGCACAGGCTCCGGACGCGCAGGCTCAGCGGCCATGGCTCACGGGCCCAGCCGCTCCGCGGCACGTGGGATCCTCCCGGACCGGGGCACGAACCCGCGTCCCCTGCATCGGCAGAAGGACTCTCAACCACTGCGCCACCAGGGAAGCCCGATAACCAGCTTTTAAAGCTAATAACTCATTTCAAAATATGCCATATTTTCACCGCAGCACTGTTTGTGTTAGCAAAATAACTCAAATGTCCTTCTATGACAAATTGGCAGAGATGTTTACTGCATTAGGGAAGAGGCAGTAAATTATATGAGAGGAGCTCCATCCCACCAGAAAGAAGTAGAAGGTCCAACCCTTCCATCATATCAAAGTATGAAGAGAAGAAGAGAGGAAGAAGCAAATAGTCAAACAAGTGTCATTACTTCCCCTCCCTGCAAAATTTTGAGGGAAGAGATTATGTGTCAGTCGGGGTCCAGTCAAGAGACGGAAACCAAACCAGTAATTTGTAAAGGGAAATTTTAATATAAAGAATTAACTAACAAAAAGTTGTTAACTAATAAGAGGATTTTCTAACTGTGTGTTCTTAAGAGTCCATATTTGTCTATTTGGCCTCCATTAATTACAGGACCAACTTGGTTAGATCTGCCCCGTGATCCAGAGCCAACACTCGAAACCACCCCCTTATCCGAGTCTCATACACCCAGCCAGTACTTCCCCTGCCCTAAGTCATCCAGGGCCAAGCACCAGACAACTAGGGCTGAGGGAAAGCAAACAAGGAAGGAACTAAAGAACTCAGAAGAACCTCCCCTCGACTCCAAAGACTAGGTTCAGACCCTGCAGAGGTCGTGCTCCGCAGGAACACACGGCCTGCCGGCGGCAAAGACACCTGCCAGAGCGAGTAAGCCACAGAGGTCTATGAAAGTGGCCCACCGTGCAGCGGAGACGTTTGTTGGAGGGTGTGCATGGGCTGCGCTAGTCCACAGGGCGGCCTCCTGGTGGTCTGTGAGGGAGGCCGAGTGTCACCGGGCACAGCCCACTGAAGGACATACCCCACTGAAAATCGGCACACCGGAAATCGGAAGGGAAGCCCCTTCTCCCTCGGTGGCCCTGCAGTGTCCCTTTAACATTGTCCCTCTGTTGACAAAGCCTAACACTAAGCCAGCTGGCAAGGGAGAAGTGCTTACAGAGTCCAGATCCTATGTCACAAAACAGCGAAGAAAAATGGATTTGGAGATGAAGGCAATAAACTGGGAACTGGTACAGTGAGGGGAAGGGAGGGCAGCCTGGTAGATTGAGGGGGAAATAATGAGCTTTTGCCCCACCTCCTAATTGAAACTCTGAGAGAAGATCACCTTGCGGGGTGCAACCGCCCATCCATATATACACGGATGGCCACAGAATAAAAGTCGGGAGTAGCATGGCAGGATAAGGCAGAGAGACCTTGTTAATTGGCTAATTAAAACACTTCTCTTTACTTCTCCCCACTACAACATGGCAATTTATGAGGAAGGCAGATTGGTGATTTTTTTTTTTTAAGACTATCATATCTCTGCACAGCTGGGTAGTAGAGTAGTATACAAACTATGACTCTTCTACATTACTATATGTCTTAAAAAAGAGGAAAAAAACAAAAAGAACACACAAACTTATAAATGCATAGAATATTGTACTTCATCAAATCTAAGATGCCACTGTGAGATACACCTTTACTTTATGTTCCATTAAACCACGGCATTCTATTATAATAGAATTATTATAAGATCCATCCTGATTTTAGAGATTTTTTTCTTCTCAATTTTTTATTTTTTAACTATTTTTTTAAACTGACGTACAGCTGATATATGTTCCAGGTGTACAATATAGTGATTCACAATTTTTAAAGGTTATAGTCCATTTGTAGTTATTATAAAATATTTGCTACAGAGCTTTTTAAATGTGAAATAATGGACATTTTGGAATTAATTCAAGTAGCTTTGAAAAAATACAGAAGAAACCAGTAAGGTAGGCCTTACTTCTACTGAATGCCTGCCTTTGTTGCTTTAATTTGCTTACTGTGTGTGTACGTGTATTTAAAAAACACACATGTACAAACTTCCATACTACTCATCTTAAATTCGCTCCTTAAAAAACATCCTTGTCATCCTCAATTTGAGGGAAGAACTTAAATTCCTACCTAGACACATTCTAATTCCAACAAATACGTGTTTCCAATTCACAGCCTTTTAAATTCAGACGTAACCTACTGCTCTACCACTTTGCATTCCGGCGGGTCTCTTTTTGGTGCCTCATTTTATTACCAGGACACATCTGTGTGAACTGGCAAAGTAAAGGATGCAATCTCTAAAGCAGGTGTGTTGACTGTCCCACACAGAGGAGACAACCACAGCCTCCATCGCATCTCACCAGCTCTCTAAGGTTCACATAAAAGGATGCCAACAATTGATTTAATATTCCACCTGAGAGTTACACTTTCGGTGGTTACTTTCAACTTCACAGGAGTCTTCAGCTCCATGAGCAACTTCATAGGGCATCTAGTTCATCCTAAACTCTTTGAATGGTTCATGTTTAAAACATTACTGAGAGCTGGGGAATTCTGAATATGGACTGCATGTTGAACAATGTTATTGGATTAATGCTGGTTTTCTTATGTGTGGCAACGGTGCTGCGGTGGTGTAAGAGAATGTCCTTATTCTTGGCTATCATGAGTCTACAGCCAATTTCCAGGTGGTCTGGTAAAAGGGAAGTGTTTTATGTAAAGAGAGATGGAGAGCGTGTGGCAAGTGTTAAGAGGTGGAATGAAGGTGAGGGATAGATTGGTAGTCCTTTGCACGATTCTTTCAAGTTTTTATAGATTTGAAATTTTTCATAATAAAAAATTAAGAAAATAAAATAAATGCTCTTGATAAATGCAATCTATCCTTCTCAACATCTTCAGGAAAGGAAATTCCACAACTTCCCATGAAGCCAATACAGCTACAGCACCTCAGTAAGGACAGTCACAACTACCACTGCAGCAGCTACAATTACTGGGGGTTCTCTGCAGGCACGGTGCTAAGAGCTTTAGTGCACTGCCTCTTCGCATCCTCTCAATAATCCTTTGAGGTGGGTGTGGTTATCTCCATTCCTATCTCACAGGAGTCAGAGCCAAAGCTTTCAAGGGCTAATCCAGTAACTGTGTGATCCCCCACTCAAGTTATGGTAGAGTCAGGATTTCTGGATAGAGAAACTCTGGAGCCCACACTCTTTACACTACCATCTCTTCAAACCTAGATCAGGACTCATTCTTGGTCATGAAATCCACTAGTAAGTCACAGCCAGCGTTTTTCAATATGAAATAAAAAAGAACAATCACTGTGCTGTATAACGAGGGTATGTATTAATTCACAGACTTTCTTCAGATACACACACACACACACACACACACACACACACACACACACACACACAGAGTCATAGTAGAGTATGTATTCCCCAAGCAGGCTGCAATGCTTGAAAACCACTGCATTATTCTATATTGCCTCCTTCCACCTCTTTCATTTCCTGCCCAGAAGGCTCACTGTTTAGGAGACTAGAGGAAAAAGAAGCAATGCAGATTTGGATAGTTAAGGGGAAAATTCTACTGAGAATTCTCTAATCTCAAAGTAAGCCAAAATAATATACTTTTAGTACACACTATCGGATAATCATGCAGCTGGCAAATTGGCTAATATAAAAGACATTAGCAAGTAGGAATTTGGATAATCCCCTTGATGTTTGTTATAGTAAGATGTTATCTGCAATCCTATTAAATAATATCAATTTAAAATTCTGGCTGAAATAGTACATATAAATATGGTCAACTGTTAAAGTTAAGTGAAGAGTCTTCTCTGGTGATTCTTCTCCACTGAAAATCCCATTGCACGTCAACAGGACTGAGGTCAAGAATGACCAGGGAAGGGGCTTCCCTGGTGGCGCAGTGGTTGCGCATCCGCCTGCCGATGCAGGGGAACCGGGTTCGCGCCCCGGTCTGGGAGGATCCCACATGCCGCGGAGCGGCTGGGCCCGTGAGCCGTGGCCGCTGAGGCTCCGCAACGGGAGAGGCCACAGCAGAGGGAGGCCCGCAGACCACAAAAAAAAAAAAAAAAAGAATGACCAGGGAAAACTATACTGAGAAGCCCAAGTTGAGGGGTGTATGTATGTGTCTGTGCTGCTTGGGGGGGTGGGGGGAGGTGGGCAGGGCAAGTGAGCGGTAGAGAATTATATCAATAGAGTCTCCCCAAACCAAGCACCCAACTAGATGTCCTATTTTAAAAGGTTAAATGACAAAAGTGAAGGAAAAAAAAAAATTCCATATGTGTTTAAGGCCCGCCGTTAAAGGAGGGTTATCTGAATCAATGTTACCATTACCAAATGAAGTCATAGGAAGAAAGTACTACGTCTTTAAATCCACAGCAATTTTTCATTCCAAGTTTCTGTTTGAGGCCATCACTGCTCCCTTGGGACTGTGGTGACTCACTGCATCTTCAGAGTGACGCAAGTGAGCGTCTCTGTACAACTTCAAAACACACTGTGAGTCTACCCAGGCAAAGGCTGTCTTAGGAGCCAAGAGGTCAACCAGGCACCCATTCACAGCGCTGCGAGGACCGGGCAGGTGATGAGACTGCTCTGCTCCTCACCTTCAGTTTCATCAGAGTCTACGCACTTTCTTCAACTGGTAAAACAGCTTGACCATTTCTTCTAAATCTTTTCTTAAATTGCCCATCCTCTCTGGGACCTCACATCCATCTTCACTGCCCATTTAGGGGCCAATCTACTTCCCTGGACTTACTTGATCATATGGTAAGAAAAGAATGAAAACAAGAAATCCACTTCAAATTTCTCCAGTGCTGGGTATGTCACACATCTCCAGTTCCCTCCTCTAATTTTTTTTTTTTTTTTTATCTAAAAAAGGAAAACTCACTGTGGGGAGCGGGAGAGCGACTTAAATTATCCATGCTCTCCTGCCCCATTATTAGAAATAACTGAGAGCTGGCTATAACTCAGTATTTCTTCCAGTACTAATAGAGATGACACTGAATGGCTCACCTAATCTCCTAAATCAGTCCCCATCTGCATCCCCCAACCATGGGCACAGTGGGTAACGGAAAGGACTGGCAATGGCAGACCTCCACCCAGCCGTTCAAAATGAAGAACATCAGCCCGTGGCATGTGCCAGGCTCAACGCAGGCGCTGGAGACAGAGCAGACTGACTAGACGGTCACAGCCCTTCCCTGCGCGGAGCTGACGGTGTAGCGAAGGAGGAAGCCTTTAAATAACTGCCACACTAACAGGGCTCATTATAAACATGGAACCTGCCAGCACAGACTAACACGAGTGCTAGAGAATCTGACTGAGAGTGCAAAGGTCTCTGTGAAAGTGACATGTAAGATGAGACCCGGAGGAAGAGGTGATGTTAGCCAAGGGAGGAAAGTGTGAGATATGGGAAGTGGGGGAACAGTTCACCTAGAAATAGCAGGTACAAAGGCCTGAGGCAAGGAAGGACCTACTACGAGAATCAATATGAGGCGAACAGAATCCAAAACTGAAGCTTCAAGAGGTTTCATCTGGGGATTGGTCAGACACAGACAGTCCCAAGATCACCACCAATATGACAAAGGCAAATAAGGCTACACCGGCATGGCCTGTAACCAGATAACTCTGGTGTCACCTGGTTCCCCACATTTCCAGCCCTACAGCTTCCTTCCCAAAACACACAACCTAAAACCAGAGCCTGAACCAACATAAAATGTGTCTGCTTTTTAAAAAAGTAGTTGCATTTGGGGCTGATCATTTCCACACTGTTCTTTTGAGAACACTCAAAGTACAAAAGGTATCATCCGTGGTGCCAGAAAGCAGAGTGGGCTCTATTAATACAATAGCTGAGGAGCTGTAAATAATAAAACCTCTAGTAATCAAGCTAAATGTCAGGCTTTGCCAGTAGTATCTCAAAATCAAATGCAACTTCACCGTATTTCTATTTTATCCTTACCAAGACATTAGCCACCTGTAAGTATCAAAGGTATGACATTGTTTTAAACCCAGAGTAACTCCCCACATAACAGATTACTCATATGATACACATCTTGTTGGTTGCTTAGTTGAGGCATTTCACTATCAAATGCACCACTTCAAACTCATTTCTCTATATAAATTGATAAGCCCCCCCTCTCCAAGCATAAAGGGATAAACAGGACAAGACCCTTTCGTGATTTACCGCTGGGGACTAAAGTCTTTAATGTACCTCGAGACTTTACAGACTTTGTTTCAGAGGTGAAATTGTACCACATTATGCCATAAATCAGCAAGCTCTAACATAAAGTAAAAAATGGCGGAGGGCCGCCAAGAGGCAAAGGAGGATGGAATTTTTATAGTAAACAACTTTGCCATTGTGAATAATGACTGTTACTAAAATGTGCTGCTGCTTTTCCAGTGTCTCTCTTTTTCCCTCTGTTGATCTCCGTTGCCATAACTACCATTTGAATCATCTTAACAACTGCATACACATCTCCAGTGCTGTTATAGCCACTCTGTCACTCCAGTTCAGCTTTCATTCACCTGGCAGCTGCTTAGACCAGAGGCTGTTATCACATCACACAGGGGGGCTGTTTTGTGAACAAGTAATTAGAAATTAATTCTTAGATTTTTTTTTAAAAAGTCATAGTTCTCAATGTATGATAATATTTAAATCTCACTTAATCATAATTCTCAATTAACTAGAAAGTTTTTTCCTCCCAAATTACCATAAGCTTTTTTTTTAATTTTCAAGGAGAAAATGACAAATTTTCAAAATATAAGGAACTTAAAAAAAAATTCTAAGCTCTGGATAATACCCTAGAGGTTAATATATATTTGGCTTCATGGGCTATGTTTCCTCTATCTGCAGTAATCCATAATCATCAAAGGTGTTAAAATAATGACTGGGTTTCTGGGGAAAGATGGTGGACTGAGCACATGTGCTTATCCCCTCTCCTGACTGTGACCCCTTTAAATTACAATAAAGGAATTTTTAAAAAGTCTAAACCCACAACAGTGAAGAGAAAAGAAAGGGGGTTGTCATCATACAACAAATTTCAACACATTTTCTGGAATCTGAAAGTTGATGCGTGCACATTGCCTAGCGAAGCAGAGCGGAAAATCCCTGCTGAGGAGAGTCTTGAAAGAGTAGAGTGATAGAGGGAGCCCACGTGCCAGGAAGAGCTCCGAACATGAAGACTGCAGGTAGAATGCAGGTGGAAGTGAGACATAGGGGTGAAAACTGATGATTCTACATCGGTACATGAAACGGTCGACAGCCAAAACACACACCTGACCCACCTCTGCACGCCCAGACATTTACCACTGGTAAGGAGGAATCTCCTCTAAAAGGAGGGACTCCCCTGGTGGCGCAGTGGTTAAGAATCTGCCTGCCAACGCAAGGGACCAGGGTTCGACCCTGGTCCAGGAAGATCCCACATGCCGCGGAGCAACTAAGCCCGTGCGCCACAGCTATTGAGCCTGCGCTCTAGAGCCCCTGAGCCACAACTACTGAGCCCTCGCTCCTAGAGCCCGTGCTCCACAACAAGAGAAGCCACCGCAATGTGGAGCCCGCGCACCGCAACAAAGAGTAGCCCCTGCTCGCCACAACTAGGGAAAGCCCGCGCGCAGCAATGAAGACCCAATGCAGCCAAAAATTTATTAATTTAAAAAAAGAAATTAAAGGGAAGTCTGGAAAGCACTAATGCAGCATGTTGGTGCCCCAATGTCATATAAGCCATCTGAGAAGATTTCTTAATTCCCCGACTCGTTAATTCAGAAATGGAACCAGCCAAGCTACAATCCCACCCACATACATAGAACTCCCAATCAACCTTCCCATTCCCACTTTCTTAAATAGGAATAGACAACAAGGATCATCAGACTTTTAAGGAAAGCATAGAACATGACAGAAAAAGACCAAGACAAACAGATTAACCCTGAAGGAAACTGATAATTTCAGAAACTGAAGAAATTTTTTAAAAACACCAAAAAACAAAACCCCACAACTCCTCTAGTTTATATCCTCAGAGGGACTCATAAGGATTATATGTTCAGAAATCAAGAATGTCATGTTATGAGAAAGATTTTTTAAATTAATAATAAAAAAACCCTCTGGTAGTTAAAAATGTGACTGCCAAAATAAAAAATTAATTTAAAAAAATGAATGAAAAGTAGTCAAGGAAATTTCCCAAACAGCAAAGGAAAAAAGGCAAAGGTCCAGGAAGGCAAATATTAAATTAATACAAACAAAGAGCCCCTTCTAAGAAACGTGACCCTGTTTCATCGCTCTGTAGCTGCTGGCACTATATCCCTGCAACTCTGCCCATCCCCTCCAGGGCTTTCTCCTGCATACCATCCTTGGCCACCAATGTGCCTGAAAATCAGTTACCAAAACTTCTTACTTTAGGTTAACTTAAAGCTCACTTGATTCAAATTTCACAGCGGACACCTAGAGCAGACTGACAAGAGGACTCTCAGGTTTAACTCCTTTATCTCAGAGTGGCTTTACCGTTCAAGAGCTAGTCTCCTGGGTATTGCACAGACATTCTCTTTTGCATTGCAGACATTCTCCCTTTTGGGGTCATTTTCCCTTTTTTTAAAGTATAAAAGTTCCTTTGTGAGTCTGTTGGAGGTAAAAGCTCAGTTTTTGTTTAACTGAAAACGTTATCATTCCCTCATTATTAAATTATATTTTAGCTGAGTTTAAAATTCTAGGCTGGCGATAATTTTCTCTCAGCACTTTAAGATACTATTCCTCTGTATTCTGGTTTCCATCGTTGCTGCAGAGAAGTTTCCTTGCAGTCAAATAACATTCCTTGGGAGGTAATCAGTTTCTCTTTGATTGCTTTAAGATCACCTTTATGTCTTTGGTGTTCTATTATACTCCAGTTTGTCTGGATAAGGTTTTTTTAAAAAAATTCTACTTGAGATTTACTCTGATTCCTAAATCTAAAGATTTCTGGTTTTCAATATTTTTGGAAATTTTTAGCATAATTTCCTCAAATACTGCCTCTCCCCTATTACCTCTATCATCTTCTGCCTCACCATTTTTTTAAAAAATATTTATGTATTTATTTATTTATTTTTGGCTGCGTCGGGTCTTAGTTTCAGCATGCGGGATCTTTCATTGTCGCGTGCGGGCTCTTCTCTGGGGTGTGAGGGCTTAGTTGCCCTGGGGCATGTGGGATCTTAGCTCCCCGACCAGGGATCGAACATGCGTCCCCTGCACTGGAAGGCAGATTCTTAACCCCTGGACCACCAGGGAAGTCTCTCACCATTTATTTTAAATCATCTCATTCTGTTCTGTTTCTTTAGATTTAATTTTCATAGTTTTCATCTTTGGCTTTCTGTACTGCATTCTGTGTAATTTCTTAAGCTTTATCCCCAAGTTACAAAATCTCTCTTTAGCTGTGTCTAACTCATCGTTTGACCCATCCATTAGTGTTTAATTTCACTGATTATATATTTCTGTTTTCAATTCTTCCAGATCTTTCTTCATAGGATTTTAGCCCTTACTTATTTTCTACTTCACATTTTACTTATTTAAATGTTTTTAAGCCATTATTTTATATTCTGAACCTGATAATTCTAATATCTAAAGCTCCACTCTAGTTCTGCTTTTTTCTCTCTCTCTCATTCATGGTTGTTTATTTCCTCGTGTTTTTAAGTTTTGGATTATGAGCTCATGTTTGGCGAGGATTTATCTGTGGGGATCCTGGGCTAAGGCTGGATAAAGGCAGGAATATCCAAAAAGGATACGTATTGACTACTGCCAATATCTGGGAACTCTATCAACCTGGGATCTCTTTAAGATAACTTCTCTTCTTGGAAATACCCAGACTACATAGGTCAGGTAAATTCAAACAAAGTTCAAGAGAAGGCAGACCTAGGGTAAAAACTACCTGAGGAGACTTTTTTCCCCCGTTCAAAGTACAGGTCAAATCAGACAAATTTAAAAAAAAAAAAAATCTGCCAATGGGCTTATTTTTTCATTCTACCATTTTGCTAAAGATATGGATAGCACTTCAAAAGTCCCAGCTTTATATGGTAGTCTCAGTTCCACCTCCACGTTTAACACAAGCCCAAGACCTTGTCTCCTGTGTCCAAATAGGCTTTAAAACCCAAGTCTCACAGACACCCACCATATGACTGAACCGTTCCATTCCTAGCTCCTTACCAAAGGGAAATAAAAGCATATGTCTGCACAAAGACTTGTTCACAAATGTTCTGGCAGCTTTATCTGTAATAACCCCAAAATGGAAACAACCCAAATGCCCACCCACAGGTGAATAGATAAACAAAGTATGGTACATCCAGACAATGAAACAGTACTTGGCAATAAAAAGGAACAAACTACTGATACACACAACAGCACAGATGAATCTCCAAATAATTAGATCAGGCAGATAAGAGTATATAGTATATGACTGTACTGTCTAGAATTTTATATAGATGAAAACTTACGTATGGGGATAGAAAACAGCTGAGCGGTTGACTGGGGATGGAGGGGTGTAGATGAGCAAAAGACTGCAGAAGGTCATAAACTTGATGATTGATATTTTCATTATTTTAATTATGGTGACGATTTCATGGGTATACACACGTCATAATTTATTAAATCGTACACTTTAAATATCTGCAGTTTATTGTATGTCAATTAACCTCAATAAAACTATCTGGGGGGAAAAAAGCCTCTTGGTTACTGAAATCAGCAAATGACTCCAAGACAGCTGTAGTCTGAGCTTGCACCTCAAACTTCCAGTTTGTTCTTTATTTTTTAGGCCTTGAGGAGTTCCCCCTTTTCTTGCAAGTTCAGCTATTCATTAAAAAGGTGTCATATATTTAGGCATTACATCTAAGTGTTTTTATCAGGCGGATTTTCAGAACAGTTAATCTGTCATATCGCCAGCAAAAGTCTCCCTCATATCTGTGTTTGAAGGCAATGCTAAATTTCCCCGAAGTTCTGTCACATTGTCCCCATCCCATCCCAAATCCTTCAACAACAAAACCCCTTAGGCGAGCATACAGAGTTGGATCACAACCTAATTCCTAAGGACCTTGTATTTTCCTTTTCTCAGACTCTTGCACAGGAAGCATATGCCCTCTGCCCGGAATCTGTGTCACTGTCCTGTACCCTTTACTCCTTTCAATAGTCAGCTCCGGGGTGGGGTGAAATTCTACCGCCTTACTCCTGGCCTCTTCATATGCCCAAAAGCTCTCTCTCCTCATCTCCCCCCACCAGATACCACTCCCAAGCTTCTCCCTGACCATTCACCCTAGTGAAGAGCAGTCTCTCCTTCTCTCAACCACTGTAATTCTTCTTACCTGTATTATTAATGTGAACAAAATAAGGCCTAGCATTTGAATTAAACGTTTGGGTGTTTCATCTTCTCGATTTGATTCCTGAACATCAGGACCATCTTTGAATCTCCCACAGCTCTACAGCACAATGCCTTGTGCTCATGTGAGCAAACAGTAAATACCTGGCAAGTGGATCACTGGACACACGCAGGAATGAAAATCCTGAAGGGAAAGTAGTATAATGGGAGCTAGCTCCCAAAGGGGCAAAGGTCAACCAGCCTGACATTCTGATGTAAATGCCCTAAATCCAGACAGTCACAGCAAGAACTGCTTAGAAGCATCCATTTCAAATCTACAAGGCATGTACACTTTGCTTCAAGAGAATCACACCTGAAATGTTAAAACTGCACTCCCTACAGCAATTATCAGGCAGCATTTTTTAATACCAATCTTTAAAGGAGAAATATTGGTGATATTTTCTTTACAGATGTATTTTTTTCCTGCTAAGCACACAAGCTTCTGAGTGAAGATATCTGCAACATTTTAAAAGTATAGCATCGGTTAATGTAACGTGAATATGTCACACTGTTTAAGAAAGAACAAATGCTCCTATATTCTGACATCTGCATAAGTTCCTGAGCCAACAGAATGAAAGGATTCTATGTTCCTATTTGTCCCCCAAAGCTCGAGGCACAAATGTATAGAACATAAACTGGCGCTCTAGCTGCCTGTACTCAATTCCATGCCCAAACCTATAATGTTTTAAATTTCATTTTTTAAGGGAGTGCCACCATGTGGTGACTAACTTTAGTACACTTTTAACATAGATACCAATAGGATGCGTTATGTACTTGGAAACAGTAGGGGAAGGAACAAATTACCCAGGCCACATTTTATAGGATATTTTATAACAGATTACTTTCTTTTTTTTTTTTTTTTTTTTTGCAGTACGCGGGCCTCTCCCGTTGTGGAGCGCAGGCTCAGCGGCCACGGCTCACGGGCCCAGTCGCTCCGCGGCACGTGGGATCTTCCCGGACCGGGGCGCGAACCCGCGTCCCCTGCATCGGCAGGCGGACTCTCAACCACTGCGCCACCAGGGAAGCCCAACAGATTACTTTCACAATGAGCAAACTTTAGAGTTAAAATATTAGAGTTAAGATATTATCGGCTCCTTTCAGGAGAATTCAGATTGGGACCCTTATTTCATGTTAGTGAGACCCAGAGTCAATTAATCACCCACGGTACCAAAGCCTGCAACTGGGGCAGGGGTGAGACGGGGAAGGAATATCGCTAGGGCCTACCACCCTGCTCTCCTGCCTCTCTGTACTATCCCACAGCCCCGCTCTTCTATATAAAATGCAAGTTATTTGGCAACTTTAAATTTTTTATTTATTTAACAAACATGTATATAGCACTTACTATGCGCCTGTAACTGCTGTAAGCACTATATGTGTCAAATAAACAAAAAATTAAAACCTCCAGATAATTCGTATTTAATGCAACTCTTCTCATCTGAGGATTCTGAAATAACAGCCTATATTATAAAATCTCAACAATCTTCTAGGGTTAAAAAAAAAAAAAAAAAAAAAAAAAGGAAGCAAAATTGGTAGAAATAAAGCTAACAGCAAAAGCCAGAAGTCTGTTTGTGCTCCAAAAGGCTGGAGCACTGTCCTTCAACTGGTGACTGGATAAACAAGCAGTGGTACATCCACACAAGGGGACAGCACCCGGAGATACAGCAGGAGGAACTGTGATAACGCGTAACAGTGTGAAAGACTTGCAGTGCACGATGGTAAGTGAAAGAAGCCAGGCTCAAAGGCCATATACTGCATGATTCCATTATATGTCATCCTGTACATATAAGGACAGAAAACTGACTGTGGTTGCCAGGAGCTGAGGAGGGATTGAGGAAGGATGACTATAAAGGAGCAGCACGAGGGAATTTAGGGGTGATAGCGCTGTTCTGTATCTGAATGAGGTGGTAATTTCACAACCGTATGCATGTGTCAAAGTCCACAGAACTGTACACTAAAGAGTAAGTTTTATACTATATAGAAATTATAACTCAATAAACCTGACTATAGATAATAAGATAAAATACAATAAAAGACTAGGTCCATAGTTTGGCTTTCCAAATTAAAGACTGGTTACGTTTTCAGAAGCTAAAGAAGTTGCATTCCATAAAAGTTAAACAAAACCTGATTAGATTTTTTTCTCTGTAAGTGACCTACTCTAATTAGACCTCTAGCCTTTATTAACTTTATAACTACCCTTTATAATAGTTATAATTTATGGAGCTAACTAAGTAACAAGTACTATTCTGTTTCTTTGGGTTTACTGCTTAGTTTTCTATGTCAGTTACAGATGTATGTAAAATAAAGAGGGAAAAATGCCCCCTCACCTCTCCACACCATACTCGGCCACCCAATCCACTCCCAAGAGATAACAACTCTCAACAGACCTTCTTCTACATGCGCACAGACCCCCAGTTTTCCCTGTAGTATGAATGGGATTGTAGTACACTTGCTTTTCTATTGGATGCTTTACACATCTCTCCGTGGCAATCCACATAAAGCTACCTTCATCTCTTTAACAGCTGCAGAATGTTACACAGAACCCTGGCCACAGTCTACTTAGCCATTCCCTAACGATGAATACTTAAGTTATTCCAAATGCTCTAAGTTAGGTTCCTCACAGAGGGTTTAATTCCCCCAATGACCCTGTAGAGTGGACCTGTTACAGATAAGTCCCCCAAGGCTTGGAAAGATGCACTGATTCGTTCCTTCAACAAATACTACTCTGTGCCAGGAATACAACAGTGCACAGGGTCAGATACTCCTGGCCATCAAGTAACTCACTACCTTTCTTCTGCACTGGCTGTAACAGGCAACAACCCTCTCAACCCCCCTGACCATACAAGTCAGGGTTGATGAGAGGAGGGCTCTGGGGACCTGCAGAGGGACTCTCAGCCCGGACTGGGTGCAGAGTGACCACCGGGGGAGGGCTCCCTGTTTCTGCTACTTGGTGCTGCCTCTCCTCCACCCCCATCAGATTAAGGACACACGGTGAGAGTCTACACCGGCTCTATCCTAGAGAGGCTTTGCTCTTGAAACCAAAGGAAGCGTAAGCTGCATGCTGCTGCTAGATGCCAGTTCACCCCAAGCCTCCGGGGAAGTTGTAGACTCAGCAAACCATGAATTATTTCACGTGTTCACAAATGTAGCCACCAAGTAAATCCTGCCACCGATCTTTCTATCAGGAAGGAAACTTCCCTGGTGGTCCAATGGATAAGACTCTGCGCTCCCAGTGCAGGGGGCCTGGGTTCAATCCCTGGTCAGGGAACTAGATCCCACATGCAGGCCGCAACTAAGAAGTCCACATGCTGCAACTAAGGGTCCGCATGCCACAACTAAAGATCCCACACGCTTCAACAAAAATTGAAGATCCCAAGTGCCACAGCTAAGACTCGGCGCAGCCTGCCTAGATAGGTAGATAGATAGGTAGATAGACAGATATTAAATTTTTTTAAAAAAGGACACAAAAAGAGGAGATCGTAAGCTCTGACAGTTGTACACATGAATGAAATGTACAGGGAGAGCGCTCCCATTTTAAGAGATGCTACTTAAGAGAAAAGCAGCCACTCAGCTCCAGCAGACAGCTGCAAGTAAAAATGCAGGGGATAAAAATCTCCCAGTTAAAAAAAAGGATTATGGAATTTAAAAAATATATCTCAAAGTAGAAGAGCATCAGAACCTCCATGCACTCCACATACCCCACGTACCCATGTACCCACGTCCTACTCTTCCTGGCTTCAAAAAGCATCAACTCAGAGCTCATCGTCTTTCACCTAGACCCCCACCCACTCCTCCGGCCCAAATAATTCTGAAGCCTGTATCTAATATTATATAATTTATGGATTTCCACCACCCCAATTTTTGTACTTTGTTTGAATTCAGATCTTAATAAGCTCCATATACTGTGATTATGTCTCCTTTAATCTATAGGTTCCACTTAATTTTTTTCTTCCAATTTACTCATTAATTAAACCAAGTCATTTGTTCCAGAGTTCCCCTCTGTCTAAATTTTGATGACTGAGCTTAACATGGTAGGAGCTATATTTTGACGTTTTCTTTCATGGGAAAACTTGCTCAAATGCAGGTGACAGTTTCTGTTTAAAAGAGATGCCTTACTTCTGCGGGGGGTGGCGGAGGAATGGGTGTATGTGCGCACTTTATTTTGGAAGGCTGTGCCGTGGCTGGTTTGAGGAATCAAATGTGTTTCTCGTACAACCTGCAGCTCTTCCGGAACTAAAATTTGGTATTTCCTCAGGAGGTCAGACTCTCCAGGGCGTTCTGAGGCCAGGTGAGCCTTCAGAAGAACAGGAGTATGAAGGGATCCTCGGCATTCTAGTAAGAGTGCAAACAACTACATCCATAACTAAACAAGGTGATTTCAGATGGCATGAGCCGCGAAGAAGTTAAAGGGGGAGAGCAGATAAAGAGCTGGCGCTGGCATGGGTACTCTGTCAGCGTAGGTACTCTGGATTAGGTCGTCAGGGTAGGTCTTTCCTAAAGGTGTCACATGAGCTGGGGCCTGCACCAGATCTGGTGAAACAGTACCCAGCAGAGGGCAGGGCAGGGCCAGGGGTGGGCCCTAACAGAGAAGAGCACCCCAGTAAACAAAGGGAGTGACGGGAGGGGAAGTCCAAGAGGGAAACCAGGCCCAGACCACACAGGGCCAACAGGCTGTGGAGAGGAGTTGGGAATTCTATTCTGAGATGAGTACCCAATGGAGGCTAAAAACTGGGTAATGAAAAGGTCTGACATAAACGTCCGAGGAAAAGTCTCCCTGCTGGCAAGAGAGCAGACACAGATGGGAACAAGACCAGGCTGGAAGGCTGAGAAATTTTTCAGAACAGAGATGGTGGTGGTGAGGGGCCAGGGTGGTATTTATTTACTCTAGGATTTTTTCTAGGACTCCAGGGTTATTCTAAGATTTACTGTAGGATTCATTATTCTGGAGTGTTTGTTGCTGCATCAGATGTGGGAGGAGGAGCCAAGGATGACACCTATGGGGGTGGCAGGGTACCTGGGGATATGACGCCCTGGTCACAGGCTGTCACCCTTTCCCCAGGTCCTAAGCCATCCAAAAAAGGACAGGACGACAATGTGAAGAGCAGGTTTGGTGAGAACCCATTAATGCGAAAGAAAAAGCCCCTGAAAGACCTGCCCTTCCTCCTCGTCATAATCATAGGGCACATTCTCATCTGTGCCCTAGTGAGCCACGTCCAACAGGCAGCCTACCTACTCGGCCCTACAATTTCCTATCAGAAGCCACTGTTGGCTGGGGCTGCCGTTCACAACGGGTTTTCCATTCTTTTCTCAGGGTCCTTCTCAGAAGTTTGTCTAGGATCATCCTTTCTCTCCCTGAGCCAACAGTAAGGCGTCTGTCCTGCCCGGCCAGACCCACTTTCCATGCTGCGGTCACACGGCTTGCTCTGGTTATTCAGCCTGACCGTGAGCAAGTGGCGGGAGGCGCCGGGGGAGGCCGAGTGTGCTCGGTACGTGCGGGTGGAATGCCACGGCCACGGCCGCGTTCCTCAGAGCACACCAACGCACTGGAAGCCCCGGGCAGCCGTTTCTCCACAACCCTGGGAAACTTGTCGTGGGCGATGACCCGCACCCACTTGGTCTCCGTGCTGCCAAATACAATCTGATGAATTTACCCAATTCCTGGCTTTATCTTTCCTCTCCTCGGGGAAGTGCTCAAAAGGAGACCAACACCCAGTCCTTGTGACAGTCTCCTTACCTAACTCTGCTGACGAATGGTTTTTCCACCAAGCCGCCTCATACAAATGATTTTTTGGTCAGTTTTTCCCAGGATTGGGAAAATGTGCCAGACTGTGATGCCCTATTGGATTTATAACACTTTCAAAAATTTCAACATTTGTTAAAGCATTAAGCTATGGTGTTTAAAAAAAAAACAAACAGCAAAAAGGGCTCTCGGTGGCCTAAGAGACAGATCAGAAACACAGGGGCTGTGGGGTGGAATGATGGCTCTATGCCACAAACTGACTTGGATTTCCTCCTCGATAAAGAGAAATACATACTGATCTGTCCTTGTCAGCGTGCAGGTAAACTGTTCTACTGGACACACATTCCAAAGGGGCAGTTCGCAGTATGTCTCTAAATCCTTTAAAGTACCTATTATTTCGATGCAGAAATCCCACTTCTAGAAACTTATCCTAAGGAAATAATAAGAACATACAAAAAGGTATCATGAAGAAGATTCTGGGAAGAAAAACTGCAAACAACGTTAAGTGCTCATGAATAGGGGATTAGGAGAATAACTCATGATATATCCACATCTCTCACAGGGCAGATTTCCATTCTGCCACACGTTTGTATGGCACTCCCTCCTCCTGCAAGAACTCAGCAGAGAAGCAGGTGAGCGGCACGCAGGTGAACAGCACGCAGGTGGCCCCAGACTGCTGGCGGCAGCGCTACCATCACCGCGCCAAAGCCTCGCCTAGGGGCATCCCCGGTGGCGCAGTGGTTGAGAGTCCGCCTGCCGATGCAGGGGCTACGTATTCGTGCCCCGGTCTGGGAGGATCCCACATGCCGCGGAGCGGCTGGGCCCGTGAGCCACGGCCGCTGAGCCTGCGCGTCCGGAGCCTGTGCTCCGCAACGGGAGAGGCCACAACGGTGAGAGGCCCGCGTACCGCAAAAAAAAAAAAAAAAAAAAAAAAAAAAAGCCTCGCCTAGCACCTCCAACAACAGCCTTGAGAAGCCGGTAAAGGCTATGGACCTTCTCACCAAAAGAAAAGTCAGCAACGGAGTTTAGTCTGAACCAGAAGACCCAGATATACATTCCCCCCAAGCGTAATGAAACAAAACCACTTAAAGAGCTCTGGGGAGATGCATGGTACACAAGAACCTCACTTTGCAGGATGAATGCAATCCAGAAAGCTCGGCTCTTATTTTCTCCACTGGTTTCTGGATAGAGAAGAAAATCTCCCTAAAGAGCATGGTGATGACTGCATCCTGGCCTCGGCCGCTGGGCGTGACGTCATCTCTGCCCCCTCATGGCCACTCTGCCCTCTCCACGCAGCAGCCTGCCCACTCTGGACCTTCGCATATACTGCCCCTTGGCCCGGAACGTTCTTACTTCTCCAAAGCCTGCCCCTTGGTCCAGTCTCGGCTTAAATGTCTCCTCCTCTTCCCCCCCACCCCCCGCCGACCCCATTATGTTAGGTTCGTTTCCCACTTGGGCTGGCAGAGGAGGTAGTGGTGATGGTAATGACAACACACAATTGCAGCTAAGATTTCTGGAGTGCTTACTAAGTACCAGGACTTTTCCTCATTCACTTTACACGTATTTCTCCTTTCATCCTCCTTATAAACCAAGGATGTGGGTACCATCATGATGGTCACTGTACAGCTGGTATAGTAGTCAGCCTCCAAAACGGTCCCCAGTGATTCCCATCGCACTTGTTTGGTCCCCGCCCTCACTGACTAGGGCTGACCTGTGTAACCAATAGGATACTGAGGAAAGGACAGTGTGACTTCTGCCGCCAGGGCATAAAAGACATAGTGGTTTCTGCCTTGTGGTCTCTTGGATTGCCTGCTCTGCAGCCACTCAAGCAGCCTGTGGAGAGGGCCACGTGGCCAGGAACTAAAGCCTCCTGCCGACAGGCAGCATCGCCTAGCCAGCCCTGCAAGTGAGCCTCCTTGGAAGCGGACCCTGCAGCCCCAGTCAAGCTGTCAGATGACTGCAGCCCCAGCTGACATCCAGCCTGCAGTCTCAGTGAAGACCACAAGCCAGACCCAGCCAGCTAACCCACTTCTAAATTCCTGGCCCACAGACACTGTGAGATAATACATATTTGCTGTTTTAAGCCACTACATTGTGAGGTGATTTGTCATACAGAAATAGATAATACTGATGGGAAAACTGAGACTCAGAGTGTAACTAGCTTACAAGTAGTGGGACCAAAATTTCTGAATCCTGCTAGTCTGACTCCAGAGCCTGAGTTCGCAACCATTACACCAGGCAGCCTTCTCCACAGCAGGATTAATGCCCCAAAAGACCTCACAAGGCAAGAATCATGACTGTCTTTTTAATGCTGTAACCTCACCAAACACTAGTACAATATACCTGGCATATAGCAGATATTTTGTCAAAAGAATGAATAAATGGAGTGAATGAAATGAAAAGAATCACAGAAATGTTAAGAGTCAATGGTGGGATTATAGGTGACATGTTCTATTCTATACTTTGCTATATTTTAAAATTTTTCTACAAAGTACATGAGGGGTTCACCTCACTTGAATTCAATTTGAACTGGGATCTGAAAGAAAAGAAAGCCGATCATCCAAATGCCCCAGGGCAGAAGAACTAGAAAGCAGTGCAAAGACCCTATGGTTGAAATAGATTTGTCATATTTAATGAATAGAAAGATGGGCCAACGTGGCTGTGAGGGGATGCCGGGGACATAGGCCAGATCTCAGTTTGGCGTTTGGCTTTTAGTTGAAGTGAAATGAGAAGCTACTGCAGGGTTTTTTAGCAGAGGAGCAATATGATCTCATTTGCATTCCTGAAAGATTATTCAGGTTTCTGTATGAAAAATAAGTTGTAAAGCAGAAAGTCTGAAAGCAAGAGGAGGCCATTGCACAAGTCCAGATGAAGTGAGGATGTGATGAGATGATTCCTATATCGTGCTTAGCACAACGCCTGGCAGACTTTAGGCACCCAACTGTTATTTTTTCTTTGCAAATGCTCAATTTGAAAATCACTATAAACGTATGCAATCACTATAAAGTACACATGCACAGAATAAAAACTTACCATATTCTACATTCAATGGCATGGAAAAATGTTTACAGTATATTGTTAAAGGTTTTTTAAAAAGCAAATGAACAGTTTCTACGCACGAGGGGCATGGCTCTAAGCAGAGAAATAAATCTGACTGGTTTCCACAAAATAAACAGTGGTTATCTCTAAATAGGATTAGAGATCTCAGTGCAGTTGTGGGTGATTTTTACTTTCTTTGTTATCCCTTTTTATACTTCTGAATTCTCTTTTTTAATAATGAACATTTATTTATTTGAGATAAATATAAAATTGTTTTCATGTGTAGGAAAACACTTAACTTTTCCGTATACTCAAAGAAAAAGAAAGAAATCTGAAGAAATGGCTGGATAGTCCACTAAATGAAGATGTATGTTATTTCAAAGGAGAAAGAATATTAACTGGGAGAAACTTCTGATCACATTGCAACAGCGAAATGCAACGTTCATGATAGAGCAGGGAAGAAATGATGCTCTCGATGCTGGATAACAGTGAACGAACGGCTTCTTGTCTGTTAACGTCTAACGATGACTTTTTAAAAAATTAAAGTGGGAGTTGGTTAAAACAGGGTATTTCAGCATTTCTTGATTTTTGTTCTCCTGGTCCTAAAAATGCTTCAGAACAAAGACCCTTCCTTCACAAAGAAAAGAGAAAAGGCTGTGAGAGGCTTCAGGGTGGGGAAGTTTGGAGAGAAGATAGATGTCACTTTGCTAACCAGAAGTCAATTATCAGATTTCAGTAATATGCCAAAGACCGTGACTAGTCAGAAAAGTAGGGAAAAATACATTCAGCCACCAAAAGAAATTTATAAGAGAAATTTTCTTCCTTAAAACGTAGAGAAGCAGTATAATGATTTATTATCC
Organism: Physeter macrocephalus; assembly: GCF_002837175.3. NCBI lineage: Eukaryota > Metazoa > Chordata > Mammalia > Artiodactyla > Physeteridae > Physeter > Physeter macrocephalus. The sequence goes on from NC_041226.1 coordinate 86,865,517, forward strand.
TAACGTTTAAGCAGAAAAAAGTCATCTCCTAATATTTTTGGGTCTTTTTACAAGGATCAGTTATGCAGCCCCTTGGAAGAGATCAGAATATTTCCTGCTTTCAAGAACCCCTGACATTTGTAAGACTGGGAAGGGTGTATGTTAAGTGAACAGAAAAAAATCCAGGAACAACAAACAGGTCTCTTGTTACAGGATGGTAGTGTCTATTACAAAGCCAAGAATACCAGGAATCCATTTGATAACAATGTTCCAGTCCTTCCTTAACAGTGCGAGTCCCCACACCAAAGGACCGCCTTTAAGGAGTGGGTAAGGGACCAAACACAGCAATTGCTCCTCCTTGGTACAGCAAAATGACATCCCAACGGCACCAGGATATGCAAGCAAGGCAATGACAATTGGTTCGTGACCCAAGCATAAGGAGACCAATTTCAACCAGGTTAAATCATGAAAACTAAACAAGTGCAACGTGGCCTGGGGTGAGCCTTCCAAGTCTGCAACAGGAGCCTGGGCTCCCGTCCTGGCCTCGCCACCAAGTGAGAAGCGTGGCTAGTGAGTAATCCTGGCCCTGCAGTGCTATTGGGAGGATTAAGCAAGAGACTAGGAGAATCCCAGACACACGATATACTCAACAATTATTCCGATAATGGCAGATATCCTGGGAAACGCTCACCCCTTGCTCCTGTGCCTGCAAGTTGTGCAGGTGCCCCCAGGCCCCCACAGCTCTGGAGAACGGTTGGAAGGCACCTTACCAGGCCTCGCTCTCCTCTGATGAATGAGAGAACGTCCTCTCTTAGTCAACCTCCCAAACCCAACGAAACAGGTATGATTTGGGCCGAAATAAGTATGGTTAGGTCTGACAGCTAGTAAAGACAGAGTCAGAACTCCATCCCAGGTCTGACTGCCTCCTGCGCCCAAACTCTGAGCCACTCTGCAAATCACAAGGGGGACAATATGTCAAGCACCCGGCACAGCACCTGCTCAGAGTAAAGCACTCAGTGTAAGTCGGCGAATCACCGAAGTAGCGTTAACAATTTCCCTTCAAGGAAGGTATTACTGGTCCCAGGTTCTAAAGGAACTGAGGTAAAACTCCTGGGGGAGAAAAGACAGTGCCTGGGGGATGCCCTGGAGGGACCATAGCTTCTTAGCTTTCTCAGAATCCTCCTCAAACTCCTCCAGTTTCTTGTATGAGAGCTGGATTCTCAACAGGGCCTGTATGCTTCCCACCATCTGGCGTTCTCCTCCAGGAGGCGAGCAGCCCTTCCCAAGGGGGCTGATCTCAGAGCCTGTCTTAGAGCAACTTGTTCTGAGCTCTGAGAATGTACGCTTGAGCCAACCTCAGTTTCTTTACTTATAAAGCAAGCTTCTAAAAGGGCCCCAAACTGCCTTCCCACAAGGTCAGAAGAGCATTCTGCAGAATAAAATCCAGTGTTCAGGATTCCCCCCCTTCCCTGAGGTCAACTATGTAGAGAGGACAGCGGGCAGCACCAAGAAGAGCCCAACTCGGCCCAGGCTGAGGGCCTGGAGGATTCCAAATGCCCACATTCCAGAACCATGAGCGCAAGGCAAGAAAGAGCTTTGTTTTCATTTCCTTTTAAAACGCCCCAGACACACACACCTCAAAACCTTCCTACAGTCAAGTCAAAGTGGACACGGATCAGTTATCACATATTAGAACGCAGCCAGCCAGCGCTGATGCTGCAGAGGCCAGCAGCCGGCCTGCACGGCGGGTACAAAACTTCCTTTAGACATCCAAAGATGATTCGGGGAGTAGCAGCAACAGAAACAACACCTTCCCTTCACTCCCACAGCCCTAATAACTTCTCTTCTTTGCCCTAGACACTGCCAAGATAACTCCAAAGGTGAAGAGACAACGTTAGGGTAAAATGCATTTCAATGGCTCGGAAGAGAAAACCTTCCGTTTATAGCAGTGCTGAAAAATAGCTGAAAAAGGCACCAACTTTGTAGTGTTCGAATTTGTAAAATGTTTTAAAAGTTACGAAGAGCTACGTGACCTACTGAATTAGCTGACTGGAAATCTAAAGACTGCTGCAATTTCATGTGGAAAATCTGACGTTAAGTGTCTCTCATTTGACCAAATAATTAATTAAACTCCCTATCCAAATGCAGAAAGCCCAAGAAGCAGCTTTCTGCAGGAGGAGAACTGGGGGGAAGCCTCAGTGTGAACCGGGTGTGTCAAAAGTCAAGGAGAAAGGAAAAAATACAAAGCCTCCCGAATTCAGCTGCTTTCCTAAAGCAGTATAAATTTGGAAGCAGGCTACAGCAGGGAACCAACTTCTATTTGTTGATCTTTGCATTTCTAAACCTATCCCTGGGACTTCCCTGGTGGCGCAGTGGGTAAGAATCTGCCTGCCAATGCAGGGGACACAGGTTCGAGCCCTGGTCCGGGAAGATCCCACATGCCGCGGAGCAACTAAGCCTGTGAGCCCCAACTACTGAGCCTGGGCTCTAGAGCCCACGAGCCACAACTACTGAGCCCGTGCGCCTAGAGCCCGTGCTCTGCAACAAGAGAAGCCCCTGCACCGCAATGAAGAGTAGCACCCCCGCTCCGCAACTAGAGAAAAGCCCGTGCACAGCAATGAAGACCCAAACACGGCCCCCAAAATTTAAAAAATTAAAAAATAATAAATAAATAAACTCATTCTTCTTCATAAGAAAAGCAGTTGCCCCTTTTCTCACGGAGAAATATTATACTAAATGGCTTACATAATGGGCCAACTACAATGCTTACAAATCACTTTTAATAAATGGAAAGTGTAATCAACACTTTTCTGTATTTTGACAAAAACTTATCCTGACACTAAAGAGTGTTCTTTCTGCACGATGAAAGTCCTGAAAGGCATAGGTCCTCGAGCGTGTCCCGGTCCTCCTCGGTCACCTGAAGCGGACATCTACAGATGGCGGGTCACAGACCCCATCTCTGGGGACCAGGCAGAGCAGCATCCAAGCAGAGGCCCCTCGTGCTGGGTTTGCGCAGCGTGCCCTTATTCCACAGCCCCACATGCCCACCAGGGAAAGGACCTCCAGGGCTGGCGCCAACGACTCAACAAAACAGAGCTTTGTTTGGCTTTTCCAAGATAGCAAAAAGGGGAGGGTGGGTCAAAAGGGTCTCCTAATTTACCCACTACTATAGCTAACACATCAAATACACCTTATGAGTGAACAGGAAAACCACATGAAGGGGTGTGTCTTACTGAACCTACAGGAAATAAGTTCTACCAGGCACTTATTCTCATCATTACATTTGATCCTCTCTAGAGACCCAGACTTCCAAGTCATGGTGAGAACCGTGAATAACATGGAAGTGAGGACTGAGTGACACATGCGTACAAACCACAGTGGGAAGAGTGGATAGACACTGTCAACCCAACACCATTACTGAAGCATGTCCAGAACCAAAAGCCTTGCCTCTGCTTACATAAGAACTACAAGGAAGCACCCTATTTCTGTGACTGTCACTCCCATTTCTGGTCACCAGACTGAAGTTCAGAGAATCATTTTTACCTCTTCCCCATCTCTGCCCACTTGACCAGTCCAGTCAATCCCATATCCAAATGGCTCTTGGTGTCATCTTCCTTTCTTCAGGCTCTCCTTACTTCTACTTAAGTGTCCTCCCTTCCACTTGCAACCTAAACTTAGATTACAGATTAATTTTGCTAAATCATGGCTCTAATCTTTTGACAAACTCTTTCAACAAATATTTATTGAACAGGTACTATCACTGTTCTAAGTACTGGGGATACTTTCATGACGCTAACATCTATAACTTTCATTGGCCACCAAATATCTCTGGAATCTTTGGCTTGGCACTCAAGGTCATCACTGAAGTAGACCAAACGTGCCTTTCCATCTTAATCCATGTACTACCCTGAATATCCCAGCCAAGCTATTCCTAACATACTTTGCCCTTTGCCACCTGAAGCTATCGTCTCTCCCTTACTTGATAATAATCTCCCTGAGACTGTTCCCTAGTGTACTCAACAAAGATACGCAGAGAAGGAAGAGTCCTGAGAAGCCCCACTGTGTTTAAATCCCTCCTTATTGTCATATCTTGCCTCCTCTTGAATATCCCCAGTGACAGAATAATCATGGTCTTCCAAGGCACTCATTCTATTGCTTGACTGCTCTCCTAGTCTGAAAGCTCTTGCCACGCTAAGCTCAAACATGTCTTATTTTGTGACTGCCATCCACTTCTCCTAATTCTGCTTTCCAAAGCAGGGCAGGGTGAGACCAACTCCCTCTTATATGACCATCCTTTAAATATTTTCAGACAGCTAACACACCTTCCCTTAGTCTCCTCTTCTCCAAGCTCAAAACATCACCCAGGTTCTTTAACTATTCATTATGCATTCATTCATTTAATATTTACTGAACATCCTATGTGATAGACACTACCACACAATCTCTGCTCTAAAGGCATTTAAGAGGAAGTGACAGGGAGGCAATTATAACACAGTGCAATAAATACCACAGTGATAAGCAAAGAATGCTGTGGGAGCAGAGGAAGTGATACCTCTTTGGAGGGGGCGGATTCTGGTAGGTAGCAAGGAAATGACATGTAATGCCATTTTCTGAGCCATGACCATTTTTAGGTTAAATAATGGGCTCTTCAATTTTCAGAGACTGAAACTTGGTACTACTTATTTATATTAAACCCCAAATGTCATATTAAAAGGAGCACAATTAGAATAACTTAATAATATAAAGATATGTCATTTACTCTGCATCAGTTCATTTATTCTACTCTGCCACGCCTTTCTGAACCAAGGTTTTTTTTTGTTTTTTTTTTTTTTCTTTGTGGCACGCGGGCCTTTCACTGTTGTGGCCTCTACCGCTGCGGAGCACAGGCTCCGGACGCGCAGGCTCAGCGGCCATGGCTCACGGGCCCAGCCGCTCCGCGGCATGTGGGATCTTCCTGGACCGGGACACGAACCCGTGTCCCCTAGCGTTGGCAGGCAGATTCTCAACCACTGCGCCACCAGGGAAGGCCCTGAACCAAGGTTTTTAATTCTCAGATAATGGTTACCAGCGTTCATTTAATTGCCCGTCATAACTCAATAAGAACTCAAGCATCAGAAGCTACCGTGTTGGACTTAATCAAGGACCAAAACACAACTTAGCACAATTTATTACTATAAACCACTACTTCAAGAAAAGATAAATGGTCAGGACTTCAAATCTAGTCTAAGTGATGATTAAATGTCCCTAAAAGTGATCTACAGCAACATTAAACCAGCGTGAACTGCAGCCTGACAGCAGCAAAAAGATAAGCCCATATCATGCTTGGGATCATGGTGGTGGTGGGGCTTGGTAGAGATTTTTCATTTAAAAAGATAATTTGGTAGAGAATCAGCATGATTTAGATTTTTTATTATTCATTAGAAAGCTATGTAACACTTGCCTCTTAAAATAGAACCAAGCAAATCAACAACTCAGATAATACTTTATTTAAAAAATTTAAATTAAAGAATTTTAACAGACGACAGATTAAATGGAATAAAAGAGACTTGGAACGTGTGATGGTACTGTACTGTATAACAATGCTGTTAGGCGAGATTCTGCTATAAGACTATAATGTTCTTCTTTCTTTAGCTATGATTCAGTTCACGCTTTTCTTTCTCATACTTATGAAGGCAACAAAAAGACAAAAATTAAAAGGCATGAAGTTTTCTTTCTTTTTTTAAAAATAAATTTATTTTATTTATTTATTTTTGGCTGCATTGGGTGTTCGTTGCTGTGCGTGGGCTTTCTCTAGTTGCGGCGAGCGGGGGCTACTCTTCGTTGCAGTGCGTGGGCTTCTCATCGCAGTGGCTTCTCTTGTTGCGGAGCACGGGCTCTAGGCGCGCGGGCTTCAGTAGTTGTAGCACGTGGGCTCAGTAGTTGTGGCTTGCGGGCTCTAGAGTGCAGGCTCAGCAGTTGTGGCACACGGGCTTAGTTGCTCCGCAGCATGTGGGATCGTCCCGGACCAGGGCTCGAACCCGTGTCCCCTGCACTGGCAAGCAGATTCTTAACCACTGCACCACCAGGGAAGCCCCTGAAGTTTTCATATGAAAAGATGCTCACCATCATTAGCCAGCAGGGAAATGCAAATTAAAACCATACTGAGTACTCAACAAGAATGGCAAAAATAAATAATAATGATAATACCAAGTGCTGGCAAGGATGCCAGGAATTCTGGCATGAAAAGGTGCTGGTAGGGATGTAAAATGATAGCCACTCTGCAAAATTGTTTGGAAGTTTCCTATAAAACTAAATAAACTTATCACAAGAGCCAGTAATGTGTATGTCCAGAAATAAACCCATGCACTTAGGGTTAATCTACAACAAAGGAGGCAAGTATCTACAATGGAGAAGAGACAGTCTCTCCAAAAAGTGGTGCTCAGAGAACTAGACAGCTACATATAAAAGAATAAAATTAGAACATTTTCTCACACGATACACAAAAATAAACTCAAAATGGATTAAAGACCTAAATGTAAGACCAGAAACCATAAAACTCCTGGAAGAAAACATAGGCAGAACACTCTTTGACATAAATTGTAGCTATATTTTGGGGATCTGTTTCCTAAGGCAAAAGAAGCAAACAAACACAAACACATGGGACCTAATTAAACTTAAGATTTTTTACATAGGAAAGGAAACCAGTGACAACATGAGAGGACAACCTACAGAATGGGAGAAAATATTTGCAAATGATATGACTGATAAGGGGTTAATATCCAAAATATATAAACAGCTAATAAAACTCATTATCAAAAAACAACCCCATTAAAAAATGGAAAGAAAAACTGAATAGACATTTTTCCAGAGAAGATATATAGATGGCCAACAGACACATGAAAAGATGCTTCACATCACTAATCATCAGCAAATATAAATCAAAACCACAATGAGATACCACCTCACACCTGTCAGAACGGCTATCACCAAAAAGACCACAATCAACAAATATTGGCAAAGATGTAGAGCAAAGGGAGTTCTTGTACCTTGTTGGTGGGAATGTAAACTGGCCACTATGGAAAACAATATGAAAGTTCCTCAAAAAACTGAAACTAGAATTACCATATAATCTAACAATTCCACTCCTGGGTATATATCCAAAGAAAACAAAAACACTAATTCAAAAAGATACATGCACCACAATGTTCATAGCAGCATTATTTACAATAGCCAAGATATGGAAGCAACCTAAGTGTCTATCAACAGACGAATGGATAAAAAAAGGTATGGTATAGGGCTTCCCTGGTGGTGCAGTGGTTGAGAGTCCGCCTGCCGATGCAGGGGACACGGGTTCGTGCCCCGATCCAGGAGGATCCCACATGCCGCGGAGCGGCTGGGCCCGTGAGCCATGGCCGCTGAGCCTGCGCATCTGGAGCCTGTATAAAAAAAGAATGAAATTTTGCCATTTGGAAGGACATGGATGGACCTCGAGGGTATTTTGCTTAGTGAAATGTCAGAGAAAGATAAATACTGTATGTTATCATTTATACGTGGAATCTAAAAAATAAAACAAGCGAATGAATACAACAAAACATAAAAAAAAAAACAAGAGGGAGGCTGAGGGAAATGTGACTACAAAACAGGAGAAGAAGATGTAACAGTGGAAGTAAGAGGTCGGAGGGATTCAAGGAAGGGGTCACAAGTCAAGGAATGCTGGTGGCCTCTAGAAGCTGGAAGAGGAAAGGAAGAGGTTCTTCCCTAGAACCTCTGAAGGAGCAAGGCCCTGCTGACACCATGACTTTGGCCCAGCAACACTAATTTCAGACTTCTAGTTTCCAGAATAGTGGGATAAGAAATTCCTCTTGTTTTAAGCTACCCAGTTTGTGGTAATTTGTTCCAGCATCCATAGGAAACTAAGATGCTAAGTGAAATGCAAGTGCGTATTCCCATAAAGACTGTACACAAAGATTTATAACAACTCTATTCATAAGCATCAGTAACTGGAAACAACCCAAATGTCCTTCAACAGGTGAATGAATAAACAAACTGTGGTACATCCATACAACAGACTACTGCTCAGTAATGAAAAGGAACAAACTATTGTTATACGCAACACTTGGATGCATCTCAAAGGCCTTATGCTCAGTGAAAGAAGCCAGTCTTAAAAGGTTATACACTGCATGGTTCCATTCACATGATGTTCTCAAAACGACAAAATACAGCGACAAGAACAGATCAGTGGTTGCCAGGGGGCAGGGGTGAGGGGAGGGAATGACTGTAAAGGGATCACATGAGAAAGGTTATTGGGGCTATGGAAGTATTTTGCGTCCCGTTGTGATGGGTGGTAGTTCCACAAATCTTTAAGTTCTATTTATAGTCTAGTCTATATCTTCCCTACTTAAATCAGCACTAGCACAGTAACAAAGGAGAATGAAATAACTTCTGAGCCAGAAGAATTATCCACAGATGTTTGGGTCAGCCCACTCTCATTGCGCAAATATAAACTTAAGGACTATAAAGTCAAAAAAATGCTCCTATAGGGGAAGAGCCTCAAAGATATTCACCTGTTCCCTTCATCGTATGGGTAGTGAAGATGCTGGCAAAAAAATAACATGGCTAAATGGCGTAAGAAGGGAGGAGACTGAAAGCAAGGGCCTGGAAGACCAGTCTCCAAATAACCGGCACAGAGCGTAAGGTTTACTTTAAATTCCTATAGATTTCTTTAAATCGACAGATTCCCAGAAAGTCATGAGGAGAATTAGCCATCACAACAACACAAAGATAAAACGCAAAAATACTCTGATAGACCAGTAAATTTCTTAGGCTTTTGTCCACACAAGAAATCCTTCGGACCAAGGAAAATTAAAAGCTTGCTGGGTTGGTGGCCACACACACTTATAAAACTCAGAACTCACCTCTAGCCAACTAACCACAATATATTACACCAAACTGTGCCTCCCGAATCTGTCGTCTACACAGGTTCATAAATAAAACCTATGCAGACTGCGAGAAAAGAGCTGAAAAAATGTGTGCTAAACAAGAAGTAGTAGATTTAAGGATTAGATAACTTTGTCCTGAAGAAACAATAAATTACACGAGGAAAAGAAAAGCAGCCATGTGGTCAGAGGATGCTGCCTCTCACAGCAGGAACTGCCTGAAGGCCCAAACGACAAGGAAATCCTCAGGGCAAGTCATGAGAAGCCCGGATTTCATGCAGCACGGGTGGAAAGATCTCTACCGCTCACATCCTCCAATCACCCTATAGGAAGTACTTTGGAAAAAAAAAAAAAAAAAAAAGTATTTACAGTTTAAGCAGGGGTTTTCTCTAGTGTCATCAATGTGTTCAGATATAACCCACGGATTTTATAGATAATCCATAATTACCAGCACTGTACAACCTGGTCTCAGGCAAACTGCTCATCACAATGTTATTACTACTAGAGTTTATTTCTTAATCTTTCTCTGGTGTAGTCTCTTTTGGCCTGCTCCTTATGACTGACAGGGATATTATTCTAGAATTATAAATAATAATAGCAGCAATAATTAATATGTGTTAGAGGCTAAGTGCCAGGCATGGTTAGACATTTTTTACTTGTTATTTCATTTAATTCTCTCATCAACAGCACAGTCAAGGTGAGTACTGTATTCCCATCTTGCACATCAGGAACCAGAGACTCCGAGAATTAAAACGCCTTGCACTGCCAGCTGCTCGCAATGTGCTCAACTAGTATCTACTACGCCAGTGCTGACGCCTGCCTGCGGTCACACTGCTGGTAAGTGGTAAACTGGGATTTGAATTCAGATAAAACCATGATTCCAATATCACCCCTGTCTCCCTGTTGGACTAGGAGATAAACACAGAAGCAGGAAATTGTCAAGGGACAAAATAACTATACATTCTACAGTCTGTACTTCCATTTCTGGGAAGGTTTGGTTTAACATATACTGTCACTGTCAAGCCTTACTTTTCCAGGTCCAGTTTTATTTACTAATTTGAGCTTCAATTTGCTGGGAGCACATTCTACTCTTTTAAAAACAGAATTTAGCCACAACCAAACAAGCAGGAATTTAATAATCAGCCAAATTGGGAGTTTTATGAAATAAAAAATGCTAAATTTCAACACTGATAAACATTTTTCCATATGCACTTCAAAGAACAGAGCTAAGGTCTGTTATCAAAAGAGTTCAGGCTGAAATCTGAGGGAAAGAACTTTAGAATGAGAAACCTAAATGTGAAAGTCATTTCCCGCTCACTCCGGGAGTTTCCATTTCCTATCATAAGCCAGAGTATGTAGGCAGAAGGAAGGGAGAAACGAGGAGGTCTGATTTTTTTTTTTTTCCTTCTACCGAAAACTGCAAATCAAAACAGCAGGGTTCTCTATTAGGTAGGCCAACAAAAACCACCCACACACTAGACAATTAAAGGTCCCAAGGAAGGGTAGTACCCTCTCACCTCCCTACCTTTACTCCTTCACCACTTGGTCTCCATAAAAGCAAACAGGTGAGAAAATTCAACTCCAAAACTTTAAACACAACTTTGGCAAGAGAAAAAAAAATATATATATATATATATATATTTATATTTATATTTATATTTATATGGTTTGCTTGCTCAAAAAACTTTCAGATGAGTACATAATTTTGGGGACTTTCCTGGTGGTCCAATGGTTAAGACTCTGCACTTCTACTGCAGGGGGCGTGGGTTCAATCGCTGGTCGGGGAACTAAGACCTCACATGCCACGTGGCACAGCAAAAAAAAAAAAAACAGAGAGTACATAAATTTTTACAAAAATAGAGACTGCTGCACTATATAATGGGAACCACCAGAAGTTTTTGAGCTTCAAAACGCCAAACAGATTGCAACTTAGCATAAGGGCTCTGACGTTAATTGGTAACTATAATTTGCCTGCTCAAAAAATTTTTAGGAATAAAGGTACGTGATTTTTTACAAAGACAGAGACTGTTGCTCCACACAGTGGGAACCACGAGAGGGTTTTAAGCTACAAAACCCCAAACTTAGATTGTTCTTAGCATAAGGGCTCTGGCATTGTTTGGTAACTTTTAAAAATAATATGCCAAGGGCTCTGCACAGAGTCTAGCACAGAGGAAGCACTCAAAGGGCAGCTACAACAGGTAAGAAATGTATGACAACACCTGGTGTCTAAGATGGGTTATTTAGATGCAACCCATTGTCTGTGAATCAGCGACGGCCTCCAGTTTTCCTAATGCACTTCAGAAGAGATGGAAGTGCTTTTGCTGAAATAGGGCTCAACCTCCAGCCAGCAGAGAAAAGCTTTTAAATGTAGTCACCAGTACTTCTCAGAAGTCAGGAGAGTGCACTGTATTGGGTTAATAACTGAAAAGCCATGTGTGCATACCATCTGACTCACTGCCAAGCGTACATCCTCAAAATGACATCCACTGCAGCTGGAGAACATAAGTGGTAAAATCTACCAATACTCCTCACAAATGGCCATCCCTTGAGTTCAGCCAAAACCAAAGACAACCAGAGAACACACATGACACTGTAAACTTGGTGGGCCTAGGAATGAGACTCACACCACAACAGAGGACTTAAGACTATGGGGCCAATGGCCAAGTTCCTCCCTCTTGTCTGTAAAGCTTTTGATTTCTCCATCGAATCTGAATGAGATCCTTGCCAGGTAGAATAATCTTGGTTGTAGGTTCTCCCCTTTCATCACTTTAAATACATCAAGCCACTCCCGTCTGGCTTACAGAGACAGTTTCTGCTGAGAAATCAGCTGTTAACCTTATGGGAGTTCCCTTGTATGTTGTTTGTCGTTTTTCCCTTGTTGCTTTTAATAATTTTTCTTTATCTTTAATTCTTGTCAATTTAGTTACTATGTGTCTCAGCATGTTTCTCCTTGGGTTTATCCTGCCTGGGACTCTTTGCACTTCCTGGACTTGGGTGGCTATTTCCTTTCCCATGTTAGGGAAGTTTTCGACTATAATCCCCTCAAATATTTTCTCGGGTCCTTTCTCTCTCTCTTCTCCTTCTGGGACCCCTATAATGCGAATGTTGGTGTGTTTAATGTTGTCCCAGAGGTCTCTTAGGCTGTCTTCATT